>NW_027309920.1:0-300000 GCF_047496795.1 Chiloscyllium punctatum | reverse complement strand
GATTAATCCGGCCTATCCCACACTCTCAGACACTGTATTCCACACACTAACCCCTGGATTTATCCAACCTATCCTACACTCTCAGGCACTGTGTTCCAGACCCTAACACCTGGATTTATCCAGTTTATCCTACACTCTCAGGCACTGTGTTCCAGACACTAACCCCTGGATTAATCCGGCCTATCCAACACTCTCAGACGCTGTTCCAGATCGTAACCCCTGGATTAATCTGGCCTTTCCCACACTCTCAGAAACTGTGTCCCAGATCCTAACCCCTGGATTAATCTGGCCTTTCCCACACTCTCAGGCACATTTTTCCAGAACCTAAGGCCTGCATTGAACCGGCCTCCCCACACTCAGGCACTGTGTTCCAGAGAATGACCATTGGATTAATCCAGCCTATCCTACACTCTCAGACACTGAGTTCCAGACCCTAAATCCTGGATTATTCCGGCATCCCCACACTCTCAGATACTTTGTTCCAGACCTAACACCTGGATTAATCCAGCCTATCCCTCAATCTCAGAAACTGTGTTCCAGACACTCACCACTGGATTAATCCGGCCTCTCCCACACTCATAGGCAATGTGTTCCATACGCAAACCATTGGATTGACCCGGCCTATTCCACACTCCCAGACACTGAGTTCCAGACCCTAAATCCTGGATTATTCCGGCATCTCCACATTCTCAGGCACTTTGTTCCAGACCCAACCCCTGGTTTAATCCGGCCTATCCCATAATCTCAGACACTGTATTCCACACACTAACCCCTGGATTAATCCAGCCTATCCTACACTCTCAGACACTGTGTTCCAGACCCTAACCCCTGGATTAATCCAGCCTATCCTACACTCTCAGACACTGTGTTCCAGACCCTAACCCCTGGATTAATCCAGCCTATCCCACACTCGCAGACACTGTGTTCCAGACCCTAATCCATGCATTAATCCGGCTTCTCCCACATTCTCAGACACTGTGTTCCAGACCCTAACCCCTGGATTAATCCAGCCTATCCCACACTCGCAGACACTGTGTTCCAGACCCTAACTACTGGATTAATCCAGCCTATCCTACACTCTCAGACACTGTGTTCCAGACCCTAACCCCTGGATTAATCCAGCCTATCCTACACTCTCAGACACTGTGTTCCAGACCCTAACCCCTGGATTAATCCAGCCTATCCTACACTCTCAGACACTGTGTTCCAGACCCTAACCCCTGGATTAATCCAGCCTATCCTACACTCTCAGACACTGTGTTCCAGACCCTAACCCCTGGATTAATCCAGCCTATCCACACTCTCAGACACTGTGTTCCAGACCCTAACCCCTGGATTAATCCAGCCAATCCTACACTCTCAGGCACTGTTCCAGATCCTAACGACTGGAATGACCTGGCCTCCCCCACAATCTCAGACACTTTGTTCCAGACCGTAACCTACGTATTAATCCGGCCTATGCCACACTCTCAGACATTGTGTCCCAGACCCTAAACCCTGGATTAATCCGGCCTCCCCACACTCTCAGACACTGTATTCCAGACACTAACCCCTGGATTAATCTGGCCTATCCCACACTCTCAGACACTGTATTCCACACACTAACCCCTGGTTTATTCCGGCCTATCCTACACTCTCAGACACTGTATTCCACACACTAACCCCTGGATTAATCCAGCCTATCCCACACTCTCAGACACTGTATTCCACACACTAACCCCTGGATTAATCCAGCCTATCCCACACTCTCAGACACTGTGTTCCAGACCCTAACGACTGGAATGACCTGGCCTCCCCCACAATCTCAGACACTGTATTCCAGGCTCTAACCCCTGGATTAATCCGGCCTACCCCACTCCCTGGCACAGTATTCCAAACCTGAACCACTGGATTCGTCCGGCCTATCCCACACTCTCAGATACTGTATTCCAGACACAAACCCCGAGATTAATCCGGCCTATCCCATACTCTCAGGCAATGTAACCAGACACTAGCCCATGGATTAACCTGGCCTACCCCACACTCTCAGACACTTTGTCCCAGACCCAAACTCCTGGTTTAATCCGGCCTCCCCACACTCTCAGGCACTCTGTTCCAGACCCAAACTCCTGGATTAATCCGGCCTATCCCACACTCTCATACACTGTGTTCCAGACACTAACCATTGAATTGACCCGGCCTACCCCACACACTCAGACACTTTGTCCCACACACTAATCCCTGGATTAATCCGGCCTATCCTACACTCTCAGACACTGTGTTCCAGTCCCTAACCACTGGAATGACCTGGCCTCCCCCACAATCTCAGACACTGTATTCCAGACACAAACCCCTAGATTAATCCGGCCCATCCCGTACTCTCAGACAATGTAACCAGACACTAGCCCCTGGATTAATCTGGCCTATCCCACAATCTCTGGCTCTTTGTTCCAGACCCTAACCACTGGATTGACCCACTCTCCCCAAAGTCTCAGACACTGTATTCCAGACACTAACCCCCGGATTAATCCGGCCTATCCCACACTCTCAGACACCCTGTGCTCCAGACCCTAATGCCTGGATTAATTGGGCCTATCCCACACTCCCAGATACTTTGTTCCAGACTCTAACCCCGGGATTGAATTGGCCTTTCCCACACTCTCAGGCACTTTGGAATCAGACCCTAACCCCTGGTTTAATCCAGCCTATCCCACACTCTCAGACACTGTGTTCCAGACCCTAACCCCTGGATTAATCCGGCCTATCCCACACTCCCAGATACTTTGTTCCAGACTCTAACCCCGGGATTGAATTGGCCTTTCCCACACTTTCCGGCACTTTGTACCAGACCCTAACCCCTGGATTAATCCGGCCTATCCTACACTCTCGGGCACAGTGTTACAGACCCTAATCCCTGGATTAATCCGACCGATCCCACACTCTCAGACATTGTGTTCCAGATCCTAACCCCTGGATAGAGCGGGCCTATCCTACACTCTCAGACACTGTGTTCCAGGCCCTAACCCCGGGATTAAACTGGCCTATCCCACACTCTCAGACACTGTATTCCAGACCCAAACCCCTGGATTGACCCGGCCTATTCCACACTCTCAGACACTGTGTGCCTGACCCTAACCCCTGGAATATTCCGGCCTATCCCACACTCTCAGCCACTGTGTTCCAGACACTAACCATTGGATTGACCCGGCCTATCCCACACTCTCAGACACTGTGTTCCAGACCCTAAACCCTGGATTAATCCAGCCTATCCCACACTCTCAGATACTGTGTTCCAGACCCTAATGCCTGGATTAATCCGGCGTATACCACACTCTCAGATACTTTGTTCCAGACTCTAACCCCGGGATTGAATTGGCCTTTCCCACACTTTCCGGCACTTTGTACCAGACCCTAACCCCTGGATTAATCCGGCCTATCCCACACTCTCAGACACTGTTTTCCAGACCCAAACCCTGGATTGACCTGGCCTATCCTATAATCTCAGGCACAGTGTTCCAGACACGAACCCCTGGATTCATCCAGCCTATCCCTCAATCTCAGAAACTGTGTTCCACGAACTAACCACTGGATTAATCCGGCCAATCCCACACTCTCAGACACTGTGTTCCAGACCTTAACCCCTGGATTAATCCGGTCTATACCACACTCTCAGACACCCTGTGTTCTAGACCCTAATGCCTGGATTAATCCGGCCTATCCCACACTCCCAGATACATTGTTCCAGACTCTAACCCCGGGATTGAATTGGCCTTTCCCACACTCTCAGGCACTTTGGAATCAGTCCCTAACCCCTGGATTAATCCGGCCTATCCCACACTCTCAGGCACTTTGGAATCAGACCCTAACCCCTGGTTTAATCCAGCCTATCCCACACTCTCAGACACTTTGTTCCAGACTCTAACCCCGGAATTGAATTGGCCTTTCCCACACTTTCCGGCACTTTGTACCAGACCCTAACCCCTGGATTAATCCGGCCTATCCTACTCACGCAGACACTGCACTCCAGACCCACATTGCTGGGTTAATCCGGCCTATCCTATACTCTCAGGCACAGTGTTCCAGACCCTAACCCCTGGATTCATCCAGCCTATCCCTCAATCTCAGAAACTGTGTTCCACGCACTAACCACTGGATTAATCCGGCCTATCCCACACTCTCACGCACTGTGTTCCAGACCTACGCCATTGGATTGACCCGGCCTGTCCCACACTCTCAGACACTGTGTTCCAGGCACTAACCCCTGGATTAATCCGGCCTATCCCACACTCTCAGACACTGTGTTCCAGACCCTAAATCCTGGATTAATCCGGCCTGTCCCACACTCTCAGACGCTGTATTCCAGACCTTAACCCCTGGATAGAAACAGCCTGTCCCACAATCTCAGGGACTGTATTCCACACACTAAACCCTGGATTAATCCGGCCTATCCTACATTCTCAGACACTGTGTTCCAGATCCTAAATCCTTGATTATTCCGGCATCCCCACACTCGCAGGCACTTTGTTCCAGACACTAACCCCTGTATTAATACGGCCTATCCCACACTCTCAGGCACTTTGTGCCAGACCCTAACCCCTGGATTAATCCGGCCTATTCCACACTCTCAGACACTGTGTTCCAGACGCTAATGCCTGGATTAATCCGGCCTATCCCACACTCCCAGATACTTTGTTCCAGACTCTAACCCCGGGATTGAATTGGCCTTTCCCACACTTTCCGGCACTTTGTACCAGACCCTAACCCCTGGATTAATCCGGCCTATCCTACTCACGCAGACACTGCATTCCAGAACTACATTGCTGGATTAATCCGGCCTATCCCACACTCTCAGACACTGTGTTCCAGACCCAAACCCTGGATTGACCTGGCCTATCCTACACTCTCAGGCACAGTGTTCCAGACCCTAACCCCTGGATTCATCCAGCCTATCCCACACTCACCGACACTTTGTGCCAGACCCTAACCCCTGGATAGAAACGGCCTATCCCACAATCTCAGGGACTGTATTCCACACACTAACCCCTGGATTAATCCAGCCTATCCTACACTCTCAGACACTGTGTTCCAGATCCTAACCCCTGGATTAATCCGGCCTTTCCCACACTCTCAGGCACATTTTTCCAGAACCTAAGCCCTGCATTGAACCGGCCTCCCCACACTCAGGCTCTGTGTTCCAGACCCTAACCCCTGGATTAATCCAGCCTATCCTACACTCTCAGACACTGTGTTCCAGACCCTAACCCCTGGATTAATCCGGCCTTTCCCACACTCTCAGGCACATTTTTCCAGAACCTAAGCCCTGCATTGAACCGGCCTCCCCACACTCAGGCTCTGTGTTCCAGACCCTAACCCCTGGATTAATCCAACCTATCCGACACTCTCAGACAGTATATTCCAGACACAAACCCCTAGATTAATCCAGCCTATCCCATACTCTCAGACAATGTAACCAGACACTAGCCCCTGGATTAATCTGGCCTATCCCACAATCTCCGGCACTTTGTTCCAGACCCTAACCCCTGGATTGACCCGCTCTCCGCACACTCTCAGACACTGTGTTCCAGTCACTAACCCCTGGATTAATCCAGCCTATCCCACACTCTCCGACACTTTGTTCCAGACCCTAACCCCTGTTTTAATCCGGCATGTCCCACACTCTCAGGCGCTGTGTTCCAACCCTAACCCCTAGACTAAACTGGCCTATCCCACACTCTCAATCACTGTAATCCAGACTCTATCCCTGGATTACGCCGGCCTATCCTACACTCTCGGACACAGTGTTACAGACCCTCACCCCTGGATTAATCCGGCCTCTCCGACACTCTGACACTGTATTCCAGACACAAACCCCTGGATTAATCCGGCCTATCCCATACTCTCAGACAATGTAACCAGACACTAGCCCCTGGATTAATCCGGCCTATCCCATACTCTCAGACACTGTATTCCAGACACTAACCCCTGGATTAATCCGGCCTATCCCACACTCTCAGACACTTTGTTCCAGACCCTAACCCCTGTTTTAATCCGGCATGTCCCACACTCTCCGGCACTTTGTTCCAACCCTAACCCCTAGACTAAACTGGCCTATCCCACACTCTCAATCACTGTAATCCAGACCCTATCCCTGGATTACGCCGGCCTATCCTACACTCTCGGACAAAGTGTTACAGACCCTAATCCCTGGATTAATCCGACCGATCCCACACTCTCAGACATTGTGTTCCAGATCCTAACCCCTGGATAGACCGGGCCTATCCTACACTCTCAGACACTGTGTTCCAGACCCTAACCCCTGGATTAATCTAGCCTCTCCCACACTCTCAGACACTGTGTTTCAGACTCTAACCCCTGGAATATTCCGGCCTACCCCACACTCTCAGACACTGTGTTTAGCCAAACCCCTGGAATATTCCGGCCTACCCCACACTCTCAGCCACTGTGTTCCAGACCCTAACCATTGGATTGACCTGGCCTATCCCACACTCTCAGACACTTTGTTCCAGACCCTAACCCCTGGATTAATCCGACCTTTCCCACACTCTCAGGCACTTTTTTCCAGAACCTAACCCCTGCATTGAACCGGCCTCCCCACATTCTCAGATACTGTGTTCCAGACCCTCAACCCTGGATTAATCCGGCCTATCCCACATTCTCAGACACTGTATTCCAGACCTTAACCTCTGGATAGACACGGCCTATCCCTCACTCTCAGACACTGTATTCCACACACTAACCCCTGGATTAATCCAGCCTATCCTACACTCTCAGACACAGTGTTCCAGATCCTAAACACTGGAATAACCTGGCCTCCCCCACAATCTCAGCCACTGTATTACAGGCACTAACCCCTGGATTAATCCGGCCTACCCCACACTCCCTGGCACAGTGTTCCAAACCCGAACCACTGGATTAATCCGGCCTATCCCACACTCTCAGACACTGAATTCCAGACACAAACCCCTAGATTAATCCGGCCTATCCCATACTCTCAGACAATGTAACCAGACACTAGCCACTGGATTAATCTGGCCTATCCCACAATCTCTGGCACTTTGTTCCAGACCCTAACCACTGGATTAACCCACTCTCCCCACACTTTCAGCCACTGAATTCGAGACACAAACCTCTAGATTAATCCGGTCTATCCCATATTCTCAGACACTGTAACCAGACACTAACCCCTGGATTAATCCGGCCTATCCCACACTCTCAGACACTGAATTCCAGACACAAACCCCTAGATTAATCTGGCCTATCCCACACTCTCCGGCACTTTGTTCCAGACCCTAACCCCTGTTTTAATCCGGCATGTCCCACACTCTCAGGCGCTGTGTTCCAACCCTAACCCCTAGACTAAACTGGCCTATCCCACACTCTCAATCACTGTGTTCCAGACTCTATCCCTGGATTACGCCGGCCTATCCTACACTCTCGGACACAGTGTTACAGACCCTAATCCCTGGATTAATCCGACCGGTCCCACACTCTCAGACACTGTGTTCCAGACCCTAACCCCTGGATTTACCCACTCTCCTCACACTCTCAGACACTGTATTCCAGACAGAAACCCCTAGATTAATCCGGCCTATCCCACACTCTCCGGCACTTTGTTCCAGACCTTAACCCCTGTTTTAATCCGGCATGTCCCACACTCTCAGGGACTGTATTCCACACACTAACCCCTGGATTAATCCAGCCTATCCCACACTCTCTGGCACTTTGTTCCAGACCCTAACCCCTGTTTTAATCCGGCATGTCCCACACTCTCAGGCGCTGTGTTCCAACCCTAACCCCTAGACTAAACTGGCCTATCCCACACTCTCAATCACTGTAATCCAGACTCTATCCCTGGATTACGCCGGCCTATCCTACACTCTCGGACACAGTGTTACAGACCCTAATCCCTGGATTAATCCGACCGGTCCCACACTCTCAGACATTGTGTTCCAGATCATTAACCCTGGAATATTGTGGCCTACCCCACACTCTCAGACACTGTGTTCCATACACTAACCCCTGGATTAATCCCGCCTATCCCACACTCTCAGACACCCTGTGTTCCAGACCCTAATGCCTGGATTAATCCGGCCTATCCAACACTCTCCGGCACTTTGTTCCAGACCCTAACCCCTGGATTAATCCGGCCTATCCCACACTCTCATACATTGTATTCCAGATCCGAACCACTGGATCGACCGGGTCTATCGTACACTCTCAGACACTGTGTTCCAGGCCCTAACCCCCGGATTAATACGGCCTCTCCCTCACTCTCAGACACTGTGTTCCAGGCCCTAACCCCTGGAATATTCCGGCCTACCCCACACTCTCAACCACTGTGTTCCCGACGCTATCCCCCGAATTAATCCAGCCTATCCCACACTCTCAGACACTGTGTTCCAGACCCTAATGCCTGGATTAATCCAGCCTCTCCCACACTCCCGGATACTTTATTCCAGTCTCTACCACCGGAATTGAATAGGCCTTCCCCACACTTTCCAGCACATTGTACCAGACCCTAACCACTGGATTAATCCGGTTTATCCTACTCACACAGACACTGTGTTCCAGACCCTAAACCCTGGATAAATCCGGCCTATCCCACACTCTCAGACACTGTGTTCCAGGCACTAACCCCTGAATATTGCGACTTACACCACACACTCAGAGTTACATTGACAGAGAGTGGTCAGTCTGCTCATCCCTGGGTGTGTTACATTGACAGAGTGAGGTCAGTCTGATCTTCGCTGAGTGTATTACATTGACAGTGTAGGGTCAGTCTGCTCTTCCCTGGGTGTGTTACATTTTCAGAGTGGGGTCAGTCTGCTCTTCCCTGGGTGTGTTGCATTGACAGTGTAGGGTCAGTCTGCTCTTCCCTGGTTGTGTTACATTGACACAGTGGGGTCAGTCTGCTGTTCCCTCGGTTTGTTACATTGACAGAGTGCGGTCGGTCTGCTCTTCCCTGAGAGTGTCACATTGACAGAGCGCGGTCAGTCTGCTCTTCCCTGAGAGTGTCACATTGACAGAGTGGGGTCAGTCTGCTCTTCCCTGGGTGTGAGACATTGACAGAGTGGGGTCAGGCTGCTCGTCGCTGGGTGTGTTACATTGACAGAGTGGGGTCAGTCTGCTCTTCCCTGGGTGTGGTACATTGACAGAGTGGGGTCAGTCTGCCCTTCACTGGGTGTGTTACATTGACAGGGTGGGGTCAGTCTGCTCTTACCTGGGTGTGTTACTTTGACAGAGTGGGAAGAGTCTGCTCTTCCCTGGGTGTGTTACATTGACAGAGTGGGGACAGTCTGCTCTTCCCTGAGTGTGTTACTTTGACAGAGTGGGGTCAGTCTGCTCTTCCCGAGGTGAGTTACATTGAGATAGAGGGGTCACTCTGGTCTCCGCTGGGTGTGTTACGTTGACAGAGTTGGGTGAGTCTGCTCTTCCCTGGGTCTGTGATAATGACTGAGTGTGGTCAGTCTGCTCTTCCCTGGGTGGGTTACATTGACAGAATGGGGTCAGTCTGCTCTTCCCTGGGTGAGTTACATGGAGGGAGAGGGGTCAGTCTGCTCTTCACTGGGTGGGTTACATTGACAGAGTGGGTTCAGTCTGCTCCTCCCTGGGTGTGTTACATTGACAGAGTGGGGTCAGTCTGTTCTTCCCTGGGTGGGTTACATTGACAGAACGGGGTCTGTCTGCTCTTCCCTGGGTGTGTTACATTGACAGAGTGGGGTCAGTCTGCTCTTCCCTGGGTGTGTTACATTGACAGAGTGGGGTCAGTCTGCTCTTCCCTGGGTATGTTACATTGACCGAGTGAAGTCAATCTTCTGTTCCCTGGGAGAGTTACATTGACAGAGAGGGGTCAGCCTGCTCTTCCCTGGCTGTGTTACATTGACGGAGTGGGGTCAGTCTGCACTTCCCGCGGTGTGTTACATTGACAGAGTGACGTCAGTCTGCTCTTCCCTGGGTGAGTTACATTGACAGGGTTGGTTCAGTCTGCTCTCCCCTGGGTGTGATACATTGACAGAGTGGGGTCAGACTGCTATTCCCTGAGTATGTTACATTGACAGGGTGGGGTGTGTCTGCTCTTCCCTGGGTGTGTTATATTGACAGGGTGGGGTCAGTCTGCTCTTCCCGCGGTGTGTTACATTGACAGGGTGGGTTCAGTCTGCTCTTCCCTGGGTGTGTTAAATTGACAGAGTGGGGTCAGTCTGCTCTTCCCTGGGTGTGTTACATTGACAGGGTGGGGTCAGTCTGCTCTTTCCTGGGTGTGTTACATTGACAGAGTGGGGGCAGTCTGCTCTTCCATGGTTATGTTACATTGACAGAGTGAGGTCAGTCTGCTCTTCCCTGATTGTGTTAATTTGACAGAGTGGGGACAGTCTGCTCTTCCCTGAGTGTGTTACTTTGACAGAGTGGGGTCAGTCTGCTCTTCCCTAGGTGAGTTACATTGAGATATAGGGTTCACTCTGGTCTCCCCTGGGTGTGTTACATTGACAAAGGAGGGCCTATCTTCTCTTCCCTGGGTGAGTTACATTGACAGAGTGGGGTCAGTCTGCTCTTCCCTGTGTGTGTTACATTGACAGAATGGGGTCAGTCTGCTCTTCCCTGGGTGTGTTACATTGACAGTGTGAGGTCAGTCTGCTCTTCCCTGGGTGTGTTACAATGATAGAGTGGGGTCAGTCTGCTCTTCCCTGGGTGTGTTGCATTGACAGAGTGCGGTCAGTCTGCTCTTCCCTGGGTGTGTTATACTGACAGAGTGGGGTCATTCTGCTCTTCCCTGGGTGTGTTACATTGACAGAGTGGGGTCAGTCTGCCCTTCCCTGCGTGTGCTACATTGACCGGGTGAGGTCAGTCTGCTCTTCCCTGGGTGTGTTACATTCACAGAGTGGGGTCAGTCTGCTCCTCCCAGGGTGTGTTACATTGATAGAGTGGGGTCAGTCTGCTCCTCCCAGGGTGTGTTACACTGACAGCATGAGGTCAGTCTGCTCTTCCCTGGGTGTGTTATATTGACAGAGTGAGGTCAGTCTGCTCTTCCATGGGTGTGTTACATTGACCGGGTGCGGTCAGTCTGCTCTTCCCTGGGTGGGTAACATTGACAGAGTGGGGTCAGTCTGCTCTTCCCTGGGTGTGTTACATTGACAGAGTGTGGGTCCGTCTGCTCTTCCCTGGGTGTGTAACATTGACAGTGTGGGGTCTGTCTGCTCTTCCCTGGGTATGTTACATTGACAGAGTGAGGTCAGTCTGCTCTTCCCTGGGTGTGTTACATTGACAGTGTGGCGTTAGTCTGCTCTTCCCTGGGTGTGTTACATTGACAGAGTGGGGTCAGTCGGCTCTTCCCTGGGTGTGTTACATTGAGAGAGTGGGGTCAGTCTGCTCTTTCCTGGGTGTGTTACATTGACAGAGTGCGGTCAGTCTGCTCTTCACTGAGAGTGTCACATTGACAAGTGGGGTCAGTCTGCTCTTTGCTGGGTGTGTATCATTGACAGTGTGGGATCAGTCTGCTCTTCCCTGGGTTTGTTACATTGACAGAGTGGGGTCAGTCTGCTCTTCCCTGGGTGCGTAACATTGACAGAGTGGGGTCAGACTGCTCTTCCTTGGGTGTGTTACATTGACAGAGTGGGGTCAGTCTGCTCCTCCCGCGGTGTGTTACTTTGAAAGAGTGAGATCAGTCGGCTCTTCCCTGGGTGAGTTACATTGACAGGGTTGGTTCAGTCTGCTCTCCCCTGGGTGTGATACATTGACAGAGTGGGGTCAGACTGCTATTCCCTGAGTATGTTACATTGACAGAGTGGGGTGTGTCTGCTCTTCCCTGGGTTTGTTACATTGACAGGGTGGGTTCAGTCTGCTCTTCCCTGGGTTTGTAACATTGACAGAGTGGGGTCAGTCTGCTCTTCCCTGGGTGTGTGACATTGACAGGGTGGGGTCAGTCTGCTCTTCCCTGGGTGTGTTACATTGACAGAGTGGGGTCAGTCTGCACTTCCCCGAGTGTGTTACTTTGACAGTTTGGGGACAGTCTGCTCTTCCCTGGGTGTGTTACATTGACAGAGTGAGGTCAGTCTGCTCTTCCCTGAGTGTGTTACTTTGACAGAGTGGGGACAGTCTGCTCTTCCCTGAGTGTGTTACTTTGACAGAGTGGGGTCAGTCTGCTCTTCCCTAGGTGAGTTACATTGAGATAGAGGGGTCACTCTGGTCTCCCCTGGGTGTGTTACATTGACAAAGGAGGGCCTATCTTCTCTTCCCTGGGTGAGTTACATTGACAGAGTGGGGTCAGTCTGCTCTTCCCTGTGTGTGTTACATTGACAGAATGGGGTCAGTCTGCTCTTCCCTGGGTGTGTAACATTGACAGTGTGAGGTCAGTCTGCTCTTCCCTGGGTGTGTTACAATGATAGAGTGGGGTCAGTCTGCTCTTCCCTGGGTGTGTTGCATTGACAGAGTGCGGTCAGTCTGCTCTTCCCTGGGTGTGTTATACTGACAGAGTGGGGTCAGTCTGCTCTTCCCTGGGTGTTTTAAATTGACAGAGTGGGGTCATTCTGCTCTTCCCTGGGTGTGTTACATTGACAGAGTGGGGTCAGTCTGCCCTTCCCTGCGTGTGCTACATTGACCGGGTGAGGTCAGTCTGCTCTTCCCTGGGTGTGTTACATTCACAGAGTGGGGTCAGTCTGCTCCTCCCAGGGTGTGTTACATTGATAGAGTGGGGTCAGTCTGCTCCTCCCAGGGTGTGTTACACTGACAGCATGAGGTCAGTCTGCTCTTCCCTGGGTGTGTTACATTGACAGAGTGGGGTCAGTCTACTCTTCCCTGTGTGTCTTACATTGACAGAGTGGGGTCAGTCTGCTCTTCCCTGGGTGTGTTACATTGACAGAGTGGGGTCAGTCTGCTCTTCCCTGGGTGTGTTATACTGACAGAGTGGGGTCAGTCTGCTCTTCCCTGGGTGTTTTAAATTGACAGAGTGGGGTCATTCTGCTCTTCCCTGGTATCGGCACATTGACAGAGGGGAGTCAATCATCTCTTCCCTGGGTGAGTTACATTGACAGAGTGGGTTCCGTCCCCTCTTCCCTGTGTGTGTTACATTGACAGAATGGTGTCAGTCTGCTCTTCCCTGGCTGTGTTACATTGACTGAGTGGGGTCAGTCTGCCCTTCCCTGCGTGTGTTACATTGACCGGGTGAGATCAGTCTGCTCTTCCCTGGGTGTGTTACATTCACAGAGTGGGGTCAGTCTGCTACTCCCAGGGTGTGTTACATTGACAGAGTGGGGTCAGTCTGCTCCTCCCAGGGTGTGTTACATTGACAGACTGAGGTCAGTCTGCCCTTCCCTGGGTGCGTTACATTGACAGCATGAGGTCAGTCTGCTCTTCCCTGGATGTGTTATATTGACAGTGTGGGGTCTGTCTGCTCTTCCCTGGGTGTGTTACATTGACAGAGTGATGTCAGTCTGCTCTTCCCTGGGTGTGTTACATTGACAGTGTGGGGTCAGTCTGCTCTTCCCTGGGTATGTTACATTGACAGATTGGGGTCAGTCTGCTCTTTCCTGGGTGTGATACATTGACAGAGTGCGGTCAGTCTGCTCTTCACTGAGAGTGTCACATTGACAGAGTGGGGTCAGTCTGCTCTTCCCTGGGTTTGTTACATTGACAGTGTGGGGTCAGTGTGATCTTCCCTGGGTGCATAACGTTGAGAGAAAGTGGTCAGTCTGCTCTTCCCTGGGTGTGTTACATTGACAGAGTGAACTATGTCTGCTCTTCCCTGGGTGTGTTGCAATGACAGAGTGTGGTCAGTCTGCTCTTCCCTGTGTCTGTTATATTGACCGAGTGAGGTCAGTCTGCTCTTCCCTGGGTGTGTTACATTGCCAGAGTGGTGTCAGTTAGTTCTTCCCTAGGAGTGTTACATTGACAGAGAGTGGTCAGTCTGCTCATCCCTGGGTGTGTTACATTGGCAGAGTGGGGTCAGTCTGCTCTTCCCTGGGTGTGAAAAATTGACAGAGTGGGGACAGTCTGCTCTTCTCTGGGTGTGTTATATTGACAGAGTGAGGTCAGTCTGCTCTTCCCTGGGTGTGTTACATTGACCGGGTGCGGTCAGTCTGATCTTCCCTGGGTGTGTTACATTGACAGAGTGGGGTCAGTCTGCTCTTCCCTGGGTGTGTTGCATTGACAGAGTGCGGTCAGTCTGCTCTTCCCTGGGTGTGTTATACTGACAGAGTGGGGTCAGTCTGCTCTTCCCTGGGTGTTTTAAATTGACACAGTGGGGTCATTCTGCTCTTCCCTGGGTGTGTTACATTGACAGAGTGGGGTCAGTCTGCCCTTCCCTGCGTGTGCTACATTGACCGGGTGAGGTCAGTCTGCTCTTCCCTGGGTGTGTTACATTCACAGAGTGGGGTCAGTCTGCTCCTCCCAGGGTGTGTTACATTGATAGAGTGGGGTCAGTCTGCTCCTCCCAGGGTGTGTTACACTGACAGCATGAGGTCAGTCTGCTCTTCCCTGGGTGTGTTACATTGACAGAGTGGGGTCAGTCTACTCTTCCCTGTGTGTCTTACATTGACAGAGTGGGGTCAGTCTGCTCTTCCCTGGGTGTGTTACATTGACAGAGTGGGGTCAGTCTGCTCTTCCCTGGGTGTGTTATACTGACAGAGTGGGGTCAGTCTGCTCTTCCCTGGGTGTTTTAAATTGACAGAGTGGGGTCATTCTGCTCTTCCCTGGTATCGGCACATTGACAGAGGGGAGTCAATCATCTCTTCCCTGGGTGAGTTACATTGACAGAGTGGGTTCCGTCCCCTCTTCCCTGTGTGTGTTACATTGACAGAATGGTGTCAGTCTGCTCTTCCCTGGCTGTGTTACATTGACTGAGTGGGGTCAGTCTGCCCTTCCCTGCGTGTGTTACATTGACCGGGTGAGATCAGTCTGCTCTTCCCTGGGTGTGTTACATTCACAGAGTGGGGTCAGTCTGCTACTCCCAGGGTGTGTTACATTGACAGAGTGGGGTCAGTCTGCTCCTCCCAGGGTGTGTTACATTGACAGACTGAGGTCAGTCTGCCCTTCCCTGGGTGCGTTACATTGACAGCATGAGGTCAGTCTGCTCTTCCCTGGATGTGTTATATTGACAGTGTGGGGTCTGTCTGCTCTTCCCTGGGTGTGTTACATTGACAGAGTGATGTCAGTCTGCTCTTCCCTGGGTGTGTTACATTGACAGTGTGGGGTCAGTCTGCTCTTCCCTGGGTATGTTACATTGACAGATTGGGGTCAGTCTGCTCTTTCCTGGGTGTGATACATTGACAGAGTGCGGTCAGTCTGCTCTTCACTGAGAGTGTCACATTGACAGAGTGGGGTCAGTCTGCTCTTCCCTGGGTTTGTTACATTGACAGTGTGGGGTCAGTGTGATCTTCCCTGGGTGTGTTACATTGACAGAGTGAACTATGTCTGCTCTTCCCTGGGTGTGTTGCAATGACAGAGTGTGGTCAGTCTGCTCTTCCCTGTGTCTGTTATATTGACCGAGTGAGGTCAGTCTGCTCTTCCCTGGGTGTGTTACATTGCCAGAGTGGTGTCAGTTAGTTCTTCCCTAGGAGTGTTACATTGACAGAGAGTGGTCAGTCTGCTCATCCCTGGGTGTGTTACATTGGCAGAGTGGGGTCAGTCTGCTCTTCCCTGGGTGTGAAAAATTGACAGAGTGGGGACAGTCTGCTCTTCTCTGGGTGTGTTATATTGACAGAGTGAGGTCAGTCTGCTCTTCCCTGGGTGTGTTACATTGACCGGGTGCGGTCAGTCTGATCTTCCCTGGGTGTGTTACATTGACAGAGTGGGGTCATTCTGCTCTTCCCTGGGTGTGTTACTTTGACAGAGTGGGGACAGTCTGCTCTTCCCTGAGTGTGTTACTTTGACAGAGTGGGGTCAGTCTGCTCTTCCCTAGGTGAGTTACATTGAGATATAGGGTTCACTCTGGTCTCCCCTGGGTGTGTTACATTGACAAAGGAGGGCCTATCTTCTCTTCCCTGGGTGAGTTACATTGACAGAGTGGGGTCAGTCTGCTCTTCCCTGTGTGTGTTACATTGACAGAATGGGGTCAGTCTGCTCTTCCCTGGGTGTGTAACATTGACAGTGTGAGGTCAGTCTGCTCTTCCCTGGGTGTGTTACAATGATAGAGTGGGGTCAGTCTGCTCTTCCCTGGGTGTGTTGCATTGACAGAGTGCGGTCAGTCTGCTCTTCCCTGGGTGTGTTATACTGACAGAGTGGGGTCAGTCTGCTCTTCCCTGGGTGTTTTAAATTGACAGAGTGGGGTCATTCTGCTCTTCCCTGGGTGTGTTACATTGACAGAGTGGGGTCAGTCTGCCCTTCCCTGCGTGTGCTACATTGACCGGGTGAGGTCAGTCTGCTCTTCCCTGGGTGTGTTACATTCACAGAGTGGGGTCAGTCTGCTCCTCCCAGGGTGTGTTACACTGACAGCATGAGGTCAGTCTGCTCTTCCCTGGGTGTGTTATATTGACAGAGTGAGGTCAGTCTGCTCTTCCATGGGTATGTTACATTGACCGGGTGCGGTCAGTCTGCTCTTCCCTGGGTGGGTAACATTGACAGAGTGGGGTCAGTCTGCTCTTCCCTGGGTGTGTTACATTGACAGAGTGTGGGTCCGTCTGCTCTTCCCTGGGTGTGTAACATTGACAGTGTGGGGTCTGTCTGCTCTTCCCTGGGTATGTTACATTGACAGAGTGAGGTCAGTCTGCTCTTCCCTGGGTGTGTTACATTGACAGAGTGGGTTCAGTCGGCTCTTCCCTGGGTGTGTTACATTGAGAGAGTGGGGTCAGTCTGCTCTTTCCTGGGTGTGTTACATTGACAGAGTGCGGTCAGTCTGCTCTTCACTGAGAGTGTCACATTGACAAGTGGGGTCAGTCTGCTCTTTGCTGGGTGTGTATCATTGACAGTGTGGGATCAGTCTGCTCTTCCCTGGGTTTGTTACATTGACAGAGTGGGGTCAGTCTGCTCTTCCCTGCGTGCGTAACTTTGACAGAGTGGGGTCAGACTGCTCTTCCTTGGGTGTGTTACATTGACAGAGTGGGGTCAGTCTGCTCCTCCCGCGGTGTGTTACTTTGAAAGAGTGAGATCAGTCGGCTCTTCCCTGGGTGAGTTACATTGACAGGGTTGGTTCAGTCTGCTCTCCCCTGGGTGTGATACATTGACAGAGTGGGGTCAGACTGCTATTCCCTGAGTATGTTACATTGACAGAGTGGGGTGTGTCTGCTCTTCCCTGGGTTTGTTACATTGACAGGGTGGGTTCAGTCTGCTCTTCCCTGGGTTTGTTACATTGACAGAGTGGGGTCAGTCTGCTCTTCCCTGGGTGTGTGACATTGACAGGGTGGGGTCAGTCTGCTCTTCCCTGGGTGTGTTACATTGACAGAGTGGGGTCAGTCTGCACTTTCCCGAGTGTGTTACTTTGACAGTTTGGGGACAGTCTGCTCTTCCCTGGGTGTGTTACATTGACAGAGTGAGGTCAGTCTGCTCTTCCCTGAGTGTGTTACTTTGACAGAGTGGGGACAGTCTGCTCTTCCCTGAGTGTGTTACTTTGACAGAGTGGGGTCAGTCTGCTCTTCCCTAGGTGAGTTACATTGAGATAGAGGGGTCACTCTGGTCTCCCCTGGGTGTGTGACATTGACAAAGGGGGGGCAATATTCTCTTCCCTGGGTGAGTTACATTGACAGAGTGGGGTCAGTCTGCTCTTCCCTGTGTGTGTTACATTGACAGAGTGAGGTCAGTCTGCTCTTCCCTGGGAGTGTTACAATGATAGAGTGGGGTCAGTCTGCTCATCCCTGGGTGGGTTGCATTGACAGAGTGGGGTCAGTCTGTTCTTCCCAGAATGTGTTACATTGACAGAGATGGGTCAGTCTGATCTTCCCTGGGTGTGTAACGTTGACAGAAAGGGGTCAGTCTGCTCTACCCTGGGTGTTTTGCATTGACAGAGTGGGGTCAGTCTGCTCTTCCCTGGGTGTGTTACATTGACAGAGTGGGGTCAGTCTACTCTTCCCTGTGTGTCTTACATTGACAGAGTGGGGTCAGTCTGCTCTTCCCTGGGTGTGTTACATTGACAGAGTGGGGTCAGTCTGCTCTTCCCTGGGTGTGTTATACTGACAGAGAGGGGTCAGTCTGCTCTTCCCTGGGTGTTTTAAATTGACAGAGTGGGGTCATTCTGCTCTTCCCTGGTATCGGCACATTGACAGAGGGGAGTCAATCATCTCTTCCCTGGGTGAGTTACATTGACAGAGTGGGTTCCGTCCCCTCTTCCCTGTGTGTGTTACATTGACAGAATGGTGTCAGTCTGCTCTTCCCTGGCTGTGTTACATTGACTGAGTGGGGTCAGTCTGCCCTTCCCTGCGTGTGTTACATTGACCGGGTGAGATCAGTCTGCTCTTCCCTGGGTGTGTTACATTCACAGAGTGGGGTCAGTCTGCTACTCCCAGGGTGTGTTACATTGACAGAGTGGGGTCAGTCTGCTCCTCCCTGGGTGTGTTACATTGACAGACTGAGGTCAGTCTGCCCTTCCCTGGGTGCGTTACATTGACAGCATGAGGTCAGTCTGCTCTTCCCTGGATGTGTTATATTGACAGTGTGGGGTCTGTCTGCTCTTCCCTGGGTGTGTTACATTGACAGAGTGATGTCAGTCTGCTCTTCCCTGGGTGTGTTACATTGACAGTGTGGGGTCAGTCTGCTCTTCCCTGGGTATGTTACATTGACAGATTGGGGTCAGTCTGCTCTTTCCTGGGTGTGATACATTGACAGAGTGCGGTCAGTCTGCTCTTCACTGAGAGTGTCACATTGACAGAGTGGGGTCAGTCTGCTCTTCCCTGGGTTTGTTACATTGACAGTGTGGGGTCAGTGTGATCTTCCCTGGGTGCATAACGTTGAGAGAAAGTGGTCAGTCTGCTCTTCCCTGGGTGTGTTACATTGACAGAGTGAACTATGTCTGCTCTTCCCTGGGTGTGTTGCAATGACAGAGTGTGGTCAGTCTGCTCTTCCCTGTGTCTGTTATATTGACCGAGTGAGGTCAGTCTGCTCTTCCCTGGGTGTGTTACATTGCCAGAGTGGTGTCAGTTAGTTCTTCCCTAGGAGTGTTACATTGACAGAGAGTGGTCAGTCTGCTCATCCCTGGGTGTGTTACATTGGCAGAGTGGGGTCAGTCTGCTCTTCCCTGGGTGTGAAAAATTGACAGAGTGGGGACAGTCTGCTCTTCTCTGGGTGTGTTATATTGACAGAGTGAGGTCAGTCTGCTCTTCCCTGGGTGTGTTACATTGACCGGGTGCGGTCAGTCTGATCTTCCCTGGGTGTGTTACATTGACAGAGTGGGGTCATTCTGCTCTTCCCAGGGTGTGTTACATTGACAGAGTGGGGGTCAGTCTGCTCTTCCCTGGGTGTGTTACATTGACAGTGTGGGGTCTGTCTGCTCTTCCCTGGCTGTGTTACATTGACAGAGTGGGGTCAGTCGGCTCTTCCCTGGGTGTGTTACATTGACAGAGTGCGGTAAGTCTGCTCTACCCTGGGTGTGTTACATTGACAGAGTGCGGTCAGTCTGCTCTTCACTGAGAGTGTCACATTGACAGAGTGGGGTCAGTCTGCTCTTCCCTGGGTGTGTATCATTGACAGTGTGGGATCAGTCTGCTCTTCCCTGGGTGCGTTACATTCACAGAGTGGGGTCAGTCTGTTCTTCCCTGAGTGTGTTACTTTGACAGAGTGGGTTCAGTCTGCTCTTCCCTGGGTGTGTTACATTGACATAGTGGGGTCAGTCTGCTTTTCCCTGCGTCTGTGATATTGACAGAGTGGGGTCAGTCTGCTCTTCCCTGGGTGCATTACATAGACACAGTGGGGTCAGTATGCTCTTCCCTGGGTGTGTTACATTGACAGAACAGGGTCCGTCTGCCTTTCCCTGGGTGTGTTACATTGACAGAGTGGGGTTAGTCTGCTCTTCCCTGGGTGTGTTACATTGACAGAGTGAGGTCAGTCTGCTCTTCCCTGGGTGTGTTACAATGACAGATTGGGGTCAGTCTGCTCTTCTCAGGGTGTGTTACATTGACAGAGTTGGGTCAGTCTGATCTTCCCTGGGTGTATAACGTTGTCAGAAAGGGGTCAGTCTGCTCTTCCCTGGGTGTTTTACATTGACAAGGTGGGGTCAGTCTGCTCTTCCCTGGGTGTGTTACATTGACAGAGTGGGGTCAGTCTACTCTTCCCTGTGTGTCTTACATTGACAGAGTGGGGTCAGTCTGCTCTTCCCTGGGTGTGTTACATTGACAGAGTGGGGTCAGTCTGCTCTTCCCTGGGTGTGTTATACTGACAGAGTGGGGTCAGTCTGCTCTTCCCTGGGTGAGTTACATTGACAGAGTGGGGTCCGTCTGCTCTTCCCTGGGTGTGTTACATTGACAGAACAGGGTCCGTCTGCCTTTCCCTGGGTGTGTTACATTGACAGAGTGGGGTTAGTCTGCACTTCCCTGGGTGTGTTACATTGACAGAGTGAGGTCAGTCTGCTCTTCCCTGGGTGTGTTACAATGACAGAGTGGGGTCAGTCTGCTCTTCCCTGGGTGTGTTACATTGACAGAGTGTGGTCAGTCTGCTCTTCGCAGGGTGTGTTACATTGGCAGAGTGGGGTCAGTCTGCTCTTCGCAGGGTGTGTTACATTGACAGAGTTGGGTCAGTCTGATGTTCCCTGGGTGTATAACGTTGAGAGACAAGGGTCAGTCTGCTCTTCCCTGGGTGTGTTACATTGACAGAGTGAACTCAGTCTGCTCTTCCCTGGGTGTGTTGCAATGACAGAGTGTGGTCAGTCTGCTCTTCCCTGTGTCTGTTATATTGACCGAGTGAGGTCAGTCTGCTTTTCCCTGGGTGTGTTACATTGCCAGAGTGGTGTCAGTTAGTTCTTCCCTGGGAGTGTTACATTGACAGAGAGTGGTCAGTCTGCTCATCCCTGGGTGTGTTACATTGGCAGAGTGGGGTCAGTCTGCACTTCCCTGGGTGTTTTACATTGACAGAGGGGGGTCAGTCTGCTCTTCCCTGAGTGTGTTCCATTGACAGAGTGGGGTCAGTCTGCTCTTCCCTGGGTGTGTTACATTGACAGAGTGGGGTCAGCGTGCACTTCCCTGGGAGTGTTACATTGACAGAGTGGGGTCAGTCTGCTCTTCCCTGAGTGTGTTACTTTGACAGGGTGGGGTCAGTCTGCTCTTCCCTTGGTGCGTGACATTGACAGAGTGGGCTCAGTCTGCTCTTCCCTCGGTGGGTTACATTGAAAGTGTGGGGTCAGTCTGCTCTTCCCTGGGTGTGTTACATTGACAGAGAGGGGTCAGTCTGCTCTTCCCTGGATGTGTTACATTGAATGTGTGGGGTCAGTCTGCTCTTCCCTGGGTGTGTTACATTGACACAGTGGGGTCAGTCTGCTCTTCCCTGGGTGTGTTACATTGACAGAGTGGGGTCAGTCTGCTCTTCCCTGGGTGTGTTACATTGACAGAGAGGGGTCAGTCTGCTCTTCCCTGGGTGTGTTACAATGACAGAGTGGGGTCAGTCTGCACTTCCTTGGGGGTTTTACATTGACCGAGTGGTGTCAGTCTGCTCTTCCCGCGGTGTGTTACATTGACAGAGTTGGGTCAGTCTGATCTTCCCTGGGTGTATAACATTGACAGAAAGGGGTCAGTCTGCTCTTCCCTGGGTGTGTTGCAATGACAGAGTGTGGTCAGTCTGCTCTTCCCTGTGTCTGTTATATTTGACCGGGTGAGGTCAGTCTGCTCTTCCCTGGGTGTGTTACATTGCCAGATTGGTTTCAGTCTGCTCTTCCCTGGGTGTGTTACATTGACAGAGTGGGGTCAGTCTGCTCTTCCCTGGGTGTGTTACAGTGACAGAGTGGGGTCAGTCTGCTCTTCCCAGGGTGTGTTACATTGACAGAGAGGGGTCAGTCTGCTCTTCCCTCGGTGGGTTACATTGAAAGTGTGGGGTCAGTCTGCTCTTTCCTGGGTGTGTTACATTGACAGAGTGGGGTCAATCTGCTCTTCACTGGCTGTGTTACATTGACAGTGTGCGGTCAGTCTGCTCTTCCCTGGGTGCGTGACATTGACAGAGTGGGGTCAGTCTGCACTTCCCTGGGTGTGTTACATTGACAGAGTGGGGTCAGTCTGCTCTTCCCTGGGTGTGTTACATTGACAGAGAGGGGTCAGTCTGCTCTTCCCTGGATGTGTTACATTGAATGTGTGGGGTCAGTCTGCTCTTCTCTGGGTGTGTTACATTGACACAGTGGGGTCAGTCTGCTCTTCCCTGGGTGCGTGACATTGACAGAGTGCGGTCAGTCTGCTATTCCCTGGGTTCGTGACATTGACAGAGTGGGGTCAGTCTGCTCTTCCCTGGGTGTGTTACATTGACAGAGTGGGGTCAGTCTGCTCTTCCCTGAGTGTGTTACATTGACAGCGTGGGGTTAGTCTGCTCTTCCCTGGGTATGTTACATTGTCCTAGCCAGGTCAATCTTCTGTTCCCTTGGTGTGTTACATTGATAGAGGGGGCTCAGTCTGCTCTTCCCTGGGTGTGTTATATTGACAGAGTGAGGTCAGTCTGCTCTTCCCAGGGTGTGTTACAATGACGGAGAGGGGTCAGTCTGCTCTTCCCTGGGTGTGTTACAATGACAGAGTTGGTTCAGTCTGCTCTTCCCAGAATGTGTTACATTAACAGAGTTAGGTCAGTCTGATCTTCCCTGGGTGTGAAACGTTGACAGAAAGCGGTCAGTCTGCTCTTCCCTGGGTGTTTTACATTGACAGAGTAGGGTCAGTCTGCTCTTCCCTGGGTCTGTTACATTGACAGAGTGGGGTCAGTCTGCTCTTCCCTGGGTGTGTTACATTGACAGAGTGGGGTCAGTCTGCTCTTCCCAGGGTGTGTTACATTGACAGAGTGGGGTCAGTCTGCTCTTCCCTGGGTGTGTTACATTGACAGATTGGGGTCAGTCTACTCTTCCCTGCGTGTGTTCCATTGACAGAGTGCGGTCAGTCTGCTCATCCCAGGGTGTGTTACATTGACAGAGTGGGATCAGTCTGCTCCTCCCAGGGTGTGTTACATTGACAGAGTGGGGTCAGTCTGCTCTTCCTTGGGTGTGTTTCATTGACAGAGTGGGGTCAGTCTACCCTTCCCTGGGCGTGTTACATTGACAGAGTGGGGTCAGTCTGCTCGTCCTTGGGTGTGTTACAGTGACAGAGTGGGGTCAGTCTGCTCTTCCCAGGGTGCATTAGAGAGACAGAGTGGGGTCAGTCTGCTCTTCCCTGGGTGGGTTACATTGACTGAGTGCGGTCAGTCTGCTCTTACCAGCGTCTGTTACATTGACAGAGTGGGGTCAGTCTGCTCTTCCCTGGGTTTGTTACATTGACAGAGTGGGGTCAGTCTGCACTTCCCTGGGTGTGTTACAGTGACAGAGTGGGATCAGTCTGCTCTTCCCAGGGTGTGTTACATTGACAGATTGGGGTCAGTCTGCTCTTCCCAGGGTGTGTTACATTGACAGAGTGGGGTCAGTCTGCTCTTCCCTGGGTGTGTAACATTGACAGAGTGCGGTCAGTGTGCTCTTCCCTGGGTGCGTGACATTGACAGAGTGGGGTCAATCTGCTCTTCCCTGGGTGTGTTACATTGACAGAGTGGTATCAGTCTGCTCTTCCCTGGGTGCGTGACATTGACATAGTGGGGTCAGTCTGCTCTTCCCTGGGTGTTTTACATTGACAGATTGGGGTCAGTCTGCTCTTCCCTGGGTGTGTTACATTGACAGAGTGGGGTCAGTCTGCTCTTCCCTGGGTGTGTTACATTGACAGAGTGAGGTCAGTCTGCTCTACCCTGGGTGTATTACATTGACAGAGTGAGGGTCAGTCTACTCTTCCCTGGGTGTCTTACATTGACAGAGTGGGGTCAGTCTGCTCTACCCTGGATGCGTTACATTGACAGAGTGGGGTCAATCTTCTCTTCCCTGGGTGAGTTACTTTGACAGAGTGGGGTCAGTCTCCTCTTCCCTCGGTGCGTTACATTGACAGAGTTGGGTCAGTCTGTTCTTCCCTGAGTGTGTTACTTTGACGGAGTGGGTTCCGTCTGCTCTTCCCTGGGTCTGTGATATTGACAGAGTGGGGTCAGTCTGCTCTTCCCTGGGTGCGTTAAATTGACAGAGTGTGGTCAGTATGCTCTTCCCTGGGTGTGTTACATTGACAGAACAGGGTCCGTCTGCCTTTCCCTGGGTGTGTTACATTGACAGAGTGGGGTTAGTCTGCTCTTCCCTGGGTGTGTTACATTGACAGATTGAGGTCCGTCTGCTCTTCCCTGGGTGTGTTACAATGACAGAGTGGGGTCAGTCTGCTCTTCCCTGGGTGTGTTACATTGCCAGAGTGGTTTCAGTCTGCTCTTCCCTGGGTGTGTTACATTGACAGAGAGAGGTCAGTCTGCTCTTCCCTCGGTGGGTTACATTGAAGGGGTGGGGTCAGTCTGCTCTTCCCTGGGTGTGTTACATTGACACAGTGGGGTCAATCTGCTCTTCCCTGGGTGTGTTACATTGACAGTGCGCGGTCAGTCTGCTCTTCCCTGGCTGCGTGACATTGACAGAGTGGGGTCAGTCTGCTCTTCCCTGGGCGTGTTACATTGACAGATTGGGGTCAGTCTGCTCTTCCCTGGGTGTGTTACATTGACAGAGAGGGGTCAGTCTGCTCTTCCCTGGATGTGTTACTTTGAAAGTGTGGGGTCAGTGTGCTCTTCCCTGGGTGTGTTACATTGACACAGTGGGGTCAGTCTGCTCTTCCCTGGGTGCGTGACATTGAAAGAGTGCGGTCAGTCTGTTCCTCCCTGGGTGTGTTACATTGACAGAGTGAGGTCAGTCTGCACTTCCCTGGGTGTGTTACATTGACAGAGGTGGCTCAGTCTGCGCTTCCCTGGGTGTGTTACATTGACAGAGTGAGGTAAGTCTGCTCTTCACTGGGTGTGTTACAATGACAGAGAGGGGTCAGTCTGCTCTTCCCTGGGTGTGTTACAATGACAGAGTTGGGTCAGTCTGTTCTTCCCAGAATGTGTTACAATGACAGAGTTGGGTCAGTCTGATATTCCCTGGGTGTGAAACGTTGACAGAAAGGGGTCAGTCTGCTCTTCCCTGGGTGTTTTACATTGACAGAGTGGGGTCAGTCTGCTCTTCCCTGGGTGTGTTACATTGACAGAGTGGGGTCAGTCTGCTCTTCCCTGTGTGTGTTACATTGACAGAGTCAGGTCAGTCTGCTCTTCCCTGGGTGTGTTACATTGACAGAGTGGGGTCAGTCTACTCTTCACTGGGTGTGTTACATTGACAGAGTGGTGTCAGTCTACTCTTCCCTGCATGTGTTACATTGACAGAGTGGGGTCAGTCTGCTCTTCCCTGGGTGTGTTACATTGACACAGTGGGGTCAATCTGCTCTTCCCTGGGTGTGTTACATTGACAGTGCGCGGTCAGTCTGCTCTTCCCTGGCTGCGTGACATTGACACAGTGGGGTCAATCTGCTCTTCCCTGGGTGTGTTACATTGACAGTGCGCGGTCAGTCTGCTCTTCCCTGGCTGCGTGACATTGACAGAGTGGGGTCAGTCTGCTCTTCCCTGGGCGTGTTACATTGACAGATTGGGGTCAGTCTGCTCTTCCCTGGGTGTGTTACATTGACAGAGAGGGGTCAGTCTGCTCTTCCCTGGATGTGTTACATTGAAAGTGTGGGGTCAGTGTGCTCTTCCCTGGGTGTGTTACATTGACACAGTGGGGTCAGTCTGCTCTTCCCTGGGTGCGTGACATTGAAAGAGTGCGGTCAGTCTGCTCTTCCCTGGGTGTGTTACATTGACAGAGTGAGGTCAGTCTGCACTTCCCTGGGTGTGTTACATTGACAGAGTGGGGTCACCCTGCTCTTCCCTGGGTGTGTTACATTGACAGAGTGGGGTTAGTCTGCTCTTCCCTGGGTATGTTACATTGACCGAGCCAGGTCAGTCTTCTGTTCCCTGGGTGTGTTACATTGACAGAGGTGGCTCAGTCTGCGCTTCCCTGGGTGTGTTACATTGACAGAGTGAGGTAAGTCTGCTCTTCACTGGGTGTGTTACAATGACAGAGAGGGGTCAGTCTGCTCTTCCCTGGGTGTGTTACAATGACAGAGTTGGGTCAGTCTGTTCTTCCCAGAATGTGTTACAATGACAGAGTTGGGTCAGTCTGATCTCCCCTGGGTGTGAAACGTTGACAGAAAGGGGTCAGTCTGCTCTTCCCTGGGTGTTTTACATTGACAGAGTGGGGTCAGTCTGCTCTTCCCTGGGTGTGTTACATTGACAGAGTGGGGTCAGTCTGCTCTTCCCTGTGTGTGTTACATTGACAGAGTCAGGTCAGTCTGCTCTTCCCTGGGTGTGTTACATTGACAGAGTGGGGTCAGTCTACTCTTCACTGGGTGTGTTACATTGACAGAGTGGTGTCAGTCTACTCATCCCTGCATGTGTTACATTGACAGAGTGGGGTCAGTCTGCTCTTCCCTGGGTGTGTTACATTGACAGAGTGGGGTCAGTCTGCTCTTCCCTGGGTGCGTTAAATTGACAGAGTGTGTGTTCAGTCTGCTCTTCCCTGGGTGTGTTACATTGACAGAGAGAGGTCAGTCTGCTCTTCCCTCGGTGGGTTACATTGAAGGGGTGGGGTCAGTCTGCTCTTCCCTGGGTGTGTTACATTGACACAGTGGGTTCAATCTGCTCTTCCCTGGGTGTGTTACATTGACAGTGCGCGGTCAGTCTGCTCTTCCCTGGGTGCGTGACATTGACAGAGTGGGGTCAGTCTGCTCTTCCCTGGGCGTGTTACATTGACAGATTGGGGTCAGTCTGCTCTTCCCTGGGTGTGTTACATTGACAGAGAGGGGTCAGTCTGCTCTTCCCTGGATGTGTTACATTGAAAGTGTGGGGTCAGTGTGCTCTTCCCTGGGTGTGTTACATTGACACAGTGGGGTCAGTCTGCTCTTCCCTGGGTGCGTGACATTGACAGAGTGCGGTCAGTCTGCTCTTCCCTGGGTGTGTTACATTGACAGAGTGAGGTCAGTCTGCACTTCCCTGGGTGTGTTACATTGACAGAGTGGGGTCACTCTGCTCTTCCCTGGGTGTGTTACATTGACAGAGTGGGGTTAGTCTCCTTTCCCTGGGTATGTTACATTGACCGAGCCAGGTCAGTCTTCTGTTCCCTGGGTGTGTTACATTGACAGAGGTGGCTCAGTCTGCGCTTCCCTGGGTGTGTTACATTGACAGAGTGAGGTAAGTCTGCTCTTCACTGGGTGTGTTACAATGACAGAGAGGGGTCAGTCTGCTCTTCCCTGGGTGTGTTACAATGACAGAGTTGGGTCAGTCTGTTCTTCCCAGAATGTGTTACAATGACAGAGTTGGGTCAGTCTGATCTTCCCTGGGTGTGAAATGTTGACAGAAAGGGGTCAGTCTGCTCTTCCCTGGGTGTTTTACATTGACAGAGTGGGGTCAGTCTGCTCTTCCCTGGGTGTGTTACATTGACAGAGTGGGGTCAGTCTGCTCTTCCCTGTGTGTGTTACATTGACAGAGTCAGGTCAGTCTGCTCTTCCCTGGGTGTGTTACATTGACAGAGTGGGGTCAGTCTACTCTTCACTGGGTGTGTTACATTGACAGAGTGGTGTCAGTCTACTCTTCCCTGCATGTGTTACATTGACAGAGTGGGGTCAGTCTGCTCTTCCCTGGGTGTGTTACATTGACAGAGTGGGGTCAGTCTGCTCTTCCCAGGGTGTGTTACATTGACAGAGTGGGGTCCGTCTGCACTTCCCTGGGTGTGTTACATTGACAGAGTGGTGTCAGTCTACTCTTCCCTGCATGTGTTACATTGACAGAGTGCGGTCAGTCTGCTCTACCCAGGGTGTGTTACATTGACAGAGTTGGGTCCGTCTGCTCTTCCCTGGGTGTGTTACATTGACAGAGTGGGGTCAGTCTACTCTTCCCTGCGTGTGTTACATTGACAGAGTGCGGTCAGTCTGCTCTTCCCAGGGTGTGTTACATTGACAGAGTGGGGTCAGTCTGCTCCTCCCAGGGAGTGTTACATTGACAGAGTGGGGTCAGTCTGCTCTTCCTTGGGTGTGTTTCATTGACAGAGTGGGGTCAGTCTACCCTTCCCTGGGCGTGTAACGTTGACAGAGTGGTGTCAGTCTGCTCGTCCCTGGCTGTGTTACAGTGACAGAGTGGGGTCAGTCTGCTCTTCCCAGGGTGCATTAGATTGACAGAGTGGGGTCAGTCTGCTCTTCCCTGGGTTTGTTACATTGACAGAGTGGGGTCAGTCTGCTCATCCCTGGGTGTGTTACAGTGGCAGAGTGGGGTCAGTCTGCTCTTCCCAGGGTGTGTTACATTGACAGATTGGGGTCAGTCTGCTCTTCCCAGGGTGTGTTACATTGACAGAGTGGGGTCAGTCTGCTCTTCCCTGGGTGTGTTACATTGACAGAGTGCGGTCAGTGTGCTCTTCCCTGGGTGCGTGACATTGACAGAGTGGGGTCAGTCTGCTCTTCCCTGGGTGTGTTACATTGACAGAGTGGGGTCAGTCTGCTCTTCCCTGGGTGCGTGACATTGACAGAGTGGGGTCAGTCTGCTCTTCCCTGGGTGTGTTACATTGACAGAGTGGGGTCAGTATACTCTTCCCTGGGTGTCTTACATTGACAGAGTGGGGTCAGTCTGCTCTTCCCTCGGTGAGTTACATTGACAGAGTGGGCTCAGTCTGCTCTTCCCTGGGTGTGATATACTGACAGAGTGGGGTCAGTCTGCTCTTCCCTGGGTGATTTAAATTGACAGCGTGGGGTCATTCTGCTCTACCCCGGGTGCGTTACATTGACAGAGTGGGGTCAATCTTCTCTTCCCTGGGTGAGTTACATTGACAGAGTGGGGTCAGTCTCCTCTTCCCTCGGTGCGCTACATTGACAGAGTGGGGTCAGTCTGTTCTTCCCTGAGTGTGTTACTTTGACAGAGTGGGTTCCGTCTGCTCTTCCCTGGGTGTGTTACATTGACAGAGTGGGGTCAGTCTGCTCTTCCCTGGGTCTGTGATATTGACAGAGTGGGGTCAGTCTGCTCTTCCCTGGGTGCGTTAAATTGACAGAGTGGGGTCAGTATGCTCTTCCCTGGGTGTGTTACATTGACAGAACAGGGTCCGTCTGCCTTTCCCTGGGTGTGTTACATTGACAGAGTGGGGTTAGTCTGCTCTTCCCTGGGTGTGTTACATTGACAGATTGAGGTCCGTCTGCTCTTTCCTGGGTGTGTTACAATGACAGAGTGGGGTCAGTCTGCTCTTCCCTGGGTGTGTTACATTGCCAGAGTGGTTTCAGTCTGCTCTTCCCTGGGTGTGTTACATTGACAGAGAGAGGTCAGTCTGCTCTTCCCTCGGTGGGTTACATTGAAAGTGTGGGGTCAGTCTGCTCTTCCCTGGGTGTGTTACATTGACACAGTGGGGTCAATCTGCTCTTTCCTGGGTGTGTTACATTGACAGTGCGCGGTCAGTCTGCTCTTCCGTGGGTGCGTGACATTGACAGAGTGGGGTCAGTCTGCTCTTCCCTGGGTGTGTTACATTGACAGATTGGGGTCAGTCTGCTCTTCCCTGGGTGTGTTACATTGACAGATTGGGGTCAGTCTGCTCTTCCCTCGGTGGGTTACATTGAAAGTGTGGGGTCAGTCTGCTCTTCCCTGGGTGTGTTACATTGACAGTGCGCGGTCAGTCTGCTCTTCCCTGGGTGCGTGACATTGACAGAGTGGGGTCAGTCTGCTCTTCCCTGGGTGTGTTACATTGACAGAGTGGGGTCAGTCTACTCTTCACTGGGTGTGTTACATTGACAGAGTGGGGTTAGTCTGCTCTTCCCTGGGTATGTTACATTGACCGAGCCAGGTCAATCTTCTGTTCCCTGGGTGTGTTACATTGACAGAGGTGGCTCAGTCTGCGCTTCCCTGGGTGTGTTACATTGAGAGAGTGGGGTCAGTCTGCTCTTCCCTGGGTGTGTTACATTGACAGAGTGAGGTCAGTCTGCTCTTCCCTGGGTGTGTTACAATGACAGAGAGGGGTCAGTCTGCTCTTCCCTGGGTGTGTTACAATGACAGAGTTGGGTCAGTCTGTACTTCCCAGAATGTGTTACATTGACATAGTTGGGTCAGTCTGATCTTCCCTGGGTGTGAAACGTTGACAGAAAGGGGTCAGTCTGCTCTTCCCTGGGTGTTTTACATTGACAGAGTGGGGTCAGTCTGCTCTTCCCTGGGTGTGTTACATTGACAGAGTGGGGTCAGTCTGCTCTTCCCTGTGTGTGTTACATTGACAGAGTGAGGTCAGTCTGCTCTTCCCTGGGTGTGTTACATTGACAGAGTGGGGTCAGTCTACTCTTCACTGGGTGTCTTACATTGACAGAGTGGGGTCAGTCTGCTCTTCCCTGGGTGTGTTACATTGAAAGAGTGGGGTCAGTCTGCTCTTCCCAGGGTGTATTACATTGACAGAGTGAGGGTCAGTCTACTCTTCCCTGGGTGTCTTACATTGACAGAGTGGGGTCAGTCTGCTCTACCCTGGATGCGTTACATTGACAGAGTGGGGTCAATCTTCTCTTCCCTGGGTGAGTTACATTGACAGAGTGGGGTCAGTCTGCTCTTCCCTGGGTGCGTTACATTCACAGAGTGGGGTCAGTCTGTTCTTCCCTGAGTGTGTTACTTTGACAGAGTGGGTTCAGTCTGCTCGTCCCTGGGTGTGTTACATTGACATAGTGGGGTCAGTCTGCTTTTCCCTGCGTCTGTGATATTGACAGAGTGGGGTCAGTCTGCTCTTCCCTGGGTGCATTACATAGACACAGTGGGGTCAGTATGCTCTTCCCTGGGTGTGTTACATTGACAGAACAGGGTCCGTCTGCCTTTCCCTGGGTGTGTTACATTGACAGTGTGCGGTCAGTCTGCTCTTCCCTGGGTGCGTGACATTGACAGAGTGGGGTCAGTCTGCACTTCCCTGGGTGTGTTACATTGACAGAGTGGGGTCAGTCTGCTCTTCCCTGGGTGTGTTACATTGACATAGTGGGGTCAGTCTGCTTTTCCCTGCGTCTGTGATATTGACAGAGTGGGGTCAGTCTGCTCTTCCCTGGGTGCATTACATAGATACAGTGGGGTCAGTATGCTCTTCCCTGGGTGTGTTACATTGACAGAACAGGGTCCGTCTGCCTTTCCCTGGGTGTGTTACATTGACAGAGTGGGGTTAGTCTGCTCTTCCCTGGGTGTGTTACATTGACAGAGTGAGGTCAGTCTGCTCTTCCCTGGGTGTGTTACAATGACAGATTGGGGTCACTCTGCTCTTCTCAGGGTGTGTTACATTGACAGAGTTGGGTCAGTCTGATCTTCCCTGGGTGTATAACGTTGTCAGAAAGGGGTCAGTCTGCTCTTCCCTGGGTGTTTTACATTGACAAGGTGGGGTCAGTCTGCTCTTCCCTGGGTGTGTTACATTGACAGAGTGGGGTCAGTCTACTCTTCCCTGTGTGTCCTACATTGACATAGTGGGGTCAGTCTGCTCTTCCCTGGGTGTGTTACATTGACAGAGTGGGGTCAGTCTGCTCTTCCCTGGGTGTGTTATACTGACAGAGTGGGGTCAGTCTGCTCTTCCCTGGGTGAGTTACATTGACAGAGTGGGGTCCGTCTGCTCTTCCCTGGGTGTGTTACATTGACAGAACAGGGTCCGTCTGCCTTACCCTGGGTGTGTTACATTGACAGAGTGGGGTTAGTCTGCACTTCCCTGGGTGTGTTACATTGACAGAGTGAGGTCAGTCTGCTCTTCCCTGGGTGTGTTACAATGACAGAGTGGGGTCAGTCTGCTCTTCCCTGGGTGTGTTACATTGACAGAGTGTGGTCAGTCTGCTCTTCGCAGGGTGTGTTACATTGACAGAGTGGGGTCAGTCTGCTCTTCGCAGGGTGTGTTACATTGACAGAGTTGGGTCAGTCTGATGTTCCCTGGGTGTATAACGTTGAGAGACAAGGGTCAGTCTGCTCTTCCCTGGGTGTGTTACATTGACAGAGTGAACTCAGTCTGCTCTTCCCTGGGTGTGTTGCAATGACAGAGTGTGGTCAGACTGCTCTTCCCTGAGTCTGTTATATTGACCGAGTGAGGTCAGTCTGCTTTTCCCTGGGTGTGTTACATTGCCAGAGTGGTGTCAGTTAGTTCTTCCCTGGGAGTGTTACATTGACAGAGAGTGGTCAGTCTGCTCATCCCTGGGTGTGTTACATTGGCAGAGTGGGGTCAGTCTGCACTTCCCTGGGTGTTTTACATTGACAGAGGGGGGTCAGTCTGCTCTTCCCTGAGTGTGTTCCATTGACAGAGTGGGGTCAGTCTGCTCTTCCCTGGGTTTGTTACATTGACAGAGTGGGGTCAGCGTGCACTTCCCTGGGAGTGTTAAATTGACAGAGTGAGGTCAGTCTGCTCTTCCCTGGGTGTGTTACTTTGACAGGGTGGGGTCAGTCTGCTCTTCCCTGGGTGCGTGACATTGACAGAGTGGGCTCAGTCTGCTCTTCCCTCGGTGGGTTACATTGAAAGTGTGGGGTCAGTCTGCTCTTCCCTGGGTGTGTTACATTGACAGAGAGGGGTCAGTCTGCTCTTCCCTGGATGTGTTACATTGAATGTGTGGGGTCAGTCTGCTCTTCCCTGGGTGTGTTACATTGACACAGTGGGGTCAGTCTGCTCTTCCCTGGGTGTGTTACATTGACAGAGAGGGGTCAGTCTGCTCTTCCCTGGGTGTGTTACATTGACAGAGAGGGGTCAGTCTGCTCTTCCCTGGGTGTGTTACAATGACAGAGTGGGGTCAGTCTGCACTTCCTTGGGGTTTTTACATTGACCGAGTGGTGTCAGTCTGCTCTTCCCGCGGTGTGTTACATTGACAGAGTTGGGTCAGTCTGATCTTCCCTGGGTGTATAACATTGACAGAAAAGGGTCAGTCTGCTCTTCCCTGGGTGTGTTACATTGCCAGATTGGTTTCAGTCTGCTCTTCCCTGGGTGTGTTACATTGACAGAGTGGGTTCAGTCTGCTCTTCCCTGGGTGTGTTACAGTGACAGAGTGGGGTCAGTCTGCTCTTCCCTGGGTGTGTTACATTGACAGAGAGGGGTCAGTCTGCTCTTCCCTCGGTGGGTTACATTGAAAGTGTGGGGTCAGTCTGCTCTTTCCTGGGTGTGTTACATTGACAGAGTGGGGTCAATATGCTCTTCACTGGGTGTGTTACATTGACAGTGTGCGGTCAGTCTGCTCTTCCCTGGGTGCGTGACATTGACAGAGTGGGGTCAGTCTGCACTTCCCTGGGTGTGTTACATTGACAGAGTGGGTTCAGTCTGCTCTTCCCTGGGTGTGTTACATTGACAGAGAGGGGTCAGTCTGCTCTTCCCTGGATGTGTTACATTGAATGTGTGGGGTCAGTCTGCTCTTCCCTGGGTGTGTTACATTGACACAGTGGGGTCAGTCTGCTCTTCCCTGGGTGTGTTACATTGACAGAGTGGGGTCAGTCTGCTCTTCCCTGGGTGTGTTACATTGACAGAGAGGGGTCAGTCTGCTCTTCCCTGGGTGTGTTACAATGACAGAGTGGGGTCAGTCTGCACTTCCTTGGGGGTTTTACATTGACCGAGTGGTGTCAGTCTGCTCTTCCCGCGGTGTGTTACATTGACAGAGTTGGGTCAGTCTGATCTTCCCTGGGTGTATAACATTGACAGAAAAGGGTCAGTCTGCTCTTCCCTGGGTGTGTTACATTGCCAGATTGGTTTCAGTCTGCTCTTCCCTGGGTGTGTTACATTGACAGATTGGGTTCAGTCTGCTCTTCCCTGGGTGTGTTACAGTGACAGAGTGGGGTCAGTCTGCTCTTCCCAGGGTGTGTTACATTGACAGAGAGGGGTCAGTCTGCTCTTCCCTCGGTGGGTTACATTGAAAGTGTGGGGTCAGTCTGCTCTTTCCTGGGTGTGTTACATTGACAGAGTGGGGTCAATATGCTCTTCACTGGGTGTGTTACATTGACAGTGTGCGGTCAGTCTGCTCTTCCCTGGGTGCGTGACATTGACAGAGTGGGGTCAGTCTGCACTTCCCTGGGTGTGTTACATTGACAGAGTGGGTTTAATCTGCTCTTCCCTGGGTGTGTTACATTGACAGAGAGGGGTCAGTCTGCTCTTCCCTGGATGTGTTACATTGAATGTGTGGGGTCAGTCTGCTCTTCTCTGGGTGTGTTACATTGACACAGTGGGGTCAGTCTGCTCTTCCCTGGGTGCATGACATTGACAGAGTGCGGTCAGTCTGCTCTTCCCTGGGTTCGTGACATTGACAGAGTGGGGTCAGTCTGCTCTTCCCTGGGTGTGTTACATTGACAGAGAGGGGTCAGTCTGCTCTTCCCTCGGTGGGTTACATTGAAAGTGTGGGGTCAGTCTGCTCTTTCCTGGGTGTGTTACATTGACAGAGTGGGGTCAATCTGCTCTTCACTGGGTGTGTTACATTGACAGTGTGCGGTCAGTCTGCTCTTCCCTGGGTGCGTGACATTGACAGAGTGGGGTCAGTCTGCACTTCCCTGGGTGTGTTACATTGACAGAGTGGGTTCAGTCTGCTCTTCCCTGGGTGTGTTACATTGACAGAGAGGGGTCAGTCTGCTCTTCCCTGGATGTTTTACATTGAATGTGTGGGGTCAGTCTGCTCTTCCCTGGGTGTGTTACATTGACACAGTGGGGTCAGTCTGCTCTTCCCTGGGTGTGTTACATTGACAGAGTGGGGTCAGTCTGCTCTTCCCTGGGTGTGTTACATTGACAGAGAGGGGTCAGTCTGCTCTTCCCTGGGTGTGTTACAATGACAGAGTGGGGTCAGTCTGCACTTCCTTGGGGGTTTTACATTGACCGAGTGGTGTCAGTCTGCTCTTCCCGCGGTGTGTTACATTGACAGAGTTGGGTCAGTCTGATCTTCCCTGGGTGTATAACATTGACAGAAAAGGGTCAGTCTGCTCTTCCCTGGGTGTGTTACATTGCCAGATTGGTTTCAGTCTGCTCTTCCCTGGGTGTGTTACATTGACAGATTGGGTTCAGTCTGCTCTTCCCTGGGTGTGTTACAGTGACAGAGTGGGGTCAGTCTGCTCTTCCCAGGGTGTGTTACATTGACAGAGAGGGGTCAGTCTGCTCTTCCCTCGGTGGGTTACATTGAAAGTGTGGGGTCAGTCTGCTCTTTCCTGGGTGTGTTACATTGACAGAGTGGGGTCAATATGCTCTTCACTGGGTGTGTTACATTGACAGTGTGCGGTCAGTCTGCTCTTCCCTGGGTGCATGACATTGACAGAGTGGGGTCAGTCTGCACTTCCCTGGGTGTGTTACATTGACAGAGTGGGTTCAGTCTGCTCTTCCCTGGGTGTGTTACATTGACAGAGAGGGGTCAGTCTGCTCTTCCCTGGATGTGTTACATTGAATGTGTGGGGTCAGTCTACTCTTCTCTGGGTGTGTTACATTGACACAGTGGGGTCAGTCTGCTCTTCCCTGGGTGCATGACATTGACAGAGTGCGGTCAGTCTGCTCTTCCCTGGGTTCGTGACATTGACAGAGTGGGGTCAGTCTGCTCTTCCCTGGGTGTGTTACATTGACAGAGAGGGGTCAGTCTGCTCTTCCCTCGGTGGGTTACATTGAAAGTGTGGGGTCAGTCTGCTCTTTCCTGGGTGTGTTACATTGACAGAGTGGGGTCAATCTGCTCTTCACTGGGTGTGTTACATTGACAGTGTGCGGTCAGTCTGCTCTTCCCTGGGTGCGTGACATTGACAGAGTGGGGTCAGTCTGCACTTCCCTGGGTGTGTTACATTGACAGAGTGGGGTCAGTCTGCTCTTCCCTTGGTGTGTTACATTGACAGAGAGGGGTCAGTCTGCTCTTCCCTGGATGTGTTACATTGAATGTGTGGGGTCAGTCTGCTCTTCTCTGGGTGTGTTACATTGACACAGTGGGGTCAGTCTGCTCTTCCCTGGGTGCATGACATTGACAGAGTGCGGTCAGTCTGCTCTTCCCTGGGTTCGTGACATTGACAGAGTGGGGTCAGTCTGCTCTTCCCTGGGTGTGTTACATTGACAGAGTGGGGTCAGTCTGCTCTTCCCTGAGTGTGTTACATTGACAGAGTGGGGTTAGTCTGCTCTTCCCTGGGTATGTTACATTGACCTAGCCAGGTCAATCTTCTGTTCCCTTGGTGTGTTACATTGACAGAGGGGGCTCAGTCTGCTCTTCCCTGGGTGTGTTATATTGACAGAGTGAGGTCAGTCTGCTCTTCCCAGGGTGTGTTACAATGACGGAGAGGGGTCAGTCTGCTCTTCCCTGGGTGTGTTACAATGACAGTGTTGGTTCAGTCTGCTCTTCCCAGAATGTGTTACATTAACAGAGTTAGGTCAGTCTGATCTTCCCTGGGTGTGAAACGTTGACAGAAAGCGGTCAGTCTGCTCTTCCCTGGGTGTTTTACATTGACAGAGTAGGGTCAGTCTGCTCTTCCCTGGGTCTGTTACATTGACAGAGTGGGGTCAGTCTGCTCTTCCCTGGGTGTGTTACATTGACAGAGTGGGGTCAGTCTGCTCTTCCCAGGGTGTGTTACATTGACAGAGTGGGGTCAGTCTGCTCTTCCCTGGGTGTGTTACATTGACAGAGTGGGGTCAGTCCACTCTTCCCTGCGTGTGTTACATTGACAGAGTGCGGTCAGTCTGCTCATCCCAGGGTGTGTTACATTGACAGAGTGGGGTCAGTCTGCTCCTCCCAGGGTGTGTTACATTGACAGAGTGGGGTCAGTCTGCTCTTCCTTGGGTGTGTTTCATTGACAGAGTGGGGTCAGTCTACCCTTCCCTGGGCGTGTTACATTGACAGAGTGGGGTCAGTCTGCTCGTCCTTGGGTGTGTTACAGTGACAGAGTGGGGTCAGTCTGCTCTTCGCAGGGTGCATTAGATAGACAGAGTGGGGTCAGTCTGCTCTTCCCTGGGTGGGTTACATTGACTGAGTGCGGTCAGTCTGCTCTTACCAGCGTCTGTTCCATTGACAGAGTGGGGTCAGTCTGCTCTTCCCTGGGCGTGTTACATTGACAGATTGGGGTCAGTCTGCTCTTCCCTGGGTGTGTTACATTGACAGAGAGGGGTCAGTCTGCTCTTCCCTGGATGTGTTACATTGAAAGTGTGGGGTCAGTGTGCTCTTCCCTGGGTGTGTTACATTGACACAGTGGGGTCAGTCTGCTCTTCCCTGGGTGCGTGACATTGACAGAGTGCGGTCAGTCTGCTCTTCCCTGGGTGTGTTACATTGACAGAGTGAGGTCAGTCTGCTCTTCCCTGGGTGTGTTACATTGACAGAGTGGGGTCACTCTGCTCTTCCCTGGGTGTGTTACATTGACAGAGTGGGGTTAGTCTGCTCTTCCCTGGGTATGTTACATTGACCGAGCAGGGTCAATCTTCTGTTCCCTGGGTGTGTTACATTGACAGAGGTGGCTCAGTCTGCGCTTCCCTGGATGTGTTACATTGACAGAGTGAGGTAAGTCTGCTCTTCACTGGGTGTGTTACAATGACAGAGAGGGGTCAGTCTGCTCTTCCCTGGGTGTGTTACAATGACAGAGTTGGGTCAGTCTGTTCTTCCCAGAATGTGTTACAATGACAGAGTTGGGTCAGTCTGATCTTCCCTGGGTGTGAAACGTTGACAGAAAGGGGTCAGTCTGCTCTTCCCTGGGTGTTTTACATTGACAGAGTGGGGTCAGTCTGCTCTTCCCTGGGTGTGTTACATTGACAGAGTGGGGTCAGTCTGCTCTTCCCTGTGTGTGTTACATTGACAGAGTCAGGTCAGTCTGCTCTTCCCTGGGTGTGTTACATTGACAGAGTGGGGTCAGTCTACTCTTCACTGGGTGTGTTACATTGTCAGAGTGGTGTCAGTCTCCTCTTCCCTGCATGTGTTACATTAACAGAGTGGGGTCAGTCTGCTCTTCCCTGGGTGTGTTACATTGACAGAGTGGGGTCAGTCTGCTCTTCCCAGGGTGTGTTACATTGACAGAGTGGGGTCCGTCTGCACTTCCCTGGGTGTGTTACATTGACAGAGTGGTGTCAGTCTACTCTTCCCTGCATGTGTTACATTGACAGAGTGCGGTCAGTCTGCTCTTCCCAGGGTGTGTTACATTGACAGAGTTGGGTCCGTCTGCTCTTCCCTGGGTGTGTTACATTGACAGAGTGGGGTCAGTCTACTCTTCCCTGCGTGTGTTACATTGACAGAGAGCGGTCAGTCAGCTCTTCCCAGGGTGTGTTACATTGACAGAGTGGGGTCAGTCTGCTCCTCCCAGGGAGTGTTACATTGACAGAGTGGGGTCAGTCTGCTCTTCCTTGGGTGTGTCTCATTGACAGAGTGGTGTCAGTCTACCCTTCCCTGGGCGTGTTACGTTGACAGAGTGGTGTCAGTCTGCTCGTCCCTGGGTGTGTTACAGTGACAGAGTGGGGTCAGTCTGCTCTTCCCAGGGTGCATTAGATTGACAGAGTGGGGTCAGTCTGCTCTTCCCAGGGTGTGTTACATTGACAGATTGGGGTCAGTCTGCTCTTCCCAGGGTGTGTTACATTGACAGAGTGGGGTCAGTCTGCTCTTCCCTGGGTGTGTTACATTGACAGAGTGCGGTCAGTGTGCTCTTCCCTGGGTGCGTGACATTGACAGAGTGGGGTCAGTCTGCTCTTCCCTGGGTGTGTTACATTGACAGAGTGGGGTCAGTCTGCTCTTCCCTGGGTGCGTGACATTGACAGAGTGGGGTCAGTCTGCTCTTCCCTGGGTGTGTTACATTGACAAAGTGGGGTCAGTCTACTCTTCCCTGGGTGACTTACATTGACAGAGTGGGGTCAGTCTGCTCTTCCCTGGGTGAGTTACATTGACAGAGTGGGCTCAGTCTGCTCTTCCCTGGGTGTGATATACTGACAGAGTGGGGTCAGTCTGCTCTTCCCTGGGTGATTTAAATTGACAGCGTGGGGTCATTCCGCTCTACCCTGGGTGCGTTACATTGACAGAGTGGGGTCAATCTTCTCTTCCCTGGGTGAGTTACATTGACAGAGTGGGGTCAGTCTCCTCTTCCCTCGGTGCGTTACATTGACAGAGTGGGGTCAGTCTGTTCTTCCCTGAGTGTGTTACTTTGACAGAGTGGGTTCCGTCTGCTCTTCCCTGGGTGTGTTACATTGACAGAGTGGGTTCAGTCTGCTCTTCCCTGGGTGTGTTACAGTGACAGAGTGGGGTCAGTCTGCACTTCCCAGGGTGTGTTACATTGACAGAGAGGGGTCAGTCTGCTCTTCCCTCGGTGGGTTACATTGAAAGTGTGGGGTCAGTCTGCTCTTCACTGGGTGTGTTACATTGACAGTGTGCGGTCAGTCTGCTCTTCCCTGGGTGCGTGACATTGACAGAGTGGGGTCAGTCTGCACTTCCCTGGGTGTGTTACATTGACAGATTGGGGTCAGTCTGCTCTTCCCTGGGTGTGTTACATTGACAGAGAGCGGTCAGTCTGCTCTTCCCTGGATGTGTTACATTGAATGTGTGGGGTCAGTCTGCTCTTCTCTGGATGTGTTACATTGACACAGTGGGGTCAGTCTGCTCTTCCCTGGGTGCATGACATTGACAGAGTGCGGTCAGTCTGCTCTTCCCTGGGTTCGTGACATTGACAGAGTGGGGTCAGTCTGCTCTTCCCTGGGTGTGTTACATTGACAGAGAGGGGTCAGTCTGCTCTTCCCTCGGTGGGTTACATTGAAAGTGTGGGGTCAGTCTGCTCTTTCCTGGGTGTGTTACATTGACAGAGTGGGGTCAATCTGCTCTTCACTGGGTGTGTTACATTGACAGTGTGCGGTCAGTCTGCTCTTCCCTGGGTGCGTGACATTGACAGAGTGGGGTCAGTCTGCACTTCCCTGGGTGTGTTACATTGACAGAGTGGGGTCAGTCTGCTCTTCCCTGGGTGTGTTACATTGACAGAGAGGGGTCAGTCTGCTCTTCCCTGGATGTGTTACATTGAATGTGTGGGGTCAGTCTGCTCTTCTCTGGGTGTGTTACATTGACACAGTGGGGTCAGTCTGCTCTTCCCTGGGTGCATGACATTGACAGAGTGCGGTCAGTCTGCTCTTCCCTGGGTTCGTGACATTGACAGAGTGGGGTCAGTCTGCTCTTCCCTGGGTGTGTTACATTGACAGAGTGGGGTCAGTCTGCTCTTCCCTGAGTGTGTTACATTGACAGAGTGGGGTTAGTCTGCTCTTCCCTGGGTATGTTACATTGACCTAGCCAGGTCAATCTTCTGTTCCCTTGGTGTGTTACATTGATAGAGGGTGCTCAGTCTGCTCTTCCCTGGGTGTGTTATATTGACAGAGTGAGGTCAGTCTGCTCTTCCCAGGGTGTGTTACAATGACGGAGAGGGGTCAGTCTGCTCTTCCCTGGGTGTGTTACAATGACAGAGTTGGTTCAGTCTGCTCTTCCCAGAATGTGTTACATTAACAGAGTTAGGTCAGTCTGATCTTCCCTGGGTCTGTTACATTGACAGAGTGGGGTCAGTCTGCTCTTCCCTGGGTGTGTTACATTGACAGAGTGGGGTCAGTCTGCTCTTCCCAGGGTGTGTTACATTGACAGAGTGGGGTCAGTCTGCTCTTCCCTGGGTGTGTTACATTGACAGAGTGGGGTCAGTCTACTCTTCCCTGCGTGTGTTACATTGACAGAGTGCGGTCAGTCTGCTCATCCCAGGGTGTGTTACATTGACAGAGTGGGGTCAGTCTGCTCCTCCCAGGGTGTGTTACATTGACAGAGTGGGGTCAGTCTGCTCTTCCTTGGGTGTGTTTCATTGACAGAGTGGGGTCAGTCTACCCTTCCCTGGGCGTGTTACATTGACAGAGTGGGGTCAGTCTGCTCGTCCTTGGGTGTGTTACAGTGACAGAGTGGGGTCAGTCTGCTCTTCGCAGGGTGCATTAGATAGACAGAGTGGGGTCATTCTGCTCTTCCCTGGGTGGGTTACATTGACTGAGTGCGGTCAGTCTGCTCTTACCAGCGTCTGTTCCATTGACAGAGTGGGGTCAGTCTGCTCTTCCCTGGGCGTGTTACATTGACAGATTGGGGTCAGTCTGCTCTTCCCTGGGTGTGTTACATTGACAGAGAGGGGTCAGTCTGCTCTTCCCTGGATGTGTTACACTGAAAGTGTGGGGTCAGTGTGCTCTTCCCTGGGTGTGTTACATTGACACAGTGGGGTCAGTCTGCTCTTCCCTGGGTGCGTGACATTGACAGAGTGCGGTCAGTCTGCTCTTCCCTGGGTGTGTTACATTGACAGAGTGAGGTCAGTCTGCTCTTCCCTGGGTGTGTTACATTGACAGAGTGGGGTCACTCTGCTCTTCCCTGGGTGTGTTACATTGACAGAGTGGGGTTAGTCTGCTCTTCCCTGGGTATGTTACATTGACCGAGCAGGGTCAATCTTCTGTTCCCTGGGTGTGTTACATTGACAGAGGTGGCTCAGTCTGCGCTTCCCTGGGTGTGTTACATTGACAGAGTGAGGTAAGTCTGCTCTTCACTGGATGTGTTACAATGACAGAGAGGGGTCAGTCTGCTCTTCCCTGGGTGTGTTACAATGACAGAGTTGGGTCAGTCTGTTCTTCCCAGAATGTGTTACAATGACAGAGTTGGGTCAGTCTGATCTTCCCTGGGTGTGAAACGTTGACAGAAAGGGGTCAGTCTGCTCTTCCCTGGGTGTTTTACATTGACAGAGTGGGGTCAGTCTGCTCTTCCCTGGGTGTGTTACATTGACAGAGTGGGGTCAGTCTGCTCTTCCCTGTGTGTGTTACATTGACAGAGTCAGGTCAGTCTGCTCTTCCCTGGGTGTGTTACATTGACAGAGTGGGGTCAGTCTACTCTTCACTGGGTGTGTTACATTGACAGAGTGGTGTCAGTCTCCTCTTCCCTGCATGTGTTACATTGACAGAGTGGGGTCAGTCTGCTCTTCCCTGGGTGTGTTACATTGACAGAGTGGGGTCAGTCTGCTCTTCCCAGGGTGTGTTACATTGACAGAGTGGGGTCCGTCTGCACTTCCCTGGGTGTGTTACATTGACAGAGTGGTGTCAGTCTACTCTTCCCTGCATGTGTTACATTGACAGAGTGCGGTCAGTCTGCTCTTCCCAGGGTGTGTTACATTGACAGAGTTGGGTCCGTCTGCTCTTCCCTGGGTGTGTTACATTGACAGAGTGGGGTCAGTCTAATCTTCCCTGCGTGTGTTACATTGACAGAGAGCGGTCAGTCTGCTCTTCCCAGGGTGTGTTACATTGACAGAGTGGGGTTAGTCTGCTCCTCCCAGGGAGTGTTACATTGACAGAGTGGGGTCAGTCTGCTCTTCCTTGGGTGTGTCTCATTGACAGAGTGGTGTCAGTCTACCCTTCCCTGGGCGTGTTACGTTGACAGAGTGGTGTCAGTCTGCTCGTCCCTGGGTGTGTTACAGTGACAGAGTGGGGTCAGTCTGCTCTTCCCAGGGTGCATTAGATTGACAGAGTGGGGTCAGTCTGCTCTTCCCTGGGTTTGTTACATTGACAGAGTGGGGTCAGTCTGCTCATCCCTGGGTGTGTTACGGTGGCAGAGTGGGGTCAGTCTGCTCTTCCCAGGGTGTGTTACATTGACAGATTGGGGTCAGTCTGCTCTTCCCTGGGTGTGTTACATTGACAGAGTGGGGTCAGTCTGCTCTTCCCTGGGTGTGTTACATTGACAGAGTGCGGTCAGTGTGCTCTTCCCTGGGTGCGTGACATTGACAGAGTGGGGTCAGTCTGCTCTTCCCTGGGTGTGTTACATTGACAGAGTGGGGTCAGTCTGCTCTTCCCTGGGTGCGTGACATTGACAGAGTGGGGTCAGTCCGCTCTTCCCTGGGTGTGTTACATTGACAGAGTGGGGTCAGTCTACTCTTCCCTGGGTGTCTTACATTGACAGAGTGGGGTCAGTCTGCTCTTCCCTGGGTGAGTTACATTGACAGAGTGGGCTCAGTCTGCTCTTCCCTGGGTGTGATATACTGACAGAGTGGGGTCAGTCTGCTCTTCCCTGGGTGATTTAAATTGACAGCGTGGGGTCATTCCGCTCTACCCTGGGTGCGTTACATTGACAGAGTGGGGTCAATCTTCTCTTCCCTGGGTGAGTTACATTGACAGAGTGGGGTCAGTCTCCTCTTCCCTCAGTGCGTTACATTGACAGAGTGGGGTCAGTCTGTTCTTCCCTGAGTGTGTTACTTTGACAGAGTGGGTTCCGTCTGCTCTTCCCTGGGTGTGTTACATTGACAGAGTGGGGTCAGTCTGCTCTTCCCTGGGTCTGTGATATTGACAGAGTGGGGTCAGTCTGCTGTTCCCTGGGTGCGTTAAATTGACAGAGTGGGGTCAGTATGCTCTTCCCTGGGTGTGTTACATTGACAGAACAGGGTCCGTCTGCCTTTCCCTGGGTGTGTTACATTGACAGAGTGGGGTTAGTCTGCTCCTCCCTGGGTGTGTTACATTGACAGATTGAGGTCCGTCTGCTCTTTCCTGGGTGTGTTACAATGACAGAGTGGGGTCAGTCTGCTCTTCCCTGGGTGTGTTACATTGCCAGAGTGGTTTCAGTCTGCTCTTCCCTGGGTGTGTTACATTGACAGAGAGAGGTCAGTCTGCTCTTCCCGCTGTGGGTTACATTGAAAGTGTGGGGTCAGTCTGCTCTTCCCTGGGTGTGTTACATTGACACAGTGGGGTCAATCTGCTCTTTCCTGGGTGTGTTACATTGACAGTGCGCGGTCAGTCTGCTCTTCCCTGGGTGCGTGACATTGACAGAGTGGGGTCAGTCATTCTTCCCTGGGTGTGTTACATTGACAGAGTGGGGTCAGTCTGCTCTTCCCTGTGTGTGTTACATTGACAGATTGGGGTTAGTCTGCTCTTCCCTGGGTATGTTACATTGACCTAGCCAGGTCAATCTTCTGTTCCCTGGGTGTGTTACATTGACAGAGGTGGCTCAGTCTGCGCTTCCCTGGGTGTGTTACATTGAGAGAGTGCGGTCAGTCTGCTCTTCCCTGGGTGTGTTACAATGACAGAGAGGGGTCAGTCGGCTCTTCCCTGGGTGTGTTGCAATGACAGAGTTGGGTCAGTCTGTTCTTCCCAGAATGTGTTACATTGACATAGTTGGGTCAGTCTGATCTTCCCTGGGTGTGAAACGTTGACAGAAAGGGGTCAGTCTGCTCTTCCCTGGGTGTTTTACATTGACAGAGTGGGGTCAGTCTGCTCTTCCCTGGGTGTGTTACATTGACAGAGTGAGGTCAGTCTGCTCTTCCCTGTGTGTGTTACATTGACAGAGTGAGGTCAGTCTGCTCTTCCCTGGGTGTGTTACATTGACAGAGTGGGGTCAGTCTACTCTTCACTGGGTGTCTTACATTGACAGAGTGGGGTCAGTCTGCTCTTCCCAGGGTGTGTTACATTGACAGAGTAGGGTCCGTCTGCACTTCCCTGGGTGTGTTACATTGACAGAGTGGGGTCAGTCTACCCTTCCCTGCATGTGTTACGTTGACAGAGTGGTGTCAGTCTGCTCGTCCCTGGGTGTGTTACAGTGACAGAGTGGGGTCAGTCTGCTCTTCCCAGGGTTCATTAGCTTGACAGAGTGGGGTCAGTCTGCTCTTCCCTGGGTGGGTTACAATGACTGAGTGCGGTCAGTCTGCTCTTCCCTGGGTTTGTTACATTGACAGAGTGGGGTCAGTCTGCTCTTCCCTGGGTGTGTTACAGTGGCAGAGTGGGGTCAGTCTGCTCTTCCCAGGGTGTGTTACATTGACAGATTGGTGTCAGTCTGCTCTTCCCAGGGTGGGTTACATTGACAGAGTGGGGTCAGTCTGCTCTTCCCTGGGTGTGTTACATTGACAGAGTGCGGTCAGTGTGCTCTTCCCTGGGTGGGTTACAATGACTGAGTGCGGTCAGTCTGCTCTTACCAGAGTCTGTTACATTGACAGAGTGGTGTCAGTCTACTCTTCACTGGGTGTCTTACATTGACAGAGTGGGGTCAGTCTGCTCTTCCCTGGGTGTGTTACATTGACAGAGTGGGATCAGTCTGCTCCTCCCAGGGAGTGTTACATTGACAGAGTGGGGTCAGTCTGCTCTTCCTTGGGTGTGTTTCATTGACAGAGTGGGGTCAGTCTACCCTTCCCTGGGCGTGTTACGTTGACAGAGTGGTGTCAGTCTGCTCGGCCCTGGGTGTGTTACAGTGACAGAGTGGGGTCAGTCTGCTCTTCCCAGGGTGCATTAGATTGACAGAGTGGGGTCAGTCTGCTCTTCCCTGGGTGGGTTACAATGACTGAGTGCGGTCAGTCTGCTCTTACCAGAGTCTGTTACATTGACAGAGTGGTGTCAGTCTGCTCTTCCCTGGGTGTGTTACATTGACAGAGTGGGGTCAGTCTGCTCTTCACTGGGTGTGTTACAGTGGCAGAGTGGGGTCAGTCTGCTCTTCCCAGGGTGTGTTACATTGACAGATTGGGTTCAGTCTGCTCTTCCCAGGGTGGGTTACATTGACAGAGTGGGGTCAGTCTGCTCTTCCCTGGGTGTGTTACATTGACAGAGTGCGGTCAGTGTGCTCTTCCCTGGGTGCGTGACATTGACAGAGTGGGGTCAGTCTGCTGTTCCCTGGGTGTGTTACATTGACAGAGTGGTGTCAGTCTGCTCTTCCCTGCGTGCGTGACATTGACAGAGTGGGGTCAGTCTGCTCTTCCCTGGGTGTTTTACATTGACAGATTGGGGACAGTCTGCTCTTCCCTGGGTGTGTTACATTGACAGATTGAGGTCAGTCTGCTCTACCCTGGGTGTATTACATTGACAGAGTGGGGTCAGTCTACTCTTCCCTGGGTGTCTTACATTGACAGAGTGGGGTCAGTCTGCTCTTCCCTGGGTGAGTTACATTGACAGAGTGGGGTCAGTCTGCTCTTCCCTGAGTGTGATATACTGACAGAGTGGGGTCAGTCTGCTCTTCCCTGGGTGATTTAAATTGACAGCGTGGGGTCATTCCGCTCTACCCTGGGTGCGTTACATTGACAGAGGGGGGTCAATCTTCTCTTCCCTGGGTGAGTTTCATTGACAGAGTGGGGTCAGTCTGCTCTTTCCTCGCTGCGTTACATTGACAGAGTGGGGTCAGTCTGTTCTTCCCTGAGTGTGTTACTTTGTCAGAGTGGGTTCAGTCTGCTCTTCCCTGGGTGTGTTACATTGACAGAGTGGGGTCAGTCTGCTCTTCCCTGGGTCTGTGATATTGACAGAGTGGGGTCAGTCTGCTCTTCCCTGGGTGCGTTACATTGACAGAGTGGGGTCAGTATGCTCTTCCCTGGGTGTGTTATATTGACAGAACAGGGTCCGTCTGCCTTTCCCTGGGTGTGTTACATTGACAGAGTGGGGTTAGTCTGCTCTTAACTGGGTGTCTTACATTGACAGATTGAGGTCCGTCTGCTCTTCCCTGGGTGTGTTACAATGACAGAGTGGGGTCAGTCTGCTCTTCCGTGGGTGTGTTACATTGACAGAGTGGGGTCAGTCTGCTCTTCCCTGGGTGTGCTATATTGACAGAGTGGGGTCAGTCTGCTCTTCCCTGGGTGTGATATACTGACAGAGTGGGTTCCGTCTGCTCTTCCCTGGGTGTGTTACATTGACACAGTGGGGTCAGTCTGTTTTTCCCTGGGTGTGTTACATTGACAGATTGGGGTCAGTCTGCTCTTCACTGGCTGTGTTACATTGACAGAGTGGGGTCAGTCTGCTCTTTTATGGGTGGGTTACATTGACAGAATGAATTCAGTCTGCTCTTCCCTGGGTGTGTTACATTGACAGAGTGGGGTCAGTCTGCTCTTCCCTGGGAGGGTTACATTGACAGAGTGGGGTCAGTCTTCTCTTTCCTGGGTGTGTTACGGTGACTGATTGGGGTCAGTCTGCTCTTCCCCAAGTGTGTTACATTGACACAGTGGGGTCAGTCTGCTCTTCCCTTGGTGTGTTACAATGACAGAGTGGGGTCAGTGCGCACTTCCCTGGGTGTGTTACATTAACAGAGTGGGGGTCAGTCTGCTCTTCCCAGGGCGTGTCACATTGAGAGAGTGGGGTTAGTCTGCTCTTCCGTGGGTATGTTACATTGACCTACCCAAGTCAATCTTCTGTTTCCTGGGTGTGTTACATTGACAGAGGGGACTCAGTCTGCTCTTCCCTGGGTGTGTTACAATGACAGAGAGGGGTCAGTCTGCTATTCCCTGGGTGTGTTACAATGACAGAGTTGGGTCAGTCTGCTCTTCCCAGAATGTTTTACATTAACAGAGTTGGGTCAGTCTGATCTTCCCTGGGTGTGAAACGTTGACAGAAAGGGGTCAGTCTGCTCTTCCCTGGGTGTTTTACATTGACAGAGTGGGGTCAGTCTGCTCTTCCCTGGGTGTGTTACATTGACAGAGTGGGGTCAGTCTACTCTTCCCAGGGTGTGTTACATTGACAGAGTGAGGTCAGTCTGCTCTTCCCTGGGTGTGTTATATTGACAGAGTGGGGTCAGTCTACTTTTCGCTGTGTGTCTTACATTGACAGAGTGGGGTCAGGCTGCTCTTCCCTGGGTGTGTTACATTGACAGAGTGGGGTCAGTCTGCTCTTCCCAGGGTGTGTTACATTGACAGAGTGGGGTCCGTCTGCTCTTCCCTGGGTGTGTTACATTGACAGAGTGGGGTCAGTCTACTCTTCCCTGCATGTGTTACATTGACAGAGTGCGGTCAGTCTGCTCTTCCCAGGGTGTGTTACATTGACAGAGTGTGGTCAGTCTGCTGCTCCCAGGGTGTGTTACATTGCCAGAGTGGGGTCAGTCTGCTCTTCCTTGGGTGTGTTTCATTGACAGAGTGGGGTCAGTCTGCTCGTCCCTGGGTGTGTTACAGTGACATAGTGGGGTCAGTCTGCTCTTCCCAGGGTGCGTTAGATTGACAGAGTGGGGTCAGTCTGCTCTTCCCTGGGTGGGTTACATTGACTGAGTGCGGTCAGTCTGCTCTTCCCTGCGTCTGTTACATTGACAGAGTGGTGTCAGTCTGCTATTCCCTGGGTTTGTCTCATTGACAGAGTGGGGTCAGTCTCCTCTTCCCTGGGTGTGTTCCAGTGACAGAGTGGGGTCAGTCTGCTCTTCCCAGGGTGTGTTACATTGACAGAGTGGGGTCAGTCTGCTCTTCCCTGGGTGTGTTACATTGACAGAGTGCGGTCAGTGTGCTCTTCCCTGGGTGCGTGACATTGACAGAGTGGGGTCAGTCTGCTCTTCCCTGGGTGTGTTACATTGACAGAGTGGGGTCAGTCTGTTCTTCCCTGGGTGCGTGACATTGACAGAGTGGGGTCAGTCTGCTCTTCCCTCGGTGTTTTACATTGACAGAGTGGGGACAGTCTGCTCTTCCCTGGGTGTGTTACATTGACAGAGTGAGGTCAGTCTGCTCTACCCTGGGTGTATTACATTGACAGAGTGGGGTCAGTCTACTCTTCCCTGGGTGTCTTACATTGACAGAGTGGGGTCAGTCTGATCTTCCCTGGGTGTGTTACATTGACAGAGTGGGGTCAGTCTGCTCTTCCCTGGGTGTGATATACTGACAGAGTGGGTTCAGTCTGCTCTTCCGTGGGTGTGTTACATTGACACAGTGGGGTCAGTCTGTTTTTCCCTGGGTGTGTTACATTGACAGATTGGGGTCAGTCTGCTCTTCCCTGGGTGTGATATACTGACAGAGTGGGTTCAGTCTGCTCTTCCCTGGGTGTGTTACATTGACACAGTGGGGTCAGTCTGTTTTTCCCTGGGTGTGTTACATTGACAGATTGGGGTCAGTCTGCTCTTCCCTGGGTGTGATATACTGACAGAGTGGGTTCAGTCTGCTCTTCCCTGGGTGTGTTACATTGACACAGTGGGGTCAGTCTGGTTTTCCCTGGGTGTGTTACATTGACAGAGTGGGGTCAGTCTGCTCCTCCCAGGGAGTGTTACATTGACAGAGTGGGGTCAGTCTGCTCTTCCTTGGGTGTGTTTCATTGACAGAGTGGGGTCAGTCTACCCTTCCCTGGGCGTGTTACGTTGACAGAGTGGTGTCAGTCTGCTCGTCCCTGGGTGTGTTACAGTGACAGAGTGGGGTCAGTCTGCTCTTCCCAGGGTGCATTAGATTGACAGAGTGGGGTCAGTCTGCTCTTTCCTGGGTGGGTTACAATGACTGAGTGCGGTCAGTCTGCTCTTACCAGAGTCTGTTACATTGACAGAGTGGTGTCAGTCTGCTCTTCCCTGGGTGTGTTACATTGACAGAGTGGGGTCAGTCTGCTCTTCACTGGGTGTGTTACAGTGGCAGAGTGGGGTCAGTCTGCTCTTCCCAGGGTGTGTTACATTGACAGATTGGGGTCAGTCTGCTCTTCCCAGGGTGGGTTACATTGACAGAGTGGGGTCAGTCTGCTCTTCCCTGGGTGTGTTACATTGACAGAGTGCGGTCAGTGTGCTCTTCCCTGGGTGCGTGACATTGACAGAGTGGGGTCAGTCTGCTGTTCCCTGGGTGTGTTACATTAACAGAGTGGGGTCAGTCTGCTCTTCCCTGGGTGCGTGACATTGACAGAGTGGGATCAGTCTGCTCTTCCCTGGGTGTTTTACATTGACAGATTGGGGACAGTCTGCTCTTCCCTGGGTGTGTTACATTGACAGATTGAGGTCAGTCTGCTCTACCCTGGGTGTATTACATTGACAGAGTGGGGTCAGTCTACTCTTCCCTGGGTGTCTTACATTGACAGAGTGGGGTCAGTCTGCTCTTCCCTGGGTGAGTTACATTGACAGAGTGGGGTCAGTCTGCTCTTCCCTGAGTGTGATATACTAACAGAGTGGGGTCAGTCTGCTCTTCGCTGGGTGCGTTACATTGACAGAGGGGGGTCAATCTTCTCTTCCCTGGGTGAGTTTCATTGACAGAGTGGAGTCAGTCTGCTCTTTCCTCGCTGCGTTACATTGACAGAGTGGGGTCAGTCTGTTCTTCCCTGAGTGTGTTACTTTGTCAGAGTGGGTTCAGTCTGCTCTTCCCTGGGTGTGTTACATTGACAGAGTGGGGTCAGTCTGCTCTTCCCTGGGTCTGTGATATTGACAGAGTGGGGTCAGTCTGCTCTTCCCTGGGTGCGTTACATTGACAGAGTGGGGTCAGTATGCTCTTCCCTGGGTGTGTTACATTGACAGAACAGGGTCTGTCTGCCTTTCCCTGGGTGTGTTACATTGACAGAGTGGGGTTAGTCTGCTCTTCCCTGGGTGTCTTACATTGACAGATTGAGGTCCGTCTGCTCTTCCCTGGGTGTGTTACAATGACAGAATGGGGTCAGTCTGCTCTTCCGTGGGTGTGTTACATTGACAGAGTGGGATCAGTCTGCTCTTCCCAGTGTGTGTTAGATTGACAGAGTTGGGTCAGTCTGATCATCCCAGGGTGTGTTACATTGACAGAGAGAGGTCAGTCTGCTCTTCCCAGGGTGTGTTACATTGACAGAGTGGGGTCAGTCTGCTCTTCCCTGGGTGTGTTACATTGACAAAGTGGGGTCAATCTGCTTTTCCCTGGGTGTGTTACATTGACAGTGCGCGGTCAGTCTGCTCTTCCCTGGGTGCGTGACATTGACAGAGTGGGGTCAGTCTGCTCTTCCCTGGGTGTGTTACATTGACAGAGTGGGGTCAGTCTGCTCTTCCCTGGGTGTGTTACATTGACAGAGAGGGGTCAGTGTGCTCTTCCCTGAATGTGTTACATTGAAAGTGTGGGGTCAGTGTGCTCTTCACTGGGTGTGTTACATTGACACAGTGGGGTCAGTCTGCTCTTCCCTGGGTGCGTGTCATTGACAGAGTGCGGTCTGTCTGCTCTTCCCAGGGTGCGTGACATTGACAGTGTGGGGTCAGTCTGCTCTTCCCTGGGTGTGTTACATTGACAGAGTGGGGTCAGTCTGCTCTTCCCTGGGTGTGTTACATTGACAGAGTGGGGTCAGTCTGCTATTCCCTGGGTGTGTTACAATGACAGAGTTGGGTCAGTCTGCTCTTCCCAGAATGTGTTACATTGACAGAGTTGGGTCAGTCTGATCTTCCCTGGGTGTGAAACGTTGACAGAAAGGGGTCAGTCTGCTCTTCCCTGGGTGTTTTACATTGACAGAGTGGGGTCAGTCTGCTCTTCCCTGGGTGTGTTACATTGACAGAGTGGGGTCAGTCTGCTCTTCCCAGTATGTGTTACATTGACAGAGTGAGGTCAGTCTGCTCTTCCCTGGGTGTGTTATATTGACAGAGTGGGGTCAGTCTACTTTTCACTGTGTGTCTTACATTGACAGAGTGGGGTCAGGCTGCTCTTTCCTGGGTGTGTTACATTGACAGAGTGGGGTCAGTCTGCTCTTCCCAGGGTGTGTTACATTGACAGAGTGGGGTCCGTCTGCTCTTCCCTGGGTGTGTTACATTGACAGAGTGGGGTCAGTCTACTCTTCCCTGCATGTGTTACATTGACAGAGTGCGGTCAGTCTGCTCTTCCCAGGGTGTGTTACATTGACAGAGTGGGGTCAGTCTGCTGCTCCCAGGGTGTGTTACATTGCCAGAGTGGGGTCAGTCTGCTCTTCCTTGGGTGTGTTTCATTGACAGAGTGGGGTCAGTCTGCTCGTCCCTGGGTGTGTTACAGTGACATAGTGGGGTCAGTCTGCTCTTCCCAGGGTGCGTTAGATTGACAGAGTGGGGTCAGTCTGCTCTTCCCTGTGTGGGTTACATTGACTGAGTGCGGTCAGTCTGCTCTTCCCTGCGTCTGTTACATTGACAGAGTGGTGTCAGTCTGCTCTTCCCTGGGTTTGTCTCATTGACAGAGTGGGGTCAGTCTCCTCTTCCCTGGGTGTGTTCCAGTGACAGAGTGGGGTCAGTCTGCTCTTCCCAGGGTGTGTTACATTGACAGAGTGGGGTCAGTCTGCTCTTCCCTGGGTGTGTTACATTGACAGAGTGCGGTCAGTGTGCTCTTCCCTGGGTGCGTGACATTGACAGAGTGAGGTCAGTCTGCTCTTCCCTGGGTGTGTTACATTGACAGAGTGGGGTCAGTCTGTTCTTCCCTGGGTGCGTGACATTGACAGAGTGGGGTCAGTCTGCTCTTCCCTCGGTGTTTTACATTGAGAGAGTGGGGACAGTCTGCTCTTCCCTGGGTGTGTTACATTGACAGAGTGAGGTCAGTCTGCTCTACCCTGGGTGTATTACATTGACAGAGTGGGGTCAGTCTACTCTTCCCTGGGTGTCTTACATTGACAGAGTGGGGTCAGTCTGATCTTCCCTGGGTGTGTTACATTGACAGAGTGGGGTCAGTCTGCTCTTCCCTGGGTGTGATATACTGACAGAGTGGGTTCAGTCTGCTTCTCCCTGGGTGTGTTACATTGACACAGTGGGGTCAGTCTGTTTTTCCCTGTGTGTGTTACATTGACAGATTGGGGTCAGTCTGCTCTTCCCTGGGTGTATTACATTGACAGAGTCTGGTCAGTCTACTCTTCCCTGGGTGTCTTACATTGACAGTGTGGGGTCAGTCTGATCTTCCCTGGGTGTGCTATATTGACAGAGTGGGGTCAGTCTGCTCTTCCCTGGGTGTGATATACTGACAGAGTGGGTTCAGTCTGCTCTTCCCTGGGTGTGTTACATTGACACAGTGGGGTCAGTCTGTTTTTCCCTGGGTGTGTTACATTGACAGATTGGGGTCAGTCTGCTCTTCACTGGCTGTGTTACATTGACAGAGTGGGGTCAGTCTGCTCTTTTATGGGTGGGTTACATTGACAGAATGAATTCAGTCTGCTCTTCCCTGGGTGTGTTACATTGACAGAGTGGGGTCAGTCTGCTCTTCCCTGGGAGGGTTACATTGACAGAGTGGGGTCAGTCTTCTCTTTCCTGGGTGTGTTACGGTGACTGATTGGGGTCAGTCTGCTCTTCCCCAAGTGTGTTACATTGACACAGTGGGGTCAGTCTGCTCTTCCCTTGGTGTGTTACAATGACAGAGTGGGGTCAGTGCGCACTTCCCTGGGTGTGTTACATTAACAGAGTGGGGGTCAGTCTGCTCTTCCCAGGGCGTGTCACATTGAGAGAGTGGGGTTAGTCTGCTCTTCCGTGGGTATGTTACATTGACCTACCCAGGTCAATCTTCTGTTTCCTGGGTGTGTTACATTGACAGAGGGGACTCAGTCTGCTCTTCCCTGGGTGTGTTACAATGACAGAGAGGGGTCAGTCTGCTATTCCCTGGGTGTGTTACAATGACAGAGTTGGGTCAGTCTGCTCTTCCCAGAATGTTTTACATTAACAGAGTTGGGTCAGTCTGATCTTCCCTGGGTGTGAAACGTTGACAGAAAGGGGTCAGTCTGCTCTTCCCTGGGTGTTTTACATTGACAGAGTGGGGTCAGTCTGCTCTTCCCTGGGTGTGTTACATTGACAGAGTGGGGTCAGTCTACTCTTCCCAGGGTGTGTTACATTGACAGAGTGAGGTCAGTCTGCTCTTCCCTGGGTGTGTTATATTGACAGAGTGGGGTCAGTCTACTTTTCACTGTGTGTCTTACATTGACAGAGTGGGGTCAGGCTGCTCTTCCCTGTGTGTGTTACATTGACAGAGTGGGGTCAGTCTGCTCTTCCCAGGGTGTGTTACATTGACAGAGTGGGGTCCGTCTGCTCTTCCCTGGGTGTGTTACATTGACAGAGTGGGGTCAGTCTACTCTTCCCTGCATGTGTTACATTGACAGAGTGCGGTCAGTCTGCTCTTCCCAGGGTGTGTTACATTGACAGAGTGGGGTCAGTCTGCTGCTCCCAGGGTGTGTTACATTGCCAGAGTGGGGTCAGTCTGCTCTTCCTTGGGTGTGTTTCATTGACAGAGTGGGGTCAGTCTGCTCGTCCCTGGGTGTGTTACAGTGACATAGTGGGGTCAGTCTGCTCTTCCCAGGGTGCGTTAGATTGACAGAGTGGGGTCAGTCTTCTCTTCCCTGGGTGTGTTACATTGACAGATTGGGGTCAGTCTGCTCTTCCCCAAGTTTGTTACATTGACACAGTGGGGTTAGTCTGTTCTTCCCTGGGTGTGTTACATTGACAGAGTGGGGTCAGTCTGCTCTTCCCTGGCTGTGTTACATTGACGGAGTGGGGTCAGTCTGCTCTTCCCTGCGTGTGTTGCATTGACAGAGTGGGGTCAGTCTGATCTTCCCTGGTTGCGTTACATTGACAGAGTGAGGTCAGCCTGCTCTTCCCAGGGCGTGTCACATTGACAGAGTGGGGTCAGTCTGCTCTTCCCTGGCTGTGTTACATTGACAGAGTGGGGTCAGTCTGCTCTTCCCTGGGTGTGTTACATTGACAGTGTCAGGTCAGTCTGCTCTTCCCTGCGTGTGCTATATTGACAGAGTGGGGTCAGTCTTCTCTTCCCTGGGTGTGTTACATTGAGAGAGTGGGGTCAATCTGCTCTTCCCTGGGTGGGTAACATTGACAGAGTGGGGTCAGTCTGCTCTTCCCTGGGTGTGTTACATTGACAGAGTGGGGTCAGTCTGCCCTTCCCTAGGTGTGTTCCATTGACAGAGTGGGGTCAGTCTGTTCTCCCAGGGTTTGTTACATTGACAGAGTTGGGTCAGTCTGTTCTTCCCTGGGTGTGTTACATTGACAGAGTGAGGTCAGCCTGCTCTTCCCAGGGCGTGTCACATTGACAGAGTGGGGTCAGTCTGTTCTTCCCTGGGAGTGTTACAGTGACAGGGTGGTGTCAGTCTGTTCTCCCTTTGTGTGTTACATTGACAGAGTGCGGTCAGTCTGCTCTTCCCTGGGTGTGTTACAATGACAGAGTGGGGTCAGTGTGCACATCACTGGGTGGGTTACATTGACAGAGTGGGGTAAGTTTGCAGTTCACTGTGTGAGTAACTTTGCAGAAGAGGTCATTCTGCTCTTCTCTGGGTGTGTTACATTGACAGAGTGAGGTCAGTCTGCTCTTCCCTGGGTTTGTTACATTGACAGAGTGGGGACAGTCTGCTCTTCCCTGGGTGTGTTACATTGACAGAGTTGGGTCAGTCTGCTCATCCCTGGGTGTGTTACATTGACAGAGTGGGGTCAGTCTGATCTTCCCTGGTTGTGTTACATTGACAGAGTGGGGTCAGTCTGCTCTTCCCTGGGAGGGTTACATTGACAGAGTGGGGTCAGTCTTCTCTTCCCTGGGTGTGTTACATTGACAGATTGGGGTCAGTCTGCTCTTCCCCAAGTTTGTTACATTGACACAGTGGGGTTAGTCTGTTCTTCCCTGGGTGTGTTACATTGACAGAGCGGGGTCAGTCTGCTCTTCCCTGGCTGTGTTACATTGACGGAGTGGGGTCAGTCTGCTCTTCCCTGCGTGTGTTGCATTGACAGAGTGGGGTCAGTCTGATCTTCCCTGGTTGCGTTACATTGACAGAGTGAGGTCAGCCTGCTCTTCCCAGGGCGTGTCACATTGACAGAGTGGGGTCAATCTGCTCTTCCCTGGGTGTGTTACATTGACAGAGTGGGGTCAGTCTGTTCTTCCCTGGGTGTGTTACATTGACAGAGTGAGGTCAGTCTGCTCTTCCCAGGGCGTGTCACATTGACAGAGTGGGACCAGTCTGCTCTTCCCTGGGAGGGTTACATTGACAGAGTGAGGTCAGTCTGCTCTTCCCAGGGCGTGTCACATTGATAGAGTGGGGTCAATCTGCTCTTCCCTGGGTGTGTTACATTGACAGAGTGGGGTAAGTCTGCTATTCCCTGGGTGTGTTACATTGACAGAGTGAGGTCAGTCTGCTCTTCCCAGGGCCTGTCACATTGATAGAGTGGGGTCAATCTGCTCTTCCCTGGGTGTGTTACATTGACAGAGTGGGGTCAGTCTGCTCTTCCCTGGGTGTGTTACATTGACTGAGTGGGGTCAGTCTGTTCTTCCCTGGGTGTATTACATTGACAGAATGGGGTCAGTCTGTTCTTCCCTGGGTGTGTTACATTGATAGAGTGGGTTCAGTCTGCTCTTCCCTGGGTGTGTTACATTGACAGAGTGGGGTCATTCTGTTCTCCCAGGGTTTGTTACATTGCAAGAGTGGGGTCAGTCTGCTCTTCCCTTGCTGAGTTACAATGACAGAGTGGGTTCAGTGTGTACTTCCCTGTGTGTGTTACATTGACAGAGTGGGGGTCAGTCTGCTCTTCCCAGGGTGTGTTAAATTGACAGAGTGGGGTGTGTCTGCACTTCCCAGGGTGTGTTACATTGACAGGGTTGGTTCAGTCTGCTCTCCCCTGGGTGTGATACATTGACAGGGTGGGGTCAGACTGCTATTCCCTGAGTATGTTACTTTGACAGAGTGGGGTGTGTCTGCTCTTCCCAGGGTGTGTTACATTGACAGGGTGGGGTCAGTCTGCTCTTCCCTGGGTGTGTTACATTGACAGAGTGAGGTCAGACTGCTCTTCCCTGGGTGTGTTACATTGACAGAGTGGGGTCAGTCTGCTCTTCCCTGGGTGTGTTCCATTGACAGGGTGGGGTCAGTCTGCTCTTCCCTGGGTGTGTTACATTGACAGAGTGGGGTCAGTCTGCACTTCCCCGAGTGTGTTACTTTGACAGAGTGGGGACAGTCTGCTGTTCCCTGGGTGTGTTACATTGACAGAGTGAGGTCAGTCTGCTCTTCCCTGAGTGTGTTACTTTGACAGAGTGGGGACAGTCTGCTCTTCCCTGAGTGTGTTACTTTGACAGAGTGGGGTCAGTCTGCTCTTCCCGAGGTGAGTTACATTCAGATAGAGGGGTCACTCTGGTCTCCCCTGGATGTGTTACATTGACAAAGGGGGGGGCAATCTTCTCTTCCCTGGGTGAGTTACATTGACAGCGTGGGGTCAGTCTGCTCTTCCCTGTGTGTGTTACATTGATAGAATGGGGTCAGTCTGCTCTTCCCTGGGTGTGTTACATTGACAGAGTGAGGTCAGTCTGCTCTTCCCTGGGTGTGTTACAATGATAGAGTGGGGTCCGTCTCCTCTTCCCTGGGTGTGTTGCATTGACAGAGTGGGGTCAGTCTGCTCTTCCCAGAATGTGTTACATTGACAGAGTTGGGTCAGTCTGATCTTCCCTGGGTATGTAACGTTGACGGAAAGGGGTCAGTCTGCTCTTCCATGGGTGTTTTACATTGACAGAGTGGGGTCAGTCTCTCTTCCCTGGGTGTGTTACATTGACAGATTGGGGTCAGTCTGCTCTTCCCCAAGTTTGTTACATGGACACAGTGGGGTCAGTCTGTTCTTCCCTGGGTGTGTTACATTGACAGAGTGGGGTCATTCTGTTCTCCCAGGGTTTGTTACATTGCAAGAGTGGGGTCAGTCTGCTCTTCCCTTGCTGAGTTACAATGACAGAGTGGGGTCAGTGTGTACTTCCCTGTGTGTGTTACATTGACAGAGTGGGGGTCAGTCTGCCCTTCCCAGGGTGTGTTAAATTGACAGAGTGGGGTGTGTCTGCTCTTCCCAGGGTGTGTTACATTGACAGGGTTGGTTCAGTCTGCTCTCCCCTGGGTGTGATACATTGACAGGGTGGTGTCAGACTGCTATTCCCTGAGTATGTTACATTGACAGAGTGGGGTGTGTCTGCTCTTCCTAGGGTGTGTTACATTGACAGGGTGGGGTCAGTCTGCTCTTCCCTGGGTGTGTTACATTGACAGAGTGAGGTCAGACTGCTCTTCCCTGGGTGTGTTACATTGACAGAGTGGGGTCAGTCTGCTCTTCCCTGGGTGTGTTCCATTGACAGGGTGGGGTCAGTCTGCTCTTCCCTGGGTGTGTTACATTGACAGAGTGGGGTCAGTCTGCACTTCCCCGAGTGTGTTACTTTGACAGAGTGGGGACAGTCTGCTGTTCCCTGGGTGTGTTACATTGACAGAGTGAGGTCAGTCTGCTCTTCGCTGAGTGTGTTACTTTGACAGAGTGGGGACAGTCTGCTCTTCCCTGAGTGTGTTACTTTGACAGAGTGGGGTCAGTCTGCTCTTCCTGAGGTGAGTTACATTCAGATAGAGGGGTCACTCTGGTCTCCCCTGGATGTGTTACATTGACAAAGGGGGGGGCAATCTTCTCTTCCCTGGGTGAGTTACATTGACAGCGTGGGGTCAGTCTGCTCTTCCCTGTGTGTGTTACATTGATAGAATGGGGTCAGTCTGCTCTTCCCTGGGTGTGTTACATTGACAGAGTGAGGTCAGTCTGCTCTTCCCTGGGTGTGTTGCATTGACAGAGTGGGGTCAGTCTGCTCTTCCCAGAATGTGTTACATTGACAGAGTTGGGTCAGTCTGATCTTCCCTGGGTATGTAACGTTGACAGAAAGGGGTCAGTCTGCTCTTCCCTGGGTGTTTTACATTGACAGAGTGGGGTCAGTCTCTCTTCCCTGGGTGTGTTACATTGACAGATTGGGGTCAGTCTGCTCTTCCCCAAGTTTGTTACATGGACACAGTGGGGTCAGTCTGTTCTTCCCTGGGTGTGTTACATTGACAGAGTGGGGTCAGTCTGCTCTTCCCTGGCTGTGTTACATTGACAGAGTGGGGTCAGTCTGCTCTTCCCTGGGTGTGTTACATTGACAGAGTGGGGATAGAGTGCTCTTCCCTGGGTGTGTTACATTGACAGAGTGGGGTCAATCTGCTCTTCCCTGGGTGGGTAACATTGACAGAGTGTGGTCAGTCTGCTCTTCCCTGGGTGTGTTACATTGACAGTGTGGGGTCAGTCTGCCCTTCCCTAGTTGTGTTCCATTGACAGAGTGGGGTCAGTCTGTTCTCCCAGGGTTTGTTACATTGACAGAGTGGGGTCAGTCTGTTCTTCCCTGGGTGTGTTACATTGACAGAGTGAGGTCAGTCTGGTCTTCCCAGGGCGTGTCACATTGACAGAGTGGGGCCAGTCTGCTCTTTTATGGGTGGGTTACATTGACAGAGTGTGGTCAATCTGCTCTTCCCTGGGTGGGTAACATTGACAGAGTGGGGTCAGTTTGTTCTTCCCTGGGTTTGTTACATTGATTGAGTGGGTTCAGTCTGCTCTTCCCTGGGTTTGTTACATTGACAGAGTGGGGTCAGTGTGTTCTCCCAGGTTTTGTTACATTGCAATAGTGGGGTCAGTCTGCACTTCCCTTGCTGTGTTACAATGACAGAGTGGGGTCAGTGTGCACTTCCCTGTGTGTGTTACATTGACAGAGTGGGGGTCAGTCTGCTCTTCCCAGGGTGTGTTACATTGACAGATTGGGGTCAGTCTGCTCTTCCCCAAGTTTGTTACATTGACACAGTGGGGTTAGTCTGTTCTTCCCTGGGTGTGTTACATTGACAGAGTGGGGTCAGTCTGCTCTTCCCTGGCTGTGTTACATTGACGGAGTGGGGTCAGTCTGCTCTTCCCTGCGTGTGTTGCATTGACAGAGTGGGGTCAGTCTGATCTTCCCTGGTTGCGTTACATTGACAGAGTGAGGTCAGCCTGCTCTTCCCAGGGCGTGTCACATTGACAGAGTGGGGTCAATCTGCTCTTCCCTGGGTGTGTTACATTGACAGAGTGGGGCCAGTCTGTTCTTCCCTGGGTGTGTTACATTGACAGAGTGAGGTCAGTCTGCTCTTCCCAGGGCGTGTCACATTGACAGAGTGGGACCAGTCTGCTCTTCCCTGGGAGGGTTACATTGACAGAGTGAGGTCAGTCTGCTCTTCCCAGGGCGTGTCACATTGATAGAGTGGGGTCAATCTGCTCTTCCCTGGGTGTGTTACATTGACAGAGTGCGGTAAGTCTGCTATTCCCTGGGTGTGTTACATTGACAGAGTGAGGTCAGTCTGCTCTTCCCAGGGCGTGTCACATTGATAGAGTGGGGTCAATCTGCTCTTCCCTGGGTGTGTTACATTGACAGAGTGGGGTCAGTCTGCTCTTCCCTGGGTGTGTTACATTGACTGAGTGGGGTCAGTCTGTTCTTCCCTGGGTGTATTACATTGACAGAATGGGGTCAGTCTGTTCTTCCCTGGGTGTGTTACATTGATAGAGTGGGTTCAGTCTGCTCTTCCCTGGGTGTGTTACATTGACAGAGTGGGGTCATTCTGTTCTCCCAGGGTTTGTTACATTGACAGAGTGGGGTCAGTCTGCTCTTCCCTTGCTGAGTTACAATGACAGAGTGGGGTCAGTGTGTACTTCCCTGTGTGTGTTACATTGACAGAGTGGGGGTCAGTCTGCTCTTCCCAGGGTGTGTTAAATTGACAGAGTGGGGTGTGTCTGCTCTTCCCAGGGTGTGTTACATTGACAGGGTTGGTTCAGTCTGCTCTCCCCTGGGTGTGATACATTGACAGGGTGGGGTCAGACTGCTATTCCCTGAGTATGTTACTTTGACAGAGTGGGGTGTGTCTGCTCTTCCCAGGGTGTGTTACATTGACAGGGTGGGGTCAGTCTGCTCTTCCCTGGGTGTGTTACATTGACAGAGTGAGGTCAGACTGCTCTTCCCTGGGTGTGTTACATTGACAGAGTGGGGTCAGTCTGCTCTTCCCTGGGTGTGTTCCATTGACAGGGTGGGGTCAGTCTGCTCTTCCCTGGGTGTGTTACATATACAGAGTGGGGTCAGTCTGCACTTCCCCGAGTGTGTTACTTTGACAGAGTGGGGACAGTCTGCTGTTCCCTGGGTGTGTTACATTGACAGAGTGAGGTCAGTCTGCTCTTCCCTGAGTGTGTTACTTTGACAGAGTGGGGACAGTCTGCTCTTCCCTGAGTGTGTTACTTTGACAGAGTGGGGTCAGTCTGCTCTTCCCGAGGTGAGTTACATTCAGATAGAGGGGTCACTCTGGTCTCCCCTGGATGTGTTACATTGACAAAGGGGGGGGCAATCTTCTCTTCCCTGGGTGAGTTACATTGACAGCGTGGGGTCAGTCTGCTCTTCCCTGTGTGTGTTACATTGATAGAATGGGGTCAGTCTGCTCTTCCCTGGGTGTGTTACATTGACAGAGTGAGGTCAGTCTGCTCTTCCCTGGGTGTGTTACAATGATAGAGTGGGGTCCGTCTGCTCTTCCCTGGGTGTGTTGCATTGACAGAGTGGGGTCAGTCTGCTCTTCCCAGAATGTGTTACATTGACAGAGTTGGGTCAGTCTGATCTTCCCTGGGTATGTAACGTTGACGGAAAGGGGTCAGTCTGCTCTTCCCTGGGTGTTTTACATTGACAGAGTGGGGTCAGTCTGTTCTTCCCTGGGTGTGTTACATTGACATAGTGGGGTCATTCTGTTCTCCCAGGGTTTGTTACATTGCAAGAGTGGGGTCAGTCTGCTCTTCCCTTGCTGAGTTACAATGACAGAGTGGGGTCAGTGTGTACTTCCCTGTGTGTGTTACATTGACAGAGTGGGGGTCAGTCTGCCCTTCCCAGGGTGTGTTAAATTGACAGAGTGGGGTGTGTCTGCTCTTCCCAGGGTGTGTTACATTGACAGGGTTGGTTCAGTCTGCTCTCCCCTGGGTGTGATACATTGACAGGGTGGGGTCAGACTGCTATTCCCTGAGTATGTTACATTGACAGAGTGGGGTGTGTCTGCTCTTCCCAGGGTGTGTTACATTGACAGGGTGGGGTCAGTCTGCTCTTCCCTGGGTGTGTTACATTGACAGAGTGAGGTCAGACTGCTCTTCCCTGGGTGTGTTACATTGACAGAGTGGGGTCAGTCTGCTCTTCCCTGGGTGTGTTCCATTGACAGGGTGGGGTCAGTCTGCTCTTCCCTGGGTGTGTTACATTGACAGAGTGGGGTCAGTCTGCACTTCCCCGAGTGTGTTACTTTGACAGAGTGGGGACAGTCTGCTGTTCCCTGGGTGTGTTACATTGACAGAGTGAGGTCAGTCTGCTCTTCCCTGAGTGTGTTACTTTGACAGAGTGGGGACAGTCTGCTCTTCCCTGAGTGTGTTACTTTGACAGAGTGGGGTCAGTCTGCTCTTCCCGAGGTGAGTTACATTCAGATAGAGGGGTCACTCTGGTCTCCCCTGGATGTGTTACATTGACAAAGGGGGGGGCAATCTTCTCTTCCCTGGGTGAGTTACATTGACAGCGTGGGGTCAGTCTGCTCTTCCCTGTGTGTGTTACATTGATAGAATGGGGTCAGTCTGCTCTTCCCTTGGTGTGTTACATTGACAGAGTGAGGTCAGTCTGCTCTTCCCTGGGTGTGTTACAATGATAGAGTGGGGTCCGTCTGCTCTTCCCTGGGTGTGTTGCATTGACAGAGTGGGGTCAGTCTGCTCTTCCCAGAATGTGTTACATTGACAGATTGGGGTCAGTCTGCTCTTCCCCAAGTTTGTTACATGGACACAGTGGGGTCAGTCTGTTCTTCCCTGGGTGTGTTACATTGACAGAGTGGGGTCAGTCTGCTCTTCCCTGGCTGTGTTACATTGACAGAGTGGGGTCAGTCTGCTCTTCCCTGGGTGTGTTACATTGACAGAGTGGGGATAGAGTGCTCTTCCCTGGGTGTGTTACATTGACAGAGTGGGGTCAGTCTGCTCTTCCCTGGGTGTGTTACATTGACAGAGTGGGGATAGAGTGCTCTTCCCTAGTTGTGTTCCATTGACAGAGTGGGGTCAGTCTGTTCTCCCAGGGTTTGTTACATTGACAGAGTGGGGTCAGTCTGTTCTTCCCTGGGTGTGTTACATTGACAGAGTGAGGTCAGTCTGGTCTTCCCAGGGCGTGTCACATTGACAGAGTGGGGCCAGTCTGCTCTTTTATGGGTGGGTTACATTGACAGAGTGTGGTCAATCTGCTCTTCCCTGGGTGGGTAACATTGACAGAGTGGGGTCAGTTTGGTCTTCCCTGGGTGTGTTACATTGATTGAGTGGGTTCAGTCTGCTCTTCCCTGGGTTTGTTACATTGACAGAGTGGGGTCAGTGTGTTCTCCCAGGTTTTGTTACATTGCAATAGTGGGGTCAGTCTGCACTTCCCTTGCTGTGTTACAATGACAGAGTGGGGTCAGTGTGCACTTCCCTGTGTGTGTTACATTGACAGAGTGGGGGTCAGTCTGCTCTTCCCAGGGTGTGTTACATTGACAGAGTGAGTTCAGTCTGCTCTTCCCTGGGTGCGTTACATTGACAGGGTTGGTTCAGTCTGCTCTCCCCTGGGTGTGATACATTGAAAGAGTGGGGTCAGACTGCTATTGCCTGAGTATGTTACATTGACAGAGTGGGGTGTGTCTGCTCTTCCCAGGGTGTGTGACATTGACAGGGTGGTGTCAGTCTGCTCTTCCCTCGGTGTGTTACATTGACAGGGTGGGTTCAGTCTGCTCTTCCCTGGGTGTGTTACATTGACAGAGTGGGGTCAGTCTGCTCTTCCCTGGGTGTGTTACATTGACAGGGTGGGGTCAGTCTGCTCTTCCCTGGGTGTGTTACATTGACAGAGTGGGTTCAGTCTGCTCTTCCCTGGGTTTGTTACATTGACAGAGTGGGGTCAGTGTGTTCTCCCAGGTTTTGTTACATTGCAATAGTGGGGTCAGTCTGCACTTCCCTTGCTGTGTTACAATGACAGAGTGGGGTCAGTGTGCACTTCCCTGTGTGTGTTACATTGACAGAGTGGGGGTCAGTCTGCTCTTCCCAGGGTGTGTTACATTGACAGATTGGGGTCAGTCTGCTCTTCCCCAAGTTTGTTACATTGACACAGTGGGGTTAGTCTGTTCTTCCCTGGGTGTGTTACATTGACAGAGTGGGGTCAGTCTGCTCTTCCCTGGCTGTGTTACATTGACGGAGTGGGGTCAGTCTGCTCTTCCCTGCGTGTGTTGCATTGACAGAGTGGGGTCAGTCTGATCTTCCCTGGTTGCGTTACATTGACAGAGTGAGGTCAGCCTGCTCTTCCCAGGGCGTGTCACATTGACAGAGTGGGGTCAATCTGCTCTTCCCTGGGTGTGTTACATTGACAGAGTGGGGCCAGTCTGTTCTTCCCTGGGTGTGTTACATTGACAGAGTGAGGTCAGTCTGCTCTTCCCAGGGCGTGTCACATTGACAGAGTGAGGTCAGTCTGCTCTTCCCTGAGTGTGTTCCTTTGACAGATTGGGGACAGTCTGCTCTTCCCTGAGTGTGTTACGTTGACAGAGTGGGGTCAGTCTGCTCTTCCCTAGGTGAGTTACATTGAGATAGAGGGGTCACTCTGGTCTCCCCTGGGTGTGTTACATTGACAAAGGGGGGGCAATCTTCACTTCCCTGGGTGAGTTACATTGACAGAGTGGGGTCAGTCTGCCCTTCCCTGTGTGTGTTACATTGACAGAATGGGGTCAGTCTGCTCTTCCCTGGGTGTGTTACATTGACAGAGTGGGGTCAGTCTGCTCTTCCCTGGGTGTGTTACAATGATAGAGTGGGGTCAGTCTGCTCTTCCCTGGGTGTGTTACATTGACAGAGTGGGGTCAGTCTGCTCTTCCCTGGGTGTGTTACAATGATAGAGTGGGGTCAGTCTGCTCTTCCCAGGGCGTGTCACATTGACAGAGTGGGACCAGTCTGCTCTTCCCTGGGAGGGTTACATTGACAGAGTGAGGTCAGTCTGCTCTTCCCAGGGCGTGTCACATTGATAGAGTGGGGTCAATCTGCTCTTCCCTGGGTGTGTTACATTGACAGAGTGGGGTAAGTCTGCTATTCCCTGGGTGTGTTACATTGACAGAGTGAGGTCAGTCTGCTCTTCCCAGGGCGTGTCACATTGATAGAGTGGGGTCAATCTGCTCTTCCCTGGGTGTGTTACATTGACAGAGTGGGGTCAGTCTGCTCTTCCCTGGGTGTTTTACATTGACAGAGTGGGGTCAGTCTCTCTTCCCTGGGTGTGTTACATTGACAGAATGGGGTCAGTCTGTTCTTCCCTGGGTGTGTTACATTGATAGAGTGGGTTCAGTGTGCTCTTCCCTGGGTGTGTTACATTGACAGAGTGGGGTCATTCTGTTCTCCCAGGTTTTGTTACATTGCAATAGTGGGGTCAGTCTGCACTTCCCTTGCTGTGTTACAATGACAGAGTGGGGTCAGTGTGCACTTCCCTGTGTGTGTTACATTGACAGAGTGGGGGTCAGTCTGCTCTTCCCAGGGTGTGTTACATTGACAGAGTGAGTTCAGTCTGCTCTTCCCTGGGTGCGTTACATTGACAGGGTTGGTTCAGTCTGCTCTCCCCTGGGTGTGATACATTGAAAGAGTGGGGTCAGACTGCTATTGCCTGAGTATGTTACATTGACAGAGTGGGGTGTGTCTGCTCTTCCCAGGGTGTGTTACATTGACAGGGTGGTGTCAGTCTGCTCTTCCCTCGGTGTGTTACATTGACAGGGTGGGTTCAGTCTGCTCTTCCCTGGGTGTGTTACATTGACAGAGTGGGGTCAGTCTGCTCTTCCCTGGGTGTGTTACATTGACAGGGTGGGGTCAGTCTGCTATTCCCTGGGTGTGTCACATTGACAGAGTGGGGTCAGTCTGCACTTCCCCGAGTGTGTTACTTTGACAGAGTGGGGACAGTCTGCTGTTCCCTGGGTGTGTTACATTGACAGAGTGAGGTCAGTCTGCTCTTCCCTGAGTGTGTTCCTTTGACAGATTGGGGACAGTCTGCTCTTCCCTGAGTGTGTTACGTTGACAGAGTGGGGTCAGTCTGCTCTTCCCTAGGTGAGTTACATTGAGATAGAGGGGTCACTCTGGTCTCCCCTGGGTGTGTTACATTGACAAAGGGGGGGCAATCTTCACTTCCCTGGGTGAGTTACATTGACAGAGTGGGGTCAGTCTGCCCTTCCCTGTGTGTGTTACATTGACAGAATGGGGTCAGTCTGCTCTTCCCTGGGTGTGTTACATTGACAGAGTGGGGTCAGTCTGCTCTTCCCTGGGTGTGTTACAATGATAGAGTGGGGTCAGTCTGCTCTTCCCTGGGTGTGTTGCATTGACAGAATGGGGTCAGTCTGCTCTTCCCAGAATGTGTTACATTGACAGAGTGGGGTCAGTCTGCTCTTCTCTGGGTGTGTTACATTGACAGAGTGGGGTCAGTCTGCTCTTCCCTGGGTGTGTTACATTGACAGAGTGAGGTCAGACTGCTCTTCCCTGGGTGTGTTACATTGACAGAGTGGGGTCAGTCTGCTCTTCCCTGGGTGTGTTCCATTGACAGGGTGGGGTCAGTCTGCTCTTCCCTGGGTGTGTTACATTGACAGAGTGGGGTCAGTCTGCACTTCCCCGAGTGTGTTACTTTGACAGAGTGGGGACAGTCTGCTGTTCCCTGGGTGTGTTACATTGACAGAGTGAGGTCAGTCTGCTCTTCCCTGAGTGTGTTACTTTGACAGAGTGGGGACAGTCTGCTCTTCCCTGAGTGTGTTACTTTGACAGAGTGGGGTCAGTCTGCTCTTCCCGAGGTGAGTTACATTCAGATAGAGGGGTCACTCTGGTCTCCCCTGGATGTGTTACATTGACAAAGGGGGGGGCAATCTTCTCTTCCCTGGGTGAGTTACATTGACAGCGTGGGGTCAGTCTGCTCTTCCCTGTGTGTGTTACATTGATAGAATGGGGTCAGTCTGCTCTTCCCTTGGTGTGTTACATTGACAGAGTGAGGTCAGTCTGCTCTTCCCTGGGTGTGTTACAATGATAGAGTGGGGTCCGTCTGCTCTTCCCTGGGTGTGTTGCATTGACAGAGTGGGGTCAGTCTGCTCTTCCCAGAATGTGTTACATTGACAGATTGGGGTCAGTCTGCTCTTCCCCAAGTTTGTTACATGGACACAGTGGGGTCAGTCTGTTCTTCCCTGGGTGTGTTACATTGACAGAGTGGGGTCAGTCTGCTCTTCCCTGGCTGTGTTACATTGACAGAGTGGGGTCAGTCTGCTCTTCCCTGGGTGTGTTACATTGACAGAGTGGGGATAGAGTGCTCTTCCCTGGGTGTGTTACATTGACAGAGTGGGGTCAGTCTGCTCTTCCCTGGGTGTGTTACATTGACAGAGTGGGGATAGAGTGCTCTTCCCTAGTTGTGTTCCATTGACAGAGTGGGGTCAGTCTGTTCTCCCAGGGTTTGTTACATTGACAGAGTGGGGTCAGTCTGTTCTTCCCTGGGTGTGTTACATTGACAGAGTGAGGTCAGTCTGGTCTTCCCAGGGCGTGTCACATTGACAGAGTGGGGCCAGTCTGCTCTTTTATGGGTGGGTTACATTGACAGAGTGTGGTCAATCTGCTCTTCCCTGGGTGGGTAACATTGACAGAGTGGGGTCAGTTTGGTCTTCCCTGGGTGTGTTACATTGATTGAGTGGGTTCAGTCTGCTCTTCCCTGGGTTTGTTACATTGACAGAGTGGGGTCAGTGTGTTCTCCCAGGTTTTGTTACATTGCAATAGTGGGGTCAGTCTGCACTTCCCTTGCTGTGTTACAATGACAGAGTGGGGTCAGTGTGCACTTCCCTGTGTGTGTTACATTGACAGAGTGGGGGTCAGTCTGCTCTTCCCAGGGTGTGTTACATTGACAGAGTGAGTTCAGTCTGCTCTTCCCTGGGTGCGTTACATTGACAGGGTTGGTTCAGTCTGCTCTCCCCTGGGTGTGATACATTGAAAGAGTGGGGTCAGACTGCTATTGCCTGAGTATGTTACATTGACAGAGTGGGGTGTGTCTGCTCTTCCCAGGGTGTGTGACATTGACAGGGTGGTGTCAGTCTGCTCTTCCCTCGGTGTGTTACATTGACAGGGTGGGTTCAGTCTGCTCTTCCCTGGGTGTGTTACATTGACAGAGTGGGGTCAGTCTGCTCTTCCCTGGGTGTGTTACATTGACAGGGTGGGGTCAGTCTGCTCTTCCCTGGGTGTGTTACATTGACAGAGTGGGTTCAGTCTGCTCTTCCCTGGGTTTGTTACATTGACAGAGTGGGGTCAGTGTGTTCTCCCAGGTTTTGTTACATTGCAATAGTGGGGTCAGTCTGCACTTCCCTTGCTGTGTTACAATGACAGAGTGGGGTCAGTGTGCACTTCCCTGTGTGTGTTACATTGACAGAGTGGGGGTCAGTCTGCTCTTCCCAGGGTGTGTTACATTGACAGATTGGGGTCAGTCTGCTCTTCCCCAAGTTTGTTACATTGACACAGTGGGGTTAGTCTGTTCTTCCCTGGGTGTGTTACATTGACAGAGTGGGGTCAGTCTGCTCTTCCCTGGCTGTGTTACATTGACGGAGTGGGGTCAGTCTGCTCTTCCCTGCGTGTGTTGCATTGACAGAGTGGGGTCAGTCTGATCTTCCCTGGTTGCGTTACATTGACAGAGTGAGGTCAGCCTGCTCTTCCCAGGGCGTGTCACATTGACAGAGTGGGGTCAATCTGCTCTTCCCTGGGTGTGTTACATTGACAGAGTGGGGCCAGTCTGTTCTTCCCTGGGTGTGTTACATTGACAGAGTGAGGTCAGTCTGCTCTTCCCAGGGCGTGTCACATTGACAGAGTGAGGTCAGTCTGCTCTTCCCTGAGTGTGTTCCTTTGACAGATTGGGGACAGTCTGCTCTTCCCTGAGTGTGTTACGTTGACAGAGTGGGGTCAGTCTGCTCTTCCCTAGGTGAGTTACATTGAGATAGAGGGGTCACTCTGGTCTCCCCTGGGTGTGTTACATTGACAAAGGGGGGGCAATCTTCACTTCCCTGGGTGAGTTACATTGACAGAGTGGGGTCAGTCTGCCCTTCCCTGTGTGTGTTACATTGACAGAATGGGGTCAGTCTGCTCTTCCCTGGGTGTGTTACATTGACAGAGTGGGGTCAGTCTGCTCTTCCCTGGGTGTGTTACAATGATAGAGTGGGGTCAGTCTGCTCTTCCCTGGGTGTGTTACATTGACAGAGTGGGGTCAGTCTGCTCTTCCCTGGGTGTGTTACAATGATAGAGTGGGGTCAGTCTGCTCTTCCCAGGGCGTGTCACATTGACAGAGTGGGACCAGTCTGCTCTTCCCTGGGAGGGTTACATTGACAGAGTGAGGTCAGTCTGCTCTTCCCAGGGCGTGTCACATTGATAGAGTGGGGTCAATCTGCTCTTCCCTGGGTGTGTTACATTGACAGAGTGGGGTAAGTCTGCTATTCCCTGGGTGTGTTACATTGACAGAGTGAGGTCAGTCTGCTCTTCCCAGGGCGTGTCACATTGATAGAGTGGGGTCAATCTGCTCTTCCCTGGGTGTGTTACATTGACAGAGTGGGGTCAGTCTGCTCTTCCCTGGGTGTTTTACATTGACAGAGTGGGGTCAGTCTCTCTTCCCTGGGTGTGTTACATTGACAGAATGGGGTCAGTCTGTTCTTCCCTGGGTGTGTTACATTGATAGAGTTGGTTCAGTGTGCTCTTCCCTGGGTGTGTTACATTGACAGAGTGGGGTCATTCTGTTCTCCCAGGTTTTGTTACATTGCAATAGTGGGGTCAGTCTGCACTTCCCTTGCTGTGTTACAATGACAGAGTGGGGTCAGTGTGCACTTCCCTGTGTGTGTTACATTGACAGAGTGGGGGTCAGTCTGCTCTTCCCAGGGTGTGTTACATTGACAGAGTGAGTTCAGTCTGCTCTTCCCTGGGTGCGTTACATTGACAGGGTTGGTTCAGTCTGCTCTCCCCTGGGTGTGATACATTGAAAGAGTGGGGTCAGACTGCTATTGCCTGAGTATGTTACATTGACAGAGTGGGGTGTGTCTGCTCTTCCCAGGGTGTGTTACATTGACAGGGTGGTGTCAGTCTGCTCTTCCCTCGGTGTGTTACATTGACAGGGTGGGTTCAGTCTGCTCTTCCCTGGGTGTGTTACATTGACAGAGTGGGGTCAGTCTGCTCTTCCCTGGGTGTGTTACATTGACAGGGTGGGGTCAGTCTGCTATTCCCTGGGTGTGTCACATTGACAGAGTGGGGTCAGTCTGCACTTCCCCGAGTGTGTTACTTTGACAGAGTGGGGACAGTCTGCTGTTCCCTGGGTGTGTTACATTGACAGAGTGAGGTCAGTCTGCTCTTCCCTGAGTGTGTTCCTTTGACAGATTGGGGACAGTCTGCTCTTCCCTGAGTGTGTTACGTTGACAGAGTGGGGTCAGTCTGCTCTTCCCTAGGTGAGTTACATTGAGATAGAGGGGTCACTCTGGTCTCCCCTGGGTGTGTTACATTGACAAAGGGGGGGCAATCTTCACTTCCCTGGGTGAGTTACATTGACAGAGTGGGGTCAGTCTGCCCTTCCCTGTGTGTGTTACATTGACAGAATGGGGTCAGTCTGCTCTTCCCTGGGTGTGTTACATTGACAGAGTGGGGTCAGTCTGCTCTTCCCTGGGTGTGTTACAATGATAGAGTGGGGTCAGTCTGCTCTTCCCTGGGTGTGTTGCATTGACAGAATGGGGTCAGTCTGCTCTTCCCAGAATGTGTTACATTGACAGAGTGGGGTCAGTCTGCTCTTCTCTGGGTGTGTTACATTGACAGAGTGGGGTCAGTCTGCTCTTCCCTGGGTGTGTTACATTGACAGAGTGGGGTCAGTCTGCCCTTCCCTAGGTGTGTTCCATTGACAGAGTGGGGTCAGTCTGTTCTCCCAGGGTTTGTTACATTGACAGAGTTGGGTCAGTCTGTTCTTCCCTGGGTGTGTTACATTGACAGAGTGAGGTCAGCCTGCTCTTCCCAGGGCGTGTCACATTGACAGAGTGGGGTCAGTCTGTTCTTCCCTGGGAGTGTTACAGTGACAGGGTGGTGTCAGTCTGTTCTCCCTTTGTGTGTTACATTGACAGAGTGCGGTCAGTCTGCTCTTCCCTGGGTGTGTTACAATGACAGAGTGGGGTCAGTGTGCACATCACTGGGTGGGTTACATTGACAGAGTGGGGTCAGTCTGCTCGTCCCTGGGTGTGTTACAGTGACATAGTGGGGTCAGTCTGCTCTTCCCAGGGTGCGTTAGATTGACAGAGTGGGGTCAGTCTGTTCTTCCCTGGGTGCGTGACATTGACAGAGTGGGGTCAGTCTGCTCTTCCCTCGGTGTTTTACATTGACAGAGTGGGGTCAGTCTGCTCTTCCCTGGGTGGGTTACATTGACTGAGTGCGGTCAGTCTGCTCTTCCCTGCGTCTGTTACATTGACAGAGTGGTGTCAGTCTGCTCATCCCTGGGTTTGTCTCATTGACAGAGTGGGGTCAGTCTCCTCTTCCCTGGGTGTGTTCCAGTGACAGAGTGGGGTCAGTCTGCTCTTCCCAGGGTGTGTTACATTGACAGAGTGGGGTCAGTCTGCTCTTCCCTGGGTGTGTTACATTGACAGAGTGCGGTCAGTGTGCTCTTCCCTGGGTGCGTGACATTGACAGAGTGGGGTCAGTCTGCTCTTCCCTGGGTGTGTTACATTGACAGAGTGGGGTCAGTCTGTTCTTCCCTGGGTGCGTGACATTGACAGAGTGGGGTCAGTCTGCTCTTCCCTCGGTGTTTTACATTGACAGAGTGGGGACAGTCTGCTCTTCCCTGGGTGTGTTACATTGACAGAGTGAGGTCAGTCTGCTCTACCCTGGGTGTATTACATTGACAGAGTGGGGTCAGTCTACTCTTCCCTGGGTGTCTTACATTGACAGAGTGGGGTCAGTCTGATCTTCCCTGGGTGTGTTACATTGACAGAGTGGGGTCAGTCTGCTCTTCCCTGGGTGTGATATACTGACAGAGTGGGTTCAGTCTGCTCTTCCCTGGGTGTGTTACATTGACACAGTGGGGTCAGTCTGTTTTTCCCTGGTTTTGTTACATTGACAGATTGGGGTCAGTCTGCTCTTCCCTGGGTGTGATATACTGACAGAGTGGGGTCAGTCTGCTCTTCCCTGGGTGTGATATACTGACAGAGTGGGTTCAGTCTGCTCTTCCCTGGGTGTGTTACATTGACAGATTGGGGTCAGACTGCTCTTCACTGGCTGTGTTACATTGACAGAGTGGGGTCAGTCTGCTCTTTTATGGGTGGGTTACATTGACAGAATGAATTCAGTCTGCTCTTCCCTGGGTGTGTTACATTGACAGAGTGGGGTCAGTCTGCTCTTCCCTGGGAGGGTTACATTGACAGAGTGGGGTCAGTCTTCTCTTCCCTGGGTGTGTTACGGTGACTGATTGGGGTCAGTCTGCTCTTCCCCAAGTGTGTTACATTGACACAGTGGGGTCAGTCTGCTCTTCCCTTGGTGTGTTACAATGACAGAGTGGCGTCAGTGCGCACTTCCCTGGGTGTGTTACATTAACAGAGTGGGGGTCAGTCTGCTCTTCCCAGGGCGTGTCACATTGAGAGAGTGGGGTCAGTCTGCTCTTTTATGGGTGGGTTACATTGACTGAGTGGGGTCAATCTGCTCTTCCCTGGGTGTTTTACATTGACAGAGTGGGATCAGTCTGCTCTTCCCTGGGTGCGTTACATTGACAGAGTGTGTTCAGTCTGCTCTTCCCTGGGTGTGTTACATTGACAGAGTGGGGACAGTCTTTTCTCCCAGGGTTTGTTACATTGACAGAGTGGGGTCAGTCTGCTCTTCCCTTGCTGTGTTACAATGACAGAGTGGGGTCAGTGTGCACTTCCCTGTGTGTGTTACATTGACAGAGTGGGGGTCAGTCTGCTCTTCCCAGGGTGTGTTACATTGACAGAGTGTGGTCAGTCTGCGCTTCCCAGGGCATGTCATATTGACAGAGTGGGGTCAGTCTGCTCTTTTATGGGTGGGTTACATTGACAGAATGAATTCAGTCTGCTCTTCCCTGCGTGTGTTGCATTGACAGAGTGGGGTCAGTCTGATCTTCCCTGGTTGTGTTACATTGACAGAGTGGGGTCAGTCTGCTCTTCCCTGGGTGTGTTACATTGACAGAGTGAGGTCAGTCTGCTCTTCCCTGGGTTTGTTACATTGACAGAGTGGGGTCAGTCTTCTCTTCCCTGGGTTTGTTACATTGACTGATTGGGGTCAGTCTACTCTTCCCTGAGTGTGTCACAGTGACAGAGTGGTGTCAGTCTGCTCTCCCCTGGGTGTGTTCCATTGACAGAGTGGGGTCAGTCTGCTCTTCCCTGGGTGTGTTAAATTGACAGAGTGGGGTCAGTCTGTTCGTCCCTTGGTGTGTTACATTGACAGAGTGGTATCTGTCTGCTCTTCCCTGGGTGTGTTACATTGACAGAGTGGGGTCAGTCTGTTCTCCCATTGTGTGTTACATTGACAGAGTGGGGTCAGTCTGCTCTTCCCTGGGTGTGTTACAATGACGGAGTGGGGTCAATGTGCACTTCACTGGGTGGGTTACATTGACAGAGTGGGGTAAGTTTGCAGTTCACTGTGTGAGTAACTTTGCAGAAGAGGTCATTCTGCTCTTCTCTGGGTGTGTTACATTGACAGAGTGAGGTCAGTCTGCTCTTCCCTGGGTTTGTTACATTGACAGAGTGGGGACAGTCTGCTCTTCCCTGGGTGTGTTACATTGACAGAGTTGGGTCAGTCTGCTCATCCCTGGGTGTGTTACATTGACAGAGTGGGGTCAGTCTGATCTTCCCTGGTTGTGTTACATTGACAGAGTGGGGTCAGTCTGCTCTTCCCTGGGAGGGTTACATTGACAGAGTGGGGTCAGTCTTCTCTTCCCTGGGTGTGTTACATTGACAGATTGGGGTCAGTCTGCTCTTCCCACAATGTGTTACATTGACAGAGTTGGGTCAGTCTGATCTTCCCTGGGTATGTAACGTTGACAGAAAGGGGTCAGTCTGCTCTTCCCTGGGTGTTTTACATTGACAGAGTGGGGTCAGTCTCTCTTCCCTGGGTGTGTTACATTGACAGATTGGGGTCAGTCTGCTCTTCCCCAAGTTTGTTACATGGACACAGTGGGGTCAGTCTGTTCTTCCCTGGGTGTGTTACATTGACAGAGTGGGGTCAGTCTGCTCTTCCCTGGCTGTGTTACATTGACAGAGTGGGGTCAGTCTGCTCTTCCCTGGGTGTGTTACATTGACAGAGTGGGGATAGAGTGCTCTTCCCTGGGTGTGTTACATTGACAGAGTGGGGTCAATCTGCTCTTCCCTGGGTGGGTAACATTGACAGAGTGTGGTCAGTCTGCTCTTCCCTGGGTGTGTTACATTGACAGTGTGGGGTCAGTCTGCCCTTCCCTAGTTGTGTTCCATTGACAGAGTGGGGTCAGTCTGTTCTCCCAGGGTTTGTTACATTGACAGAGTGGGGTCAGTCTGTTCTTCCCTGGGTGTGTTACATTGACAGAGTGAGGTCAGTCTGGTCTTCCCAGGGCGTGTCACATTGACAGAGTGGGGCCAGTCTGCTCTTTTATGGGTGGGTTACATTGACAGAGTGTGGTCAATCTGCTCTTCCCTGGGTGGGTAACATTGACAGAGTGGGGTCAGTTTGTTCTTCCCTGGGTGTGTTACATTGATTGAGTGGGTTCAGTCTGCTCTTCCCTGGGTTTGTTACATTGACAGAGTGGGGTCCGTGTGTTCTCCCAGGTTTTGTTACATTGCAATAGTGGGGTCAGTCTGCACTTCCCTTGCTGTGTTACAATGACAGAGTGGGGTCAGTGTGCACTTCCCTGTGTGTGTTACATTGACAGAGTGGGGGTCAGTCTGCTCTTCCCAGGGTGTGTTACATTGACAGAGTGAGTTCAGTCTGCTCTTCCCTGGGTGCGTTACATTGACAGGGTTGGTTCAGTCTGCTCTCCCCTGGGTGTGATACATTGAAAGAGTGGGGTCAGACTGCTATTGCCTGAGTATGTTACATTGACAGAGTGGGGTGTGTCTGCTCTTCCCAGGGTGTGTTACATTGACAGGGTGGTGTCAGTCTGCTCTTCCCTCGGTGTGTTACATTGACAGGGTGGGTTCAGTCTGCTCTTCCCTGGGTGTGTTACATTGACAGAGTGGGGTCAGTCTGCTCTTCCCTGGGTGTGTTACATTGACAGGGTGGGGTCAGTCTGCTATTCCCTGGGTGTGTCACATTGACAGAGTGGGGTCAGTCTGCACTTCCCCGAGTGTGTTACTTTGACAGAGTGGGGACAGTCTGCTGTTCCCTGGGTGTGTTACATTGACAGAGTGAGGTCAGTCTGCTCTTCCCTGAGTGTGTTCCTTTGACAGATTGGGGACACAGTCTGCTCTTCCCTGAGTGTGTTACGTTGACAGAGTGGGGTCAGTCTGCTCTTCCCTAGGTGAGTTACATTGAGATAGAGGGGTCACTCTGGTCTCCCCTGGGTGTGTTACATTGACAAAGGGGGGGCAATCTTCACTTCCCTGGGTGAGTTACATTGACAGAGTGGGGTCAGTCTGCTCTTCCCTGTGTGTGTTACATTGACAGAATGGGGTCAGTCTGCTCTTCCCTGGGTGTGTTACATTGACAGAGTGGGGTCAGTCTGCTCTTCCCTGGGTGTGTTACAATGATAGAGTGGGGTCAGTCTGCTCTTCCCTGGGTGTGTTGCATTGACAGAGTGGGGTCAGTCTGCTCTTCCCAGAATGTGTTACATTGACAGAGTTGGGTCAGTCTGATCTTCCCTGGGTGTGTCACGTTGACAGAAAGGGGTCAGTCTGCTCTTCCCACAGTTTTTTACATTGACAGAGTGGGGTCAGTCTGCTCTTCTCTGGGTGGGTAACATTGACAGAGTGGGGTCAGTCTGCTCTTCCCTGGGTGTGTTACATTGACAGAGTGGGGTCAGTCTGCCCTTCCCTAGGTGTGTTCCATTGACAGAGTGGGGTCAGTCTGTTCTCCCAGGGTTTGTTACATTGACAGAGTTGGGTCAGTCTGTTCTTCCCTGGGTGTGTTACATTGACAGAGTGAGGTCAGCCTGCTCTTCCCAGGGCGTGTCACATTGACAGAGTGGGGTCAGTCTGTTCTTCCCTGGGAGTGTTACAGTGACAGGGTGGTGTCAGTCTGTTCTCCCTTTGTGTGTTACATTGACAGAGTGCGGTCAGTCTGCTCTTCCCTGGGTGTGTTACAATGACAGAGTGGAGTCAGTGTGCACATCACTGGGTGGGTTACATTGACAGAGTGGGGTAAGTTTGCAGTTCACTGTGTGAGTAACTTTGCAGAAGAGGTCATTCTGCTCTTCTCTGGGTGTGTTACATTGACAGAGTGAGGTCAGTCTGCTCTTCCCTGGGTTTGTTACATTGACAGAGTGGGGACAGTCTGCTCTTCCCTGGGTGTGTTACATTGACAGAGTTGGGTCAGTCTGCTCATCCCTGGGTGTGTTACATTGACAGAGTGGGGTCAGTCTGATCTTCCCTGGTTGTGTTACATTGACAGAGTGGGGTCAGTCTGCTCTTCCCTGGGAGGGTTACATTGACAGAGTGGGGTCAGTCTTCTCTTCCCTGGGTGTGTTACATTGACAGATTGGGGTCAGTCTGCTCTTCCCCAAGTTTGTTACATTGACACAGTGGGGTTAGTCTGTTCTTCCCTGGGTGTGTTACATTGACAGAGTGGGGTCAGTCTGCTCTTCCCTGGCTGTGTTACATTGACGGAGTGGGGTCAGTCTGCTCTTCCCTGCGTGTGTTGCATTGACAGAGTGGGGTCAGTCTGATCTTCCCTGGTTGCGTTACATTGACAGAGTGAGGTCAGCCTGCTCTTCCGAGGGCGTGTCACATTGACAGAGTGGGGTCAATCTGCTCTTCCCTGGGTGTGTTACATTGACAGAGTGGGGTCAGTCTGTTCTTCCCTGGGTGTGTTACATTGACAGAGTGAGGTCAGTCTGCTCTTCCCAGGGCGTGTCACATTGACAGAGTGGGACCAGTCTGCTCTTCCCTGGGAGGGTTACATTGACTGAGTGGGGTCAGTCTGTTCTTCCCTGGGTGTATTACATTGACAGAATGGGGTCAGTCTGTTCTTCCCTGGGTGTGTTACATTGATAGAGTGGGTTCAGTCTGCTCTTCCCTGGGTGTGTTACATTGACAGAGTGGGGTCAGTCTGCTCTTCCCTGGGTGTGTTACATTGACTGAGTGGGGTCAGTCTGTTCTTCCCTGGGTGTATTACATTGACAGAATGGGGTCAGTCTGTTCTTCCCTGGGTGTGTTACATTGATAGAGTGGGTTCAGTCTGCTCTTCCCTGGGTGTGTTACATTGACAGAGTGAGGTCAGTCTGCTCTTCCCTGGGTGTGTTACATTGACTGAGTGGGGTCAGTGTGTACTTCCCTGTGTGTGTTACATTGACAGAGTGGGGGTCAGTCTGCTCTTCCCAGGGTGTGTTAAATTGACAGAGTGGGGTGTGTCTGCTCTTCCCAGGGTGTGTTACATTGACAGGGTTGGTTCAGTCTGCTCTCCCCTGGGTGTGATACATTGACAGGGTGGGGTCAGACTGCTATTCCCTGAGTATGTTACATTGACAGAGTGGGGTGTGTCTGCTCTTCCCAGGGTGTGTTACATTGACAGGGTGGGGTCAGTCTGCTCTTCCCTGGGTGTGTTACATTGACAGAGTGAGGTCAGACTGCTCTTCCCTGGGTGTGTTACATTGACTGAGTGGGGTCAGTCTGCTCTTCCCTGGGTGTGTTCCATTGACAGGGTGGGGTCAGTCTGCTCTTCCCTGGGTGTGTTACATTGACAGAGTGGGGTCAGTCTGCACTTCCCCGAGTGTGTTACTTTGACAGAGTGGGGACAGTCTGCTGTTCCCTGGGTGTGTTACATTGACAGAGTGAGGTCAGTCTGCTCTTCCCTGAGTGTGTTACTTTGACAGAGTGGGGACAGTCTGCTCTTCCCTGAGTGTGTTACTTTGACAGAGTGGGGTCAGTCTGCTCTTCCCGAGGTGGATTACATTCAGATAGAGGGGTCACTCTGGTCTCCCCAGGATGTGTTACATTGACAAAGGGGGGGGGCAATCTTCTCTTCCCTGGGTGAGTTACATTGACAGCGTGGGGTCAGTCTGCTCTTCCCTGTGTGTGTTACATTGATAGAATGGGGTCAGTCTGCTCTTCCCTGGGTGTGTTACATTGACAGAGTGAGGTCAGTCTGCTCTTCCCTGGGTGTGTTACAATGATAGAGTGGGGTCCGTCTGCTCTTCCCTGGGTGTGTTGCATTGACAGAGTGGGGTCAGTCTACTCTTCCCAGAATGTGTTACATTGACAGAGTTGGGTCAGTCTGATCTTCCCTGGGTATGTAACGTTGACAGAAAGGGGTCAGTCTGCTCTTCCCTGGGTGTTTTACATTGACAGAGTGGGGTCAGTCTCTCTTCCCTGGGTGTGTTACATTGACAGATTGGGGTCAGTCTGCTCTTCCCCAAGTTTGTTACATGGACACAGTGGGGTCAGTCTGTTCTTCCCTGGGTGTGTTACATTGACAGAGTGGGGTCATTCTGTTCTCCCAGGGTTTGTTACATTGCAAGAGTGGGGTCAGTCTGCTCTTCCCTTGCTGAGTTACAATGACAGAGTGGGGTCAGTGTGTACTTCCCTGTGTGTGTTACATTGACAGAGTGGGGGTCAGTCTGCTCTTCCCAGGGTGTGTTAAATTGACAGAGTGGGGTGTGTCTGCTCTTCCCAGGGTGTGTTACATTGACAGGGTTGGTTCAGTCTGCTCTCCCCTGGGTGTGATACATTGACAGGGTGGGGTCAGACTGCTATTCCCTGAGTATGTTACTTTGACAGAGTGGGGTGTGTCTGCTCTTCCCAGGGTGTGTTACATTGACAGAGTGAGGTCAGACTGCTCTTCCCTGGGTGTGTTACATTGACAGAGTGGGGTCAGTCTGCTCTTCCCTGAGTGTGTTACGTTGACAGAGTGGGGACAGTCTGCTCTTCCCTGAGTGTGTTACGTTGACAGAGTGGGGTCAGTCTGCTCTTCCCTAGGTGAGTTACATTGAGATAGAGGGGTCACTCTGGTCTCCCCTGGGTGTGTTACATTGACAAAGGGGGGGGCAATCTTCACTTCCCTGGGTGAGTTACATTGACAGAGTGGGGTCAGTCTGCTCTTCCCTGTGTGTGTTACATTGACAGAATGGGGTCAGTCTGCTCTTCCCTGGGTGTGTTACATTGACAGAGTGGGGTCAGTCTGTTCTTCCCTGTGTGTGTTACAATGATAGAGTGGGGTCAGTCTGCTCTTCCCTGGGTGTGTTGCATTGACAGAGTGGGGTCAGTCTGCTCTTCCCAGAATGTGTTACATTGACAGAGTTGGGTCAGTCTGATCTTCCCTGGGTGTGTCACGTTGACAGAAAGGGGTCAGTCTGCTCTTCCCACAGTTTTTTACATTGACAGAGTGGGGTCAGTCTGCTCTTCTCTGGGTGGGTAACATTGACAGAGTGGGGTCAGTCTGCTCTTCCCTGGGTGTGTTACATTGACAGAGTGGGGTCAGTCTGCCCTTCCCTAGGTGTGTTACATTGACAGAGTGGGGTCAGTCTGTTCTCCCAGGGTTTGTTACATTGACAGAGTTGGGTCAGTCTGTTCTTCCCTGGGTGTGTTACATTGACAGAGTGAGGTCAGCCTGCTCTTCCCAGGGCGTGTCACATTGACAGAGTGGGGTCAGTCTGTTCTTCCCTGGGAGTGTTACAGTGACAGGGTGGTGTCAGTCTGTTCTCCCTTTGTGTGTTACATTGACAGAGTGCGGTCAGTCTGCTCTTCCCTGGGTGTGTTACAATGACAGAGTGGAGTCAGTGTGCACATCACTGGGTGGGTTACATTGACAGAGTGGGGTAAGTTTGCAGTTCACTGTGTGAGTAACTTTGCAGAAGAGGTCATTCTGCTCTTCTCTGGGTGTGTTACATTGACAGAGTGAGGTCAGTCTGCTCTTCCCTGGGTTTGTTACATTGACAGAGTGGGGACAGTCTGCTCTTCCCTGGGTGTGTTACATTGACAGAGTTGGGTCAGTCTGCTCATCCCTGGGTGTGTTACATTGACAGAGTGGGGTCAGTCTGATCTTCCCTGGTTGTGTTACATTGACAGAGTGGGGTCAGTCTGCTCTTCCCTGGGAGGGTTACATTGACAGAGTGGGGTCAGTCTTCTCTTCCCTGGGTGTGTTACATTGACAGATTGGGGTCAGTCTGCTCTTCCCCAAGTTTGTTACATTGACACAGTGGGGTTAGTCTGTTCTTCCCTGGGTGTGTTACATTGACAGAGTGGGGTCAGTCTGCTCTTCCCTGGCTGTGTTACATTGACGGAGTGGGGTCAGTCTGCTCTTCCCTGCGTGTGTTGCATTGACAGAGTGGGGTCAGTCTGATCTTCCCTGGTTGCGTTACATTGACAGAGTGAGGTCAGCCTGCTCTTCCGAGGGCGTGTCACATTGACAGAGTGGGGTCAATCTGCTCTTCCCTGGGTGTGTTACATTGACAGAGTGGGGTCAGTCTGTTCTTCCCTGGGTGTGTTACATTGACAGAGTGAGGTCAGTCTGCTCTTCCCAGGGCGTGTCACATTGACAGAGTGGGACCAGTCTGCTCTTCCCTGGGAGGGTTACATTGACTGAGTGGGGTCAGTCTGTTCTTCCCTGGGTGTATTACATTGACAGAATGGGGTCAGTCTGTTCTTCCCTGGGTGTGTTACATTGATAGAGTGGGTTCAGTCTGCTCTTCCCTGGGTGTGTTACATTGACAGAGTGGGGTCAGTCTGCTCTTCCCTGGGTGTGTTACATTGACTGAGTGGGGTCAGTCTGTTCTTCCCTGGGTGTATTACATTGACAGAATGGGGTCAGTCTGTTCTTCCCTGGGTGTGTTACATTGATAGAGTGGGTTCAGTCTGCTCTTCCCTGGGTGTGTTACATTGACAGAGTGAGGTCAGTCTGCTCTTCCCTGGGTGTGTTACATTGACAGAGTGGGGTCAGTCTGCTCTTCCCTGGGTGTGTTACATTGACTGAGTGGGGTCAGTGTGTACTTCCCTGTGTGTGTTACATTGACAGAGTGGGGGTCAGTCTGCTCTTCCCAGGGTGTGTTAAATTGACAGAGTGGGGTGTGTCTGCTCTTCCCAGGGTGTGTTACATTGACAGGGTTGGTTCAGTCTGCTCTCCCCTGGGTGTGATACATTGACAGGGTGGGGTCAGACTGCTATTCCCTGAGTATGTTACATTGACAGAGTGGGGTGTGTCTGCTCTTCCCAGGGTGTGTTACATTGACAGGGTGGGGTCAGTCTGCTCTTCCCTGGGTGTGTTACATTGACAGAGTGAGGTCAGACTGCTCTTCCCTGGGTGTGTTACATTGACAGAGTGGGGTCAGTCTGCTCTTCCCTGGGTGTGTTCCATTGACAGGGTGGGGTCAGTCTGCTCTTCCCTGGGTGTGTTACATTGACAGAGTGGGGTCAGTCTGCACTTCCCCGAGTGTGTTACTTTGACAGAGTGGGGACAGTCTGCTGTTCCCTGGGTGTGTTACATTGACAGAGTGAGGTCAGTCTGCTCTTCCCTGAGTGTGTTACTTTGACAGAGTGGGGACAGTCTGCTCTTCCCTGAGTGTGTTACTTTGACAGAGTGGGGTCAGTCTGCTCTTCCCGAGGTGGATTACATTCAGATAGAGGGGTCACTCTGGTCTCCCCAGGATGTGTTACATTGACAAAGGGGGGGGGCAATCTTCTCTTCCCTGGGTGAGTTACATTGACAGCGTGGGGTCAGTCTGCTCTTCCCTGTGTGTGTTACATTGATAGAATGGGGTCAGTCTGCTCTTCCCTGGGTGTGTTACATTGACAGAGTGAGGTCAGTCTGCTCTTCCCTGGGTGTGTTACAATGATAGAGTGGGGTCCGTCTGCTCTTCCCTGGGTGTGTTGCATTGACAGAGTGGGGTCAGTCTGCTCTTCCCAGAATGTGTTACATTGACAGAGTTGGGTCAGTCTGATCTTCCCTGGGTATGTAACGTTGACAGAAAGGGGTCAGTCTGCTCTTCCCTGGGTGTTTTACATTGACAGAGTGGGGTCAGTCTCTCTTCCCTGGGTGTGTTACATTGACAGATTGGGGTCAGTCTGCTCTTCCCCAAGTTTGTTACATGGACACAGTGGGGTCAGTCTGTTCTTCCCTGGGTGTGTTACATTGACAGAGTGGGGTCATTCTGTTCTCCCAGGGTTTGTTACATTGCAAGAGTGGGGTCAGTCTGCTCTTCCCTTGCTGAGTTACAATGACAGAGTGGGGTCAGTGTGTACTTCCCTGTGTGTGTTACATTGACAGAGTGGGGGTCAGTCTGCTCTTCCCAGGGTGTGTTAAATTGACAGAGTGGGGTGTGTCTGCTCTTCCCAGGGTGTGTTACATTGACAGGGTTGGTGCAGTCTGCTCTCCCCTGGGTGTGATACATTGACAGGGTGGGGTCAGACTGCTATTCCCTGAGTATGTTACTTTGACAGAGTGGGGTGTGTCTGCTCTTCCCAGGGTGTGTTACATTGACAGAGTGAGGTCAGACTGCTCTTCCCTGGGTGTGTTACATTGACAGAGTGGGGTCAGTCTGCTCTTCCCTGGGTGTGTTCCATTGACAGGGTGGGGTCAGTCTGCTCTTCCCTGGGTGTGTTACATTGACAGAGTGGGGTCAGTCTGCACTTCCCCGAGTGTGTTACTTTGACAGAGTGGGGGCAGTCTGCTGTTCCCTGGGTGTGTTACATTGACAGAGTGAGGTCAGTCTGCTCTTCCCTGAGTGTGTTACTTTGACAGAGTGGGGACAGTCTGCTCTTCCCTGAGTGTGTTACTTTGACAGAGTGGGGTCAGTCTGCTCTTCCCGAGGTGAGTTACATTCAGATAGAGGGGTCACTCTGGTCTCCCCTGGATGTGTTACATTGACAAAGGGGGGGGCAATCTTCTCTTCCCTGGGTGAGTTACATTGACAGCGTGGGGTCAGTCTGCTCTTCCCTGTGTGTGTTACATTGATAGAATGGGGTCAGTCTGCTCTTCCCTGGGTGTGTTACATTGACAGAGTGGGGGTCAGTCTGCTCTTCCCAGGGTGTGTTACAATGATAGAGTGGGGTCCGTCTGCTCTTCCCTGGGTGTGTTGCATTGACAGAGTGGGGTCAGTCTGCTCTTCCCAGAATGTGTTACATTGACAGAGTTGGGTCAGTCTGATCTTCCCTGGGTATGTAACGTTGACAGAAAGGGGTCAGTCTGCTCTTCCCAGGGTGTTTTACATTGACAGAGTGGGGTCAGTCTCTCTTCCCTGGGTGTGTTACATTGACAGATTGGGGTCAGTCTGCTCTTCCCCAAGTTTGTTACATGGACACAGTGGGGTCAGTCTGTTCTTCCCTGGGTGTGTTACATTGACAGAGTGGGGTCAGTCTGCTCTTCCCTGGCTGTGTTACATTGACAGAGTGGGGTCAGTCTGCTCTTCCCTGGGTGTGTTACATTGACAGAGTGGGGATAGAGTGCTCTTCCCTGGGTGTGTTACATTGACAGAGTGGGGTCAATCTGCTCTTCCCTGGGTGTGTTACATTGACAGAGTGTGGTCAGTCTGCTCTTCCCTGGGTGTGTTACATTGACAGAGTGGGGTCAGTCTGCCCTTCCCTAGTTGTGTTCCATTGACAGAGTGGGGTCAGTCTGTTCTCCCAGGGTTTGTTACATTGACAGAGTGGCGTCAGTGCGCACTTCCCTGGGTGTGTTACATTAACAGAGTGGGGGTCAGTCTGCTCTTCCCAGGGCGTGTCACATTGAGAGAGTGGGGTCAGTCTGCTCTTTTATGGGTGGGTTACATTGACTGAGTGGGGTCAATCTGCTCTTCCCTGGGTGTTTTACATTGACAGAGTGGGATCAGTCTGCTCTTCCCTGGGTGCGTTACATTGACAGAGTGTGTTCAGTCTGCTCTTCCCTGGGTGTGTTACATTGACAGAGTGGGGACAGTCTTTTCTCCCAGGGTTTGTTACATTGACAGAGTGGGGTCAGTCTGCTCTTCCCTTGCTGTGTTACAATGACAGAGTGGGGTCAGTGTGCACTTCCCTGTGTGTGTTACATTGACAGAGTGGGGGTCAGTCTGCTCTTCCCAGGGTGTGTTACATTGACAGAGTGTGGTCAGTCTGCGATTCCCAGGGCATGTCATATTGACAGAGTGGGGTCAGTCTGCTCTTTTATAGGTGGGTTACATTGACAGAATGAATTCAGTCAGCTCTTCCCTGCGTGTGTTGCATTGACAGAGTGGGGTCAGTCTGATCTTCCCTGGTTGTGTTACATTGACAGAGTGGGGTCAGTCTGCTCTTCCCTGGGTGTGTTACATTGACAGAGTGAGGTCAGTCTGCTCTTCCCAGGGTTTGTTACATTGACAGAGTGGGGTCAGTCTTCTCTTCCCTGGGTTTGTTACATTGACTGATTGGGGTCAGTCTACTCTTCCCTGAGTGTGTCACATTGACAGAGTGGGGTCAGTCTGCTCTTCCCTGGGTGTGTTACATTGACAGAGTGAGGTCAGACTGCTCTTCCCTGGGTTTGTTACATTGACAGAGTGGCGTCAGTCTGTTCTTCCCTGGGAGTGTTACAGTGACAGAGTGGTGTCAGTCTGCTCTCCCCTGGGTGTGTTCCATTGACAGAGTGGGGTCAGTCTGCTCTTCCCTGGGTGTGTTAAATTGACAGAGTGGGGTCAGTCTGTTCGTCCCTTGGTGTGTTACATTGACAGAGTGGTATCTGTCTGCTCTTCCCTGGGTGTGTTACATTGACAGAGTGGGGTCAGTCTGTTCTCCCATTGTGTGTTACATTGACAGAGTGGGGTCAGTCTGCTCTTCCCTGGGTGTGTTACAATGACGGAGTGGGGTCAATGTGCACTTCACTGGGTGGGTTACATTGACAGAGTGGGGTAAGTTTGCAGTTCACTGTGTGAGTAACTTTGCAGAAGAGGTCATTCTGCTCTTCTCTGGGTGTGTTACATTGACAGAGTGAGGTCAGTCTGCTCTTCCCTGGGTTTGTTACATTGACAGAGTGGGGACAGTCTGCTCTTCCCTGGGTGTGTTACATTGACAGAGTTGGGTCAGTCTGCTCATCCCTGGGTGTGTTACATTGACAGAGTGGGGTCAGTCTGATCTTCCCTGGTTGTGTTACATTGACAGAGTGGGGTCAGTCTGCTCTTCCCTGGGAGGGTTACATTGACAGAGTGGGGTCAGTCTTCTCTTCCCTGGGTGTGTTACATTGACAGATTGGGGTCAGTCTGCTCTTCCCCAAGTTTGTTACATTGACACAGTGGATTTAGTCTGTTCTTCCCTGGGTGTGTTACATTGACAGAGTGGGGTCAGTCTGCTCTTCCCTGGCTGTGTTACATTGACAGAGTGGGGTCAGTCTGCTCTTCCCTGGGTGTGTTACATTGACAATGTGGGGTCAGTCTGCTCTTCCCTGGGTGTGCTACATTGACAGAGTGGGGTCAGTCTTCTCTTCCCTGGGTGTGTTACATTGAGACAGTGGGGTCAATCTGCTCTTCCCTGGGTGGGTAACATTGACAGAGTGGGGTCAGTCTGCTCTTCCCTGGGTGTGTTACATTGACAGAGTGGGGTCAGTCTGCCCTTCCCTAGGTGTGTTCCATTGACAGAGTGGGGTCAGTCTGTTCTCCCAGGGTTTGTTACATTGACAGAGTTGGGTCAGTCTGTTCTTCCCTGGGTGTGTTACATTGACAGAGTGAGGTCAGCCTGCTCTTCCCAGGGCGTGTCACATTGACAGAGTGGGGTCAGTCTGTTCTTCCCTGGGAGTGTTACAGTGACAGGGTGGTGTCAGTCTGTTCTCCCATTGTGTGTTACATTGACAGAGTGCGGTCAGTCTGCTCTTCCCTGGGTGTGTTACAATGACAGAGTGGGGTCAGTGTGCACATCACTGGGTGGGTTACATTGACAGAGTGGGGTAAGTTTGCAGTTAACTGTGTGAGTAACTTTGCAGAAGAGATCATTCTGCTCTTCTCTGGTTGTGTTACATTGACCGAGTGAGGTCAGTCTGCTCTTCCCTGGGTTTGTTACATTGACAGAGTGGGGACAGTCTGCTCTTCCCTGGGTGTGTTACATTGACAGAGTGGGGTCAGTCTGATCTTCCCTGGTTGTGTTACATTGACAGAATGAGTTCAGTCTGCTCTTCCCTGGGTGTGTTACATTGACAGAGTGCGGTCAGTCTGCTCTTCCCTGGGAGGGTTACATTGACAGAGTGGGGTCAGTCTTCTCTTCCCTGGGTGTGTTAAATTGACAGAGTGAGGTCAGTCTGCTCTTCCCTGGGTGAGTTACATTGACAGGGTTGGTTCAGTCTGCTCTCCCCTGGGTGTGATACATTGACAGGGTGGGGTCAGACTGCTATTCCCTGAGTATGTTACATTGACAGAGTGGGGTGTGTCTGCTCTTCCCTGGGTGTGTTACATTGACAGTGTGGGGTCAGTCTGCTCTTCCCTGGGTGTGTTACATTGACAGAGTGAGGTCAGACTGCTCTTCCCTGGGTTTGTTACATTGACAGAGTGGCGTCAGTCTGTTCTTCCCTGGGAGTGTTACAGTGACAGAGTGGTGTCAGTCTGCTCTCCCCTGGGTGTGTTCCATTGACAGAGTGGGGTCAGTCTGCTCTTCCCTGGGTGTGTTAAATTGACAGAGTGGGGTCAGTCTGTTCGTCCCTTGGTGTGTTACATTGACAGAGTGGTATCTGTCTGCTCTTCCCTGGGTGTGTTACATTGACAGAGTGGGGTCAGTCTGTTCTCCCATTGTGTGTTACATTGACAGAGTGGGGTCAGTCTGCTCTTCCCTGGGTGTGTTACAATGACGGAGTGGGGTCAATGTGCACTTCACTGGGTGGGTTACATTGACAGAGTTGGGTCAGTCTGCTCTTCCCTGGGTTTGTTACATTGACAGAGTGGGGACAGTCTGCTCTTCCCTGGGTGTGTTACATTGACAGAGTTGGGTCAGTCTGCTCATCCCTGGTTGTGTTACATTGACAGAGTGAGTTCAGTCTGCTCTTCCCTGGGTGTGTTACATTGACAGAGTGGGGTCAGTCTGCTCTTCCCTGGGAGGGTTACATTGACAGAGTGGGGTCAGTCTGCTCATCCCTGGTTGTGTTACATTGACAGAGTGAGTTCAGTCTGCTCTTCCCTGGGTTTGTTACATTGACAGAGTGAGGACAGTCTGCTCTTCCCTGGGTGTGTTACATTGACAGAGTGGGGTCAGTCTGATCTTCCCTGGTTGTGTTACATTGACAGAGTGAGTTCAGTCTGCTCTTCCCTGGGTGTGTTACATTGACAGAGTGGGGTCAGTCTGCTCTTCCCTGGGAGGGTTACATTGACAGAGTGGGGTCAGTCTTCTCTTCCCTGGGTGTGTTACATTGACAGATTGGGGTCAGTCTGCTCTTCCCCAAGTTTGTTACATTGACACAGTGGGGTTAGTCTGTTCTTCCCTGGGTGTGTTACATTGACAGAGTGGGGTCAGTCTGCTCTTCCCTGGCTGTGTTACATTGACAGAGTGGGGTCAGTCTGCTCTTCCCTGGGTGTGTTACATTGACAGTGTCAGGTCAGTCTGCTCTTCCCTGGGTGTGCTATATTGACAGAGTGGGGTCAGGGTTCTCTTCCCTGGGTGTGTTACATTGAGAGAGTTGGGTCAATCTGCTCTTCCCTGGGTGGGTAACATTGACAGAGTGGGGTCAGTCTGCTCTTCCCTGGGTGTGTTACATTGACAGAGTGGGGTCAGTCTGCCCTTCCCTAGGTGTGTTCCATTGACAGAGTGGGGTCAGTCTGTTCTCCCAGGGTTTGTTACATTGACAGAGTTGGGTCAGTCTGTTCTTCCCTGGGTGTGTTACATTGACAGAGTGAGGTCAGCCTGCTCTTCCCAGGGCGTGTCACATTGACAGAGTGGGGTCAGTCTGTTCTTCCCTGGGAGTGTTACAGTGACAGGGTGGTGTCAGTCTGTTCTCCCTTTGTGTGTTACATTGACAGAGTGCGGTCAGTCTGCTCTTCCCTGGGTTTGTTACATTGACAGAGTGGGGACAGTCTGCTCTTCCCTGGGTGTGTTACATTGACAGAGTTGGGTCAGTCTGCTCATCCCTGGGTGTGTTACATTGACAGAGTGGGGTCAGTCTGATCTTCCCTGGTTGTGTTACATTGGCAGAGTGGGGTCAGTCTGCTCTTCCCTGGGAGGGTTACATTGACAGAGTGGGGTCAGTCTTCTCTTCCCTGGGTGTGTTACATTGACAGATTGGGGTCAGTCTGCTCTTCCCCAAGTTTGTTACATTGACACAGTGGGGTTAGTCTGTTCTTCCCTGGGTGTGTTACATTGACAGAGTGGGGTCAGTCTGCTCTTCCCTGGCTGTGTTACATTGACGGAGTGGGGTCAGTCTGCTCTTCCCTGCGTGTGTTGCATTTACAGAGTGGGGTCAGTCTGATCTTCCCTGGTTGCGTTACTTTGACAGAGTGAGGTCAGCCTGCTCTTCCGAGGGCGTGTCACATTGACAGAGTGGGGTCAATCTGCTCTTCCCTGGGTGTGTTACATTGACAGAGTGGGGTCAGTCTGTTCTTCCCTGGGTGTGTTACATTGACAGAGTGAGGTCAGTCTGCTCTTCCCAGGGCGTGTCACATTGACAGAGTGGGACCAGTCTGCTCTTCCCTGGGAGGGTTACATTGACAGAGTGAGGTCAGTCTGCTCTTCCCAGGGCGTGTCACATTGATAGAGTGGGGTCAATCTGCTCTTCCCTGGGTGTGTTACATTGACAGAGTGGGGTAAGTCTGCTATTCCCTGGGTGTGTTACATTGACAGAGTGAGGTCAGTCTGCTCTTCCCAGGGCGTGTCACATTGATAGAGTGGGGTCAATCTGCTCTTCCCTGGGTGTGTTACATTGACAGAGTGGGGTCAGTCTGCTCTTCCCTGGGTGTGTTACATTGACTGAGTGGGGTCAGTCTGTTCTTCCCTGGGTGTATTACATTGACAGAATGGGGTCAGTCTGTTCTTCCCTGGGTGTGTTACATTGATAGAGTGGGTTCAGTCTGCTCTTCCCTGGGTGTGTTACATTGACAGAGTGGGGTCATTCTGTTCTCCCAGGGTTTGTTACATTGCAAGAGTGGGGTCAGTCTGCTCTTCCCTTGCTGAGTTACAATGACAGAGTGGGGTCAGTGTGTACTTCCCTGTGTGTGTTACATTGACAGAGTGGGGGTCAGTCTGCTCTTCCCAGGGTGTGTTAAATTGACAGAGTGGGGTGTGTCTGCTCTTCCCAGGGTGTGTTACATTGACAGGGTTGGTTCAGTCTGCTCTCCCCTGGGTGTGATACATTGACAGGGTGGGGTCAGACTGCTATTCCCTGAGTATGTTACATTGACAGAGTGGGGTGTGTCTGCTCTTCCCAGGGTGTGTTACATTGACAGGGTGGGGTCAGTCTGCTCTTCCCTGGGTGTGTTACATTGACAGAGTGAGGTCAGACTGCTCTTCCCTGGGTGTGTTACATTGACAGAGTGGGGTCAGTCTGCTCTTCCCTGGGTGTGTTCCATTGACAGGGTGGGGTCAGTCTGCTCTTCCCTGGGTGTGTTACATTGACAGAGTGGGGTCAGTCTGCACTTCCCCGAGTGTGTTACTTTGACAGAGTGGGGACAGTCTGCTGTTCCCTGGGTGTGTTACATTGACAGAGTGAGGTCAGTCTGCTCTTCCCTGAGTGTGTTACTTTGACAGAGTGGGGACAGTCTGCTCTTCCCTGAGTGTGTTACTTTGACAGAGTGGGGTCAGTCTGCTCTTCCCGAGGTGAGTTACTTTCAGATAGAGGGGTCACTCTGGTCTCCCCAGGATGTGTTACATTGACAAAGGGGGGGGCAATCTTCTCTTCCCTGGGTGAGTTACATTGACAGCGTGGGGTCAGTCTGCTCTTCCCTGTGTGTGTTACATTGATAGAATGGGGTCAGTCTGCTCTTCCCTGGGTGTGTTACATTGACAGAGTGAGGTCAGTCTGCTCTTCCCTGGGTGTGTTACAATGATAGAGTGGGGTCCGTCTGCTCTTCCCTGGGTGTGTTGCATTGACAGAGTGGGGTCAGTCTGCTCTTCCCAGAATGTGTTACATTGACAGAGTTGGGTCAGTCTGATCTTCCCTGGGTATGTAACGTTGACAGAAAGGGGTCAGTCTGCTCTTCCCTGGGTGTTTTACATTGACAGAGTGGGGTCAGTCTCTCTTCCCTGGGTGTGTTACATTGACAGATTGGGGTCAGTCTGCTCTTCCCCAAGTTTGTTACATGGACACAGTGGGGTCAGTCTGTTCTTCCCTGGGTGTGTTACATTGACAGAGTGGGGTCATTCTGTTCTCCCAGGGTTTGTTACATTGCAAGAGTGGGGTCAGTCTGCTCTTCCCTTGCTGAGTTACAATGACAGAGTGGGGTCAGTGTGTACTTCCCTGTGTGTGTTACATTGACAGAGTGGGGGTCAGTCTGCTCTTCCCAGGGTGTGTTAAATTGACAGAGTGGGGTGTGTCTGCTCTTCCCAGGGTGTGTTACATTGACAGGGTTGGTTCAGTCTGCTCTCCCCTGGGTGTGATACATTGACAGGGTGGGGTCAGACTGCTATTCCCTGAGTATGTTACTTTGACAGAGTGGGGTGTGTCTGCTCTTCCCAGGGTGTGTTACATTGACAGGGTGGGGTCAGTCTGCTCTTCCCTGGGTGTGTTACATTGACAGAGTGAGGTCAGACTGCTCTTCCCTGGGTGTGTTACATTGACAGAGTGGGGTCAGTCTGCTCTTCCCTGGGTGTGTTCCATTGACAGGGTGGGGTCAGTCTGCTCTTCCCTGGGTGTGTTACATTGACAGAGTGGGGTCAGTCTGCACTTCCCCGAGTGTGTTACTTTGACAGAGTGGGGGCAGTCTGCTGTTCCCTGGGTGTGTTACATTGACAGAGTGAGGTCAGTCTGCTCTTCCCTGAGTGTGTTACTTTGACAGAGTGGGGACAGTCTGCTCTTCCCTGAGTGTGTTACTTTGACAGAGTGGGGTCAGTCTGCTCTTCCCGAGGTGAGTTACATTCAGATAGAGGGGTCACTCTGGTCTCCCCTGGATGTGTTACATTGACAAAGGGGGGGGCAATCTTCTCTTCCCTGGGTGAGTTACATTGACAGCGTGGGGTCAGTCTGCTCTTCCCTGTGTGTGTTACATTGATAGAATGGGGTCAGTCTGCTCTTCCCTGGGTGTGTTACATTGACAGAGTGGGGGTCAGTCTGCTCTTCCCAGGGTGTGTTACAATGATAGAGTGGGGTCCGTCTGCTCTTCCCTGGGTGTGTTGCATTGACAGAGTGGGGTCAGTCTGCTCTTCCCAGAATGTGTTACATTGACAGAGTTGGGTCAGTCTGATCTTCCCTGGGTATGTAACGTTGACAGAAAGGGGTCAGTCTGCTCTTCCCAGGGTGTTTTACATTGACAGAGTGGGGTCAGTCTCTCTTCCCTGGGTGTGTTACATTGACAGATTGGGGTCAGTCTGCTCTTCCCCAAGTTTGTTACATGGACACAGTGGGGTCAGTCTGTTCTTCCCTGGGTGTGTTACATTGACAGAGTGGGGTCAGTCTGCTCTTCCCTGGCTGTGTTACATTGACAGAGTGGGGTCAGTCTGCTCTTCCCTGGGTGTGTTACATTGACAGAGTGGGGATAGAGTGCTCTTCCCTGGGTGTGTTACATTGACAGAGTGGGGTCAATCTGCTCTTCCCTGGGTGGGTAACATTGACAGAGTGTGGTCAGTCTGCTCTTCCCTGGGTGTGTTACATTGACAGAGTGGGGTCAGTCTGCCCTTCCCTAGTTGTGTTCCATTGACAGAGTGGGGTCAGTCTGTTCTCCCAGGGTTTGTTACATTCACAGAGTGGGGTCAGTCTGTTCTTCCCTGGGTGTGTTACATTGACAGAGTGAGGTCAGTCTGGTCTTCCCAGGGCGTGTCACATTGACAGAGTGGGGCCAGTCTGCTCTTTTATGGGTGGGTTACATTGACAGAGTGTGGTCAATCTGCTCTTCCCTGGGTGGGTAACATTGACAGAGTGGGGTCAGTTTGTTCTTCCCTGGGTGTGTTACATTGATTGAGTGGGTTCAGTCTGCTCTTCCCTGGGTTTGTTACATTGACAGAGTGGGGTCAGTGTGTTCTCCCAGGTTTTGTTACATTGCAATAGTGGGGTAAATCTGCACTTCCCTTGCTGTGTTACAATGACAGAGTGGGGTCAGTGTGCACTTCCCTGTGTGTGTTACATTGACAGAGTGGGGGTCAGTCTGCTCTTCCCAGGGTGGGTTACATTGACAGAGTGAGTTCAGTCTGCTCTTCCCTGGGTGCGTTACATTGACAGGGTTGGTTCAGTCTGCTCTCCCCTGGGTGTGATACATTGAAAGAGTGGGGTCAGACTGCTATTGCCTGAGTATGTTACATTGACAGAGTGGGGTGTGTCTGCTCTTCCCAGGGTGTGTTACATTGACAGGGTGGTGTCAGTCTGCTCTTCCCTCGGTGTGTTACATTGACAGGGTGGGTTCAGTCTGCTCTTCCCTGGGTGTGTTACATTGACAGAGTGGGGTCAGTCTGCTCTTCCCTGGGTGTGTTACATTGACAGGGTGGGGTCAGTCTGCTATTCCCTGGGTGTGTCACATTGACAGAGTGGGGTCAGTCTGCACTTCCCCGAGTGTGTTACTTTGACAGAGTGGGGACAGTCTGCTGTTCCCTGGGTGTGTTACATTGACAGAGTGAGGTCAGTCTGCTCTTCCCTGAGTGTGTTCCTTTGACAGATTGGGGACAGTCTGCTCTTCCCTGAGTGTGTTACGTTGACAGAGTGGGGTCAGTCTGCTCTTCCCTAGGTGAGTTACATTGAGATAGAGGGGTCACTCTGGTCTCCCCTGGGTGTGTTACATTGACAAAGTGGGGTCAGTCTGCTCTTCCCTGGGTGTGTTACAATGATAGAGTGGGGTCAGTCTGCTCTTCCCTGGGTGTGTTGCATTGACAGAGTGGGGTCAGTCTGCTCTTCCCTGGGTGTGTTACATTGACAGAGTGGGGTCAGTCTGCTCTTCCCTGGGTGTGTTACAATGATAGAGTGGGGTCAGTCTGCTCTTCCCTGGGTGTGTTGCATTGACAGAGTGGGGTCAGTCTGCTCTTCCCAGAATGTGTTACATTGACAGAGTTGGGTCAGTCTGATCTTCCCTGGGTGTGTCACGTTGACAGAAAGGGGTCAGTCTGCTCTTCCCACAGTTTTTTACATTGACAGAGTGGGGTCAGTCTGCTCTTCTCTGGGTGTGTTACATTGACAGAGTGGGGTCAGTCTGCTCTTCCCTGGGTGTGTTACATTGACAGAGTGGGGTCAGTCTGCCCTTCCCTAGGTGTGTTCCATTGACAGAGTGGGGTCAGTCTGTTCTCCCAGGGTTTGTTACATTGACAGAGTTGGGTCAGTCTGTTCTTCCCTGGGTGTGTTACATTGACAGAGTGAGGTCAGCCTGCTCTTCCCAGGGCGTGTCACATTGACAGAGTGGGGTCAGTCTGTTCTTCCCTGGGAGTGTTACAGTGACAGGGTGGTGTCAGTCTGTTCTCCCTTTGTGTGTTACATTGACAGAGTGCGGTCAGTCTGCTCTTCCCTGGGTGTGTTACAATGACAGAGTGGGGTCAGTGTGCACATCACTGGGTGGGTTACATTGACAGAGTGGGGTAAGTTTGCAGTTCACTGTGTGAGTAACTTTGCAGAAGAGGTCATTCTGCTCTTCTCTGGGTGTGTTACATTGACAGAGTGAGGTCAGTCTGCTCTTCCCTGGGTTTGTTACATTGACAGAGTGGGGACAGTCTGCTCTTCCCTGGGTGTGTTACATTGACAGAGTTGGGTCAGTCTGCTCATCCCTGGGTGTGTTACATTGACAGAGTGGGGTCAGTCTGATCTTCCCTGGTTGTGTTACATTGACAGAGTGGGGTCAGTCTGCTCTTCCCTGGGAGGGTTACATTGACAGAGTGGGGTCAGTCTTCTCTTCCCTGGGTGTGTTACATTGACAGATTGGGGTCAGTCTGCTCTTCCCCAAGTTTGTTACATTGACACAGTGGGGTTAGTCTGTTCTTCCCTGGGTGTGTTACATTGACAGAGTGGGGTCAGTCTGCTCTTCCCTGGCTGTGTTACATTGACGGAGTGGGGTCAGTCTGCTCTTCCCTGCGTGTGTTGCATTGACAGAGTGGGGTCAGTCTGCTCTTCCCTGCGTGTGTTGCATTGACAGAGTGGGGTCAGTCTGATCTTCCCTGGTTGCGTTACATTGACAGAGTGAGGTCAGCCTGCTCTTCCCAGGGCGTGTCACATTGACAGAGTGGGGTCAATCTGCTCTTCCCTGGGTGTGTTACATTGACAGAGTGGGGTCAGTCTGTTCTTCCCTGGGTGTGTTACATTGACAGAGTGAGGTCAGTCTGCTCTTCCCAGGGCGTGTCACATTGACAGAGTGGGACCAGTCTGCTCTTCCCTGGGAGGGTTACATTGACAGAGTGAGGTCAGTCTGCTCTTCCCAGGGCGTGTCACATTGATAGAGTGGGGTCAATCTGCTCTTCCCTGGGTGTGTTACATTGACAGAGTGGGGTAAGTCTGCTATTCCCTGGGTGTGTTACATTGACAGAGTGAGGTCAGTCTGCTCTTCCCAGGGCGTGTCACATTGATAGAGTGGGGTCAATCTGCTCTTCCCTGGGTGTGTTACATTGACAGAGTGGGGTCAGTCTGCTCTTCCCTGGGTGTGTTACATTGACTGAGTGGGGTCAGTCTGTTCTTCCCTGGGTGTATTACATTGACAGAATGGGGTCAGTCTGTTCTTCCCGGGTGTGTTACATTGATAGAGTGGGTTCAGTCTGCTCTTCCCTGGGTGTGTTACATTGACAGAGTGGGGTCATTCTGTTCTCCCAGGGTTTGTTACATTGCAAGAGTGGGGTCAGTCTGCTCTTCCCTTGCTGAGTTACAATGACAGAGTGGGGTCAGTGTGTACTTCCCTGTGTGTGTTACATTGACAGAGTGGGGGTCAGTCTGCTCTTCCCAGGGTGTGTTAAATTGACAGAGTGGGGTGTGTCTGCTCTTCCCAGGGTGTGTTACATTGACAGGGTGGGGTCAGACTGCTATTCCCTGAGTATGTTACATTGACAGAGTGGGGTGTGTCTGCTCTTCCCAGGGTGTGTTACGTTGACAGGGTGGGGTCAGTCTGCTCTTCCCTGGGTGTGTTACATTGACAGAGTGAGGTCAGACTGCTCTTCCCTGGGTGTGTTACATTGACAGAGTGGGGTCAGTCTGCTCTTCCCTGGGTGTGTTCCATTGACAGGGTGGGGTCAGTCTGCTCTTCCCTGGGTGTGTTACATTGACAGAGTGGGGTCAGTCTGCACTTCCCCGAGTGTGTTACTTTGACAGAGTGGGGACAGTCTGCTGTTCCCTGGGTGTGTTACATTGACAGAGTGAGGTCAGTCTGCTCTTCCCTGAGTGTGTTACTTTGACAGAGTGGGGACAGTCTGCTCTTCCCTGAGTGTGTTACTTTGACAGAGTGGGGTCAGTCTGCTCTTCCCGAGGTGAGTTACATTCAGATAGAGGGGTCACTCTGGTCTCCCCTGGATGTGTTACATTGACAAAGGGGGGGGCAATCTTCTCTTCCCTGGGTGAGTTACATTGACAGCGTGGGGTCAGTCTGCTCTTCCCTGTGTGTGTTACATTGATAGAATGGGGTCAGTCTGCTCTTCCCTGGGTGTGTTACATTGACAGAGTGAGGTCAGTCTGCTCTTCCCTGGGTGTGTTACAATGATAGAGTGGGGTCCGTCTGCTCTTCCCTGGGTGTGTTGCATTGACAGAGTGGGGTCAGTCTGCTCTTCCCAGAATGTGTTACATTGACAGAGTTGGGTCAGTCTGATCTTCCCTGGGTATGTAACGTTGACAGAAAGGGGTCAGTCTGCTCTTCCCTGGGTGTTTTACATTGACAGAGTGGGGTCAGTCTCTCTTCCCTGGGTGTGTTACATTGACAGATTGGGGTCAGTCTGCTCTTCGCCAAGTTTGTTACATGGACACAGTGGGGTCAGTCTGTTCTTCCCTGGGTGTGTTACATTGACAGAGTGGGGTCATTCTGTTCTCCCAGGGTTTGTTACATTGCAAGAGTGGGGTCAGTCTGCTCTTCCCTTGCTGAGTTACAATGACAGAGTGGGGTCAGTGTGTACTTCCCTGTGTGTGTTACATTGACAGAGTGGGGGTCAGTCTGCTCTTCCCAGGGTGTGTTAAATTGACAGAGTGGGGTGTGTCTGCTCTTCCCAGGGTGTGTTACATTGACAGGGTTGGTTCAGTCTGCTCTCCCCTGGGTGTGATACATTGACAGGGTGGGGTCAGACTGCTATTCCCTGAGTATGTTACATTGACAGAGTGGGGTGTGTCTGCTCTTCCCAGGGTGTGTTACATTGACAGGGTGGGGTCAGTCTGCTCTTCCCTGGGTGTGTTACATTGACAGAGTGAGGTCAGACTGCTCTTCCCTGGGTGTGTTACATTGACAGAGTGGGGTCAGTCTGCTCTTCCCTGGGTGTGTTCCATTGACAGGGTGGGGTCAGTCTGCTCTTCCCTGGGTGTGTTACATTGACAGAGTGGGGTCAGTCTGCACTTCCCCGAGTGTGTTACTTTGACAGAGTGGGGACAGTCTGCTGTTCCCTGGGTGTGTTACATTGACAGAGTGAGGTCAGTCTGCTCTTCCCTGAGTGTGTTACTTTGACAGAGTGGGGACAGTCTGCTCTTCCCTGAGTGTGTTACTTTGACAGAGTGGGGTCAGTCTGCTCTTCCCGAGGTGAGTTACATTCAGATAGAGGGGTCACTCTGGTCTCCCCTGGATGTGTTACATTGACAAAGGGGGGGCAATCTTCTCTTCCCTGGGTGAGTTACATTGACAGCGTGGGGTCAGTCTGCTCTTCCCTGTGTGTGTTACATTGATAGAATGGGGTCAGTCTGCTCTTCCCTGGGTGTGTTACATTGACAGAGTGAGGTCAGTCTGCTCTTCCCTGGGTGTGTTACAATGATAGAGTGGGGCCCGTCTGCTCTTCCCTGGGTGTGTTGCATTGACAGAGTGGGGTCAGTCTGCTCTTCCCAGAATGTGTTACATTGACAGAGTTGGGTCAGTCTGATCTTCCCTGGGTATGTAACGTTGACAGAAAGGGGTCAGTCTGCTCTTCCCTGGGTGTTTTACATTGACAGAGTGGGGTCAGTCTCTCTTCCCTGGGTGTGTTACATTGACAGATTGGGGTCAGTCTGCTCTTCCCCAAGTTTGTTACATGGACACAGTGGGGTCAGTCTGTTCTTCCCTGGGTGTGTTACATTGACAGAGTGGGGTCAGTCTGCTCTTCCCTGGCTGTGTTACATTGACAGAGTGGGGTCAGTCTGCTCTTCCCTGGGTGTGTTACATTGACAGAGTGGGGATAGAGTGCTCTTCCCTGGGTGTGTTACATTGACAGAGTGGGGTCAATCTGCTCTTCCCTGGGTGGGTAACATTGACAGAGTGTGGTCAGTCTGCTCTTCCCTGGGTGTGTTACATTGACAGAGTGGGGTCAGTCTGCCCTTCCCTAGTTGTGTTCCATTGACAGAGTGGGGTCAGTCTGTTCTCCCAGGGTTTGTTACATTCACAGAGTGGGGTCAGTCTGTTCTTCCCTGGGTGTGTTACATTGACAGAGTGAGATCAGTCTGGTCTTCCCAGGGCGTGTCACATTGACAGAGTGGGGCCAGTCTGCTCTTTTATGGGTGGGTTACATTGACAGAGTGTGGTCAATCTGCTCTTCCCTGGGTGGGTAACATTGACAGAGTGGGGTCAGTTTGTTCTTCCCTGGGTGTGTTACATTGATTGAGTGTGTTCAGTCTGCTCTTCCCTGGGTTTGTTACATTGACAGAGTGGGGTCAGTGTGTTCTCCCAGGTTTTGTTACATTGCAATAGTGGGGTCAGTCTGCACTTCCCTTGCTGTGTTACAATGACAGAGTGGGGTCAGTGTGCACTTCCCTGTGTGTGTTACATTGACAGAGTGGGGGTCAGTCTGCTCTTCCCAGGGTGTGTTACATTGACAGAGTGAGTTCAGTCTGCTCTTCCCTGGGTGCGTTACATTGACAGGGTTGGTTCAGTCTGCTCTCCCCTGGGTGTGATACATTGAAAGAGTGGGGTCAGACTGCTATTGCCTGAGTATGTTACATTGACAGAGTGGGGTGTGTCTGCTCTTCCCAGGGTGTGTTACATTGACAGGGTGGTGTCAGTCTGCTCTTCCCTCGGTGTGTTACATTGACAGGGTGGGTTCAGTCTGCTCTTCCCTGGGTGTGTTACATTGACAGAGTGGGGTCAGTCTGCTCTTCCCTGGGTGTGTTACATTGACAGGGTGGGGTCAGTCTGCTATTCCCTGGGTGTGTCACATTGACAGAGTGGGGTCAGTCTGCACTTCCCCGAGTGTGTTACTTTGACAGAGTGGGGACAGTCTGCTGTTCCCTGGGTGTGTTACATTGACAGAGTGAGGTCAGTCTGCTCTTCCCTGAGTGTGTTCCTTTGACAGATTGGGGACAGTCTGCTCTTCCCTGAGTGTGTTACGTTGACAGAGTGGGGTCAGTCTGCTCTTCCCTAGGTGAGTTACATTGAGATAGAGGGGTCACTCTGGTCTCCCCTGGGTGTGTTACATTGACAAAGGGGGGGGCAATCTTCACTTCCCTGGGTGAGTTACATTGACAGAGTGGGGTCAGTCTGCTCTTCCCTGTGTGTGTTACATTGACAGAATGGGGTCAGTCTGCTCTTCCCTGGGTGTGTTACATTGACAGAGTGGGGTCAGTCTGTTCTTCCCTGGGTGTGTTACAATGATAGAGTGGGGTCAGTCTGCTCTTCCCTGGGTGTGTTGCATTGACAGAGTGGGGTCAGTCTGCTCTTCCCAGAATGTGTTACATTGACAGAGTTGGGTCAGTCTGATCTTCCCTGGGTGTGTCACGTTGACAGAAAGGGGTCAGTCTGCTCTTCCCACAGTTTTTTACATTGACAGAGTGGGGTCAGTCTGCTCTTCTCTGGGTGTGTTACATTGACAGAGTGGTGTCAGTCTACTCTTCCCTGTGTGTCTTACATTGACAGAGTGGGGTCAGTCTGCTCTTCCCTGGGTGTGTTACATTGACAGAGTGGGGTCAGTCTGCTCTTCCCTGGGTGTGTTATACTGACAGAGTGGAGTCAGTCTGCTCTTCCCTGGGTGCGTTACATTGACAGAGTGGGGTCAGTATGCTCTTCCCTGGGTGTGTAACATTGACAGAACAGGGTCCGTCTGGCTTTCCCTGCGTGTGTTACATTGATAGAGTGGGGTTAGTCTGCTCTTCCCTGGGTGTGTTACATTGACAGAGTGAGGTCAGTCTGCTCTTCCCTGTGTGTGTTACATTGACAGAGTGGGGTCAGTCTGCTCTTCCCAGGGTGTGTTACATTGACAGAGTTGGGTCAGTCTGATGTTCCCTGGGTGTATAACGTTGAGAGACAGGGGTCAGTCTGTTCTTCCCTGGGTTTGTTACATTGACAGAGTGAACTCAGTCTGCTCTTCCCTGGGTGTGTTGCAATGGCAGAGTGTGGTCAGTCTGCTCTTCCCTGTGTCTGTTATATTGACACAGTGGGGTCAGTCTGCTCTTCCCTGGGTGCGTGACATTGACAGAGTGCGGTCAGTCTGCTCTTCCCTGGGTTTGTGACATTGACAGAGTGGGGTCAATCTGCTCTTCCCTGGGTGTGTTACATTGACAGAGTGGGGTCAGTCTGTTCTTCCCTGGGTGTGTTACATTGACAGAGTGGGGTTAGTCTGCTCTTCCCTGGGTATGTTACATTGACCTAGCAAGGTCAATCTTCTGTTCACTGGGTGTGTTACATTGACAGAGGGGGCTCAGTCTGCTCTTCCCTGGGTGTGTTACATTGACAGAGTGAGGTCAGTCTGCTCATCCCTGGGTGTGTTACAATGACAGGGAGGGGTCAGTCTGTTCTTCCCTGGGTGTGTTACAATGACAGAGTTGGGTCAGTCTGCTCGTCCCAGAATGTGTTACATTGACAGAGTTGGGTCAGTCTGCTCTTCCCTGGGTGTGTTGCATTGACAGAGTGGGGTCAGTCTGCTCTTCCCTGGGTGTGTTACATTGACAGAGTTGGGTCAGTCTGATCTTCCCTGGGTATGTAACGTTGACAGAAAGGGGTCAGTCTGCTCTTCCCTGGGTGTTTTACATTGACAGAGTGGGGTCAGTCTCTCTTCCCTGGGTGTGTTACATTGACAGATTGGGGTCAGTCTGCTCTTCGCCAAGTTTGTTACATGGACACAGTGGGGTCAGTCTGTTCTTCCCTGGGTGTGTTACATTGACAGAGTGGGGTCATTCTGTTCTCCCAGGGTTTGTTACATTGCAAGAGTGGGGTCAGTCTGCTCTTCCCTTGCTGAGTTACAATGACAGAGTGGGGTCAGTGTGTACTTCCCTGTGTGTGTTACATTGACAGAGTGGGGGTCAGTCTGCTCTTCCCAGGGTGTGTTAAATTGACAGAGTGGGGTGTGTCTGCTCTTCCCAGGGTGTGTTACATTGACAGGGTTGGTTCAGTCTGCTCTCCCCTGGGTGTGATACATTGACAGGGTGGGGTCAGACTGCTATTCCCTGAGTATGTTACATTGACAGAGTGGGGTGTGTCTGCTCTTCCCAGGGTGTGTTACATTGACAGGGTGGGGTCAGTCTGCTCTTCCCTGGGTGTGTTACATTGACAGAGTGAGGTCAGACTGCTCTTCCCTGGGTGTGTTACATTGACAGAGTGGGGTCAGTCTGCTCTTCCCTGGGTGTGTTCCATTGACAGGGTGGGGTCAGTCTGCTCTTCCCTGGGTGTGTTACATTGACAGAGTGGGGTCAGTCTGCACTTCCCCGAGTGTGTTACTTTGACAGAGTGGGGACAGTCTGCTGTTCCCTGGGTGTGTTACATTGACAGAGTGAGGTCAGTCTGCTCTTCCCTGAGTGTGTTACTTTGACAGAGTGGGGACAGTCTGCTCTTCCCTGAGTGTGTTACTTTGACAGAGTGGGGTCAGTCTGCTCTTCCCGAGGTGAGTTACATTCAGATAGAGGGGTCACTCTGGTCTCCCCTGGATGTGTTACATTGACAAAGGGGGGGCAATCTTCTCTTCCCTGGGTGAGTTACATTGACAGCGTGGGGTCAGTCTGCTCTTCCCTGTGTGTGTTACATTGATAGAATGGGGTCAGTCTGCTCTTCCCTGGGTGTGTTACATTGACAGAGTGAGGTCAGTCTGCTCTTCCCTGGGTGTGTTACAATGATAGAGTGGGGCCCGTCTGCTCTTCCCTGGGTGTGTTGCATTGACAGAGTGGGGTCAGTCTGCTCTTCCCAGAATGTGTTACATTGACAGAGTTGGGTCAGTCTGATCTTCCCTGGGTATGTAACGTTGACAGAAAGGGGTCAGTCTGCTCTTCCCTGGGTGTTTTACATTGACAGAGTGGGGTCAGTCTCTCTTCCCTGGGTGTGTTACATTGACAGATTGGGGTCAGTCTGCTCTTCCCCAAGTTTGTTACATGGACACAGTGGGGTCAGTCTGTTCTTCCCTGGGTGTGTTACATTGACAGAGTGGGGTCAGTCTGCTCTTCCCTGGCTGTGTTACATTGACAGAGTGGGGTCAGTCTGCTCTTCCCTGGGTGTGTTACATTGACAGAGTGGGGATAGAGTGCTCTTCCCTGGGTGTGTTACATTGACAGAGTGGGGTCAATCTGCTCTTCCCTGGGTGGGTAACATTGACAGAGTGTGGTCAGTCTGCTCTTCCCTGGGTGTGTTACATTGACAGAGTGGGGTCAGTCTGCCCTTCCCTAGTTGTGTTCCATTGACAGAGTGGGGTCAGTCTGTTCTCCCAGGGTTTGTTACATTCACAGAGTGGGGTCAGTCTGTTCTTCCCTGGGTGTGTTACATTGACAGAGTGAGATCAGTCTGGTCTTCCCAGGGCGTGTCACATTGACAGAGTGGGGCCAGTCTGCTCTTTTATGGGTGGGTTACATTGACAGAGTGTGGTCAATCTGCTCTTCCCTGGGTGGGTAACATTGACAGAGTGGGGTCAGTTTGTTCTTCCCTGGGTGTGTTACATTGATTGAGTGTGTTCAGTCTGCTCTTCCCTGGGTTTGTTACATTGACAGAGTGGGGTCAGTGTGTTCTCCCAGGTTTTGTTACATTGCAATAGTGGGGTCAGTCTGCACTTCCCTTGCTGTGTTACAATGACAGAGTGGGGTCAGTGTGCACTTCCCTGTGTGTGTTACATTGACAGAGTGGGGGTCAGTCTGCTCTTCCCAGGGTGTGTTACATTGACAGAGTGAGTTCAGTCTGCTCTTCCCTGGGTGCGTTACATTGACAGGGTTGGTTCAGTCTGCTCTCCCCTGGGTGTGATACATTGAAAGAGTGGGGTCAGACTGCTATTGCCTGAGTATGTTACATTGACAGAGTGGGGTGTGTCTGCTCTTCCCAGGGTGTGTTACATTGACAGGGTGGTGTCAGTCTGCTCTTCCCTCGGTGTGTTACATTGACAGGGTGGGTTCAGTCTGCTCTTCCCTGGGTGTGTTACATTGACAGAGTGGGGTCAGTCTGCTCTTCCCTGGGTGTGTTACATTGACAGGGTGGGGTCAGTCTGCTATTCCCTGGGTGTGTCACATTGACAGAGTGGTGTCAGTCTGCACTTCCCCGAGTGTGTTACTTTGACAGAGTGGGGACAGTCTGCTGTTCCCTGGGTGTGTTACATTGACAGAGTGAGGTCAGTCTGCTCTTCCCTGAGTGTGTTCCTTTGACAGATTGGGGACAGTCTGCTCTTCCCTGAGTGTGTTACGTTGACAGAGTGGGGTCAGTCTGCTCTTCCCTAGGTGAGTTACATTGAGATAGAGGGGTCACTCTGGTCTCCCCTGGGTGTGTTACATTGACAAAGGGGGGGGCAATCTTCACTTCCCTGGGTGAGTTACATTGACAGAGTGGGGTCAGTCTGCTCTTCCCTGTGTGTGTTACATTGACAGAATGGGGTCAGTCTGCTCTTCCCTGGGTGTGTTACATTGACAGAGTGGGGTCAGTCTGTTCTTCCCTGGGTGTGTTACAATGATAGAGTGGGGTCAGTCTGCTCTTCCCTGGGTGTGTTGCATTGACAGAGTGGGGTCAGTCTGCTCTTCCCAGAATGTGTTACATTGACAGAGTTGGGTCAGTCTGATCTTCCCTGGGTGTGTCACGTTGACAGAAAGGGGTCAGTCTGCTCTTCCCACAGTTTTTTACATTGACAGAGTGGGGTCAGTCTGCTCTTCTCTGGGTGTGTTACATTGACAGAGTGGGGTCAGTCTGCTCTTCCCTGGGTGTGTTATACTGACAGAGTGGAGTCAGTCTGCTCTTCCCTGGGTGCGTTACATTGACAGAGTGGGGTCAGTATGCTCTTCCCTGGGTGTGTAACATTGACAGAACAGGGTCCGTCTGGCTTTCCCTGCGTGTGTTACATTGATAGAGTGGGGTTAGTCTGCTCTTCCCTGGGTGTGTTACATTGACAGAGTGAGGTCAGTCTGCTCTTCCCTGTGTGTGTTACATTGACAGAGTGGGGTCAGTCTGCTCTTCCCAGGGTGTGTTACATTGACAGAGTTGGGTCAGTCTGATGTTCCCTGGGTGTATAACGTTGAGAGACAGGGGTCAGTCTGCTCTTCCCTGGGTTTGTTACATTGACAGAGTGAACTCAGTCTGCTCTTCCCTGGGTGTGTTGCAATGGCAGAGTGTGGTCAGTCTGCTCTTCCCTGTGTCTGTTATATTGACACAGTGGGGTCAGTCTGCTCTTCCCTGGGTGCGTGACATTGACAGAGTGCGGTCAGTCTGCTCTTCCCTGGGTTTGTGACATTGACAGAGTGGGGTCAATCTGCTCTTCCCTGGGTGTGTTACATTGACAGAGTGGGGTCAGTCTGTTCTTCCCTGGGTGTGTTACATTGACAGAGTGGGGTTAGTCTGCTCTTCCCTGGGTATGTTACATTGACCTAGCAAGGTCAATCTTCTGTTCACTGGGTGTGTTACATTGACAGAGGGGGCTCAGTCTGCTCTTCCCTGGGTGTGTTACATTGACAGAGTGAGGTCAGTCTGCTCATCCCTGGGTGTGTTACAATGACAGGGAGGGGTCAGTCTGTTCTTCCCTGGGTGTGTTACAATGACAGAGTTGGGTCAGTCTGCTCGTCCCAGAATGTGTTACATTGACAGAGTTGGGTCAGTCTGATCTTCCCTGGGTGTGTTACATTGACAGAGTGGGGACAGTCTTTTCTCCCAGGGTTTGTTACATTGACAGAGTGGGGTCAGTCTGCTCTTCCCTTGCTGTGTTACAATGACAGAGTGGGGTCAGTGTGCACTTCCCTGTGTGTGTTACATTGACAGAGTGGGGGTCAGTCTGCTCTTCCCAGGGTGTGTTACATTGACAGAGTGTGGTCAGTCTGCGCTTCCCAGGGCATGTCATATTGACAGAGTGGGGTCAGTCTGCTCTTTTATGGGTGGGTTACATTGACAGAATGAATTCAGTCTGCTCTTCCCTGCGTGTGTTGCATTGACAGAGTGGGGTCAGTCTGATCTTCCCTGGTTGTGTTACATTGACAGAGTGGGGTCAGTCTGCTCTTCCCTGGGTGTGTTACATTGACAGAGTGAGGTCAGTCTGCTCTTCCCTGGGTTTGTTACATTGACAGAGTGGGGTCAGTCTTCTCTTCCCTGGGTTTGTTACATTGACTGATTGGGGTCAGTCTACTCTTCCCTGAGTGTGTCACATTGACAGAGTGGGGTCAGTCTGCTCTTCCCTGGGTGTGTTACATTGACAGAGTGAGGTCAGACTGCTCTTCCCTGGGTTTGTTACATTGACAGAGTGGCGTCAGTCTGTTCTTCCCTGGGAGTGTTACAGTGACAGAGTGGTGTCAGTCTGCTCTCCCCTGGGTGTGTTCCATTGACAGAGTGGGGTCAGTCTGCTCTTCCCTGGGTGTGTTAAATTGACAGAGTGGGGTCAGTCTGTTCGTCCCTTGGTGTGTTACATTGACAGAGTGGTATCTGTCTGCTCTTCCCTGGGTGTGTTACATTGACAGAGTGGGGTCAGTCTGTTTTCCCATTGTGTGTTACATTGACAGAGTGGGGTCAGTCTGCTCTTCCCTGGGTGTGTTACAATGACGGAGTGGGGTCAATGTGCACTTCACTGGGTGGGTTACATTGACAGAGTGGGGTAAGTTTGCAGTTCACTGTGTGAGTAACTTTGCAGAAGAGGTCATTCTGCTCTTCTCTGGGTGTGTTACATTGACAGAGTGAGGTCAGTCTGCTCTTCCCTGGGTTTGTTACATTGACAGAGTGGGGACAGTCTGCTCTTCCCTGGGTGTGTTACATTGACAGAGTTGGGTCAGTCTGCTCATCCCTGGGTGTGTTACATTGACAGAGTGGGGTCAGTCTGATCTTCCCTGGTTGTGTTACATTGACAGAGTGGGGCCAGTCTGCTCTTCCCTGGGAGGGTTACATTGACAGAGTGGGGTCAGTCTGCTCTTCCCTGGGTGCGTGACATTGACAGAGTGCGGTCAGTCTGCTCTTCCCTGGGTTTGTGACATTGACAGAGTGGGGTCAATCTGCTCTTCCCTGGGTGTGTTACATTGACAGAGTGGGGTCAGTCTGTTCTTCCCTGGGTGTGTTACATTGACAGAGTGGGGTTAGTCTGCTCTTCCCTGGGTATGTTACATTGACCTAGCAAGGTCAATCTTCTGTTCACTGGGTGTGTTACATTGACAGAGGGGGCTCAGTCTGCTCTTCCCTGGGTGTGTTACATTGACAGAGTGAGGTCAGTCTGCTCATCCCTGGGTGTGTTACAATGACAGGGAGGGGTCAGTCTGTTCTTCCCTGGGTGTGTTACAATGACAGAGTTGGGTCAGTCTGCTCGTCCCAGAATGTGTTACATTGACAGAGTTGGGTCAGTCTGATCTTCCCTGGGTGTGTTACATTGACAGAGTGGGGACAGTCTTTTCTCCCAGGGTTTGTTACATTGACAGAGTGGGGTCAGTCTGCTCTTCCCTTGCTGTGTTACAATGACAGAGTGGGGTCAGTGTGCACTTCCCTGTGTGTGTTACATTGACAGAGTGGGGGTCAGTCTGCTCTTCCCAGGGTGTGTTACATTGACAGAGTGTGGTCAGTCTGCGCTTCCCAGGGCATGTCATATTGACAGAGTGGGGTCAGTCTGCTCTTTTATGGGTGGGTTACATTGACAGAATGAATTCAGTCTGCTCTTCCCTGCGTGTGTTGCATTGACAGAGTGGGGTCAGTCTGATCTTCCCTGGTTGTGTTACATTGACAGAGTGGGGTCAGTCTGCTCTTCCCTGGGTGTGTTACATTGACAGAGTGAGGTCAGTCTGCTCTTCCCTGGGTTTGTTACATTGACAGAGTGGGGTCAGTCTTCTCTTCCCTGGGTTTGTTACATTGACTGATTGGGGTCAGTCTACTCTTCCCTGAGTGTGTCACATTGACAGAGTGGGGTCAGTCTGCTCTTCCCTGGGTGTGTTACATTGACAGAGTGAGGTCAGACTGCTCTTCCCTGGGTTTGTTACATTGACAGAGTGGCGTCAGTCTGTTCTTCCCTGGGAGTGTTACAGTGACAGAGTGGTGTCAGTCTGCTCTCCCCTGGGTGTGTTCCATTGACAGAGTGGGGTCAGTCTGCTCTTCCCTGGGTGTGTTAAATTGACAGAGTGGGGTCAGTCTGTTCGTCCCTTGGTGTGTTACATTGACAGAGTGGTATCTGTCTGCTCTTCCCTGGGTGTGTTACATTGACAGAGTGGGGTCAGTCTGTTTTCCCATTGTGTGTTACATTGACAGAGTGGGGTCAGTCTGCTCTTCCCTGGGTGTGTTACAATGACGGAGTGGGGTCAATGTGCACTTCACTGGGTGGGTTACATTGACAGAGTGGGGTAAGTTTGCAGTTCACTGTGTGAGTAACTTTGCAGAAGAGGTCATTCTGCTCTTCTCTGGGTGTGTTACATTGACAGAGTGAGGTCAGTCTGCTCTTCCCTGGGTTTGTTACATTGACAGAGTGGGGACAGTCTGCTCTTCCCTGGGTGTGTTACATTGACAGAGTTGGGTCAGTCTGCTCATCCCTGGGTGTGTTACATTGACAGAGTGGGGTCAGTCTGATCTTCCCTGGTTGTGTTACATTGACAGAGTGGGGTCAGTCTGCTCTTCCCTGGGAGGGTTACATTGACAGAGTGGGGTCAGTCTTCTCTTCCCTGGGTGTGTTACATTGACAGATTGGGGTCAGTCTGCTCTTCCCCAAGTTTGTTACATTGACACAGTGGGGTTAGTCTGTTCTTCCCTGGGTGTGTTACATTGACAGAGTGGGGTCAGTCTGCTCTTCCCTGGCTGTGTTACATTGACGGAGTGGGGTCAGTCTGCTCTTCCCTGGGTGTGTTACATTGACAATGTGGGGTCAGTCTGCTCTTCCCTGGGTGTGCTACATTGACAGAGTGGGGTCAGTCTTCTCTTCCCTGGGTGTGTTACATTGAGAGAGTGGGGTCAATCTGCTCTTCCCTGGGTGGGTAACATTGACAGAGTGGGGTCAGTCTGCTCTTCCCTGGGTGTGTTACATTGACAGAGTGGGGTCAGTCTGCCCTTCCCTAGGTGTGTTCCATTGACAAAGTGGGGTCAGTCTGTTCTCCCAGGGTTTGTTACTATGACAGAGTTGGGTCAGTCTGTTCTTCCCTGGGTGTGTTACATTGACAGAGTGAGGTCAGCCTGCTCTTCCCAGGGCGTGTCACATTGACAGAGTGGGGTCAGTCTGTTCTTCCCTGGGAGTGTTACAGTGACAGGGTGGTGTCAGTCTGTTCTCCCATTGTGTGTTACATTGACAGAGTGTGGTCAGTCTGCTCTTCCCTGGGTGTGTTACAATGACAGAGTGGGGTCAGTGTGCACATCACTGGGTGGGTTACATTGACAGAGTGGGGTAAGTTTGCAGTTCACTGTGTGAGTAACTTTGCAGAAGAGGTCATTCTGCTCTTCTCTGGGTGTGTTACATTGACAGAGTGAGGTCAGTCTGCTCTTCCCTGGGTTTGTTACATAGACAGAGTGGGGACAGTCTGCTCTTCCCTGGGTGTGTTACATTGACAGAGTTGGGTCAGTCTGCCCATCCCTGGGTGTGTTACATTGACAGAGTGGGGTCAGTCTGATCTTCCCTGGTTGTGTTACATTGACAGAGTGAGTTCAGTCTGCTCTTCCCTGGGTGTGTTACATTGACAGAGTGGGGTCAGTCTGCTCTTCCCTGGGAGGGTTACATTGACAGAGTGGGGTCAGTCTTCTCTTCCCTGGGTGTGTTAAATTGACAGAGTGAGGTCAGTCTGCTCTTCCCTGGGTGAGTTACATTGACAGGGTTGGTTCAGTCTGCTCTCCCCTGGGTGTGATACATTGACAGGGTGGGGTCAGACTGCTATTCCCTGAGTATGTTACATTGACAGAGTGGGGTGTGTCTGCTCTTCCCTGGGTGTGTTACATTGACAGTGTGGGGTCAGTCTGCTCTTCCCTGGGTGTGTTACATTGACAGAGTGAGGTCAGACTGCTCTTCCCTGGGTTTGTTACATTGACAGAGTGGCGTCAGTCTGTTCTTCCCTGGGAGTGTTACAGTGACAGAGTGGTGTCAGTCTGCTCTCCCCTGGGTGTGTTCCATTGACAGAGTGGGGTCAGTCTGCTCTTCCCTGGGTGTGTTAAATTGACAGAGTGGGGTCAGTCTGTTCGTCCCTTGGTGTGTTACATTGACAGAGTGGTATCTGTCTGCTCTTCCCTGGGTGTGTTACATTGACAGAGTGGGGTCAGTCTGTTCTCCCATTGTGTGTTACATTGACAGAGTGGGGTCAGTCTGCTCTTCCCTGGGTGTGTTACAATGACGGAGTGGGGTCAATGTGCACTTCACTGGGTGGGTTACATTGACAGAGTGGGGTAAGTTTGCAGTTCACTGTGTGAGTAACTTTGCAGAAGATGTCATTCTGCTCTTCTCTGGGTGTGTTACATTGACAGAGTGAGGTCAGTCTGCTCTTCCCTGGGTTTGTTACATTGACAGAGTGGGGACAGTCTGCTCTTCCCTGGGTGTGTTACATTGACAGAGTTGGGTCAGTCTGCTCATCCCTGGGTGTGTTACATTGACAGAGTGAGTTCAGTCTGCTCTTCCCTGGGTGTGTTACATTGACAGAGTGGGGTCTGTCTGCTCTTCCCTGGGAGGGTTACATTGACAGAGTGGGGTCAGTCTTCTCTTCCCTGGTTGTGTTACATTGACAGAGTGAGTTCAGTCTGCTCTTCCCTGGGTGTGTTACATTGACAGAGTGGGGTCAGTCTGCTCATCCCTGGTTGTGTTACATTGACAGAGTGAGTTCAGTCTGCTCTTCCCTGGGTTTGTTACATTGACAGAGTGAGGACAGTCTGCTCTTCCCTGGGTGTGTTACATTGACAGAGTGGGGTCAGTCTGATCTTCCCTGGTTGCGTTACATTGACACAGTGAGTTCAGTCTGCTCTTCCCTGGGTGTGTTACATTGACAGAGTGGGGTCAGTCTGCTCTTCCCTGGGAGGGTTACATTGACAGAGTGGGGTCAGTCTTCTCTTCCCTGGGTGTGTTACATTGACAGATTGGGGTCAGTCTGCTCTTCCCCAAGTTTGTTACATTGACACAGTGGGGTTAGTCTGTTCTTCCCTGGGTGTGTTACATTGACAGAGTGGGGTCAGTCTGCTCTTCCCTGGCTGTGTTACATTGACAGAGTGGGGTCAGTCTGCTCTTCCCTGGGTGTGTTACATTGACAGTGTCAGGTCAGTCTGCTCTTCCCTGGGTGTGCTATATTGACAGAGTGGGGTCAGTCTTCTCTTCCCTGGGTGTGTTACATTGAGAGAGTGGGGTCAATCTGCTCTTCCCTGGGTGGGTAACATTGACAGAGTGGGGTCAGTCTGCTCTTCCCTGGGTGTGTTACATTGACAGTGTCAGGTCAGTCTGCTATTCCCTGGGTGTGTCACATTGACAGAGTGGGGTCAGTCTGCACTTCCCCGAGTGTGTTACTTTGACAGAGTGGGGACAGTCTGCTGTTCCCTGGGTGTGTTACATTGACAGAGTGAGGTCAGTCTGCTCTTCCCTGAGTGTGTTCCTTTGACAGATTGGGGACAGTCTGCTCTTCCCTGAGTGTGTTACGTTGACAGAGTGGGGTCAGTCTGCTCTTCCCTAGGTGAGTTACATTGAGATAGAGGGGTCACTCTGGTCTCCCCTGGGTGTGTTACATTGACAAAGTGGGGGCAATCTTCACTTCCCTGGGTGAGTTACATTGACAGAGTGGGGTCAGTCTGCTCTTCCCTGTGTGTGTTACATTGACAGAATGGGGTCAGTCTGCTCTTCCCTGGGTGTGTTACATTGACAGAGTGGGGTCAGTCTGCTCTTCCCTGGGTGTGTTACAATGATAGAGTGGGGTCAGTCTGCTCTTCCCTGGGTGTGTTGCATTGACAGAGTGGGGTCAGTCTGCTCTTCCCAGAATGTGTTACATTGACAGAGTTGGGTCAGTCTGATCTTCCCTGGGTGTGTCACGTTGACAGAAAGGGGTCAGTCTGCTCTTCCCACAGTTTTTAACATTGACAGAGTGGGGTCAGTCTGCTCTTCTCTGGGTGTGTTACATTGACAGAGTGGGGTCAGTCTGCTCTTCCCTGGGTGTGTTACATTGACAGAGTGGGGTCAGTCTGCCCTTCCCTAGGTGTGTTCCATTGACAGAGTGGGGTCAGTCTGTTCTCCCAGGGTTTGTTACATTGACAGAGTTGGGTCAGTCTGTTCTTCCCTGGGTGTGTTACATTGACAGAGTGAGGTCAGCCTGCTCTTCCCAGGGCGTGTCTCATTGACAGAGTGGGGTCAGTCTGTTCTTCCCTGGGAGTGTTACAGTGACAGGGTGGTGTCAGTCTGTTCTCCCTTTGTGTGTTACATTGACAGAGTGCGGTCAGTCTGCTCTTCCCTGGGTGTGTTACAATGACAGAGTGGGGTCAGTGTGCACATCACTGGGTGGGTTACATTGACAGAGTGGGGTAAGTTTGCAGTTCACTGTGTGAGTAACTTTGCAGAAGAGGTCATTCTGCTCTTCTCTGGGTGTGTTACATTGACAGAGTGAGGTCAGTCTGCTCTTCCCTGGGTTTGTTACATTGACAGAGTGGGGACAGTCTGCTCTTCCCTGGGTGTGTTACATTGACAGAGTTGGGTCAGTCTGCTCATCCCTGGGTGTGTTACATTGACAGAGTGGGGTCAGTCTGATCTTCCCTGGTTGTGTTACATTGACAGAGTGGGGTCAGTCTGCTCTTCCCTGGGAGGGTTACATTGACAGAGTGGGGTCAGTCTTCTCTTCCCTGGGTGTGTTACATTGACAGATTGGGGTCAGTCTGCTCTTCCCCAAGTTTGTTACATTGACACAGTGGGGTTAGTCTGTTCTTCCCTGGGTGTGTTACATTGACAGAGTGGGGTCAGTCTGCTCTTCCCTGGCTGTGTTACATTGACGGAGTGGGGTCAGTCTGCTCTTCCCTGCGTGTGTTGCATTGACAGAGTGGGGTCAGTCTGATCTTCCCTGGGTGTGTTACATTGACAGAGTGGGGTCAGTCTGCCCTTCCCTAGGTGTGTTCCATTGACAGAGTGGGGTCAGTCTGTTCTCCCAGGGTTTGTTACATTGACAGAGTTGGGTCAGTCTGTTCTTCCCTGGGTGTGTTACATTGACAGAGTGAGGTCAGCCTGCTCTTCCCAGGGCGTGTCACATTGACAGAGTGGGGTCAGTCTGTTCTTCCCTGGGAGTGTTACAGTGACAGGGTGGTGTCAGTCTGTTCTCCCTTTGTGTGTTACATTGACAGAGTGCGGTCAGTCTGCTCTTCCCTGGGTGTGTTACAATGACAGAGTGGGGTCAGTGTGCACATCACTGGGTGGGTTACATTGACAGAGTGGGGTAAGTTTGCAGTTCACTGTGTGAGTAACTTTGCAGAAGAGGTCATTCTGCTCTTCTCTGGGTGTGTTACATTGACAGAGTGAGGTCAGTCTGCTCTTCCCTGGGTTTGTTACATTGACAGAGTGGGGACAGTCTGCTCTTCCCTGGGTGTGTTACATTGACAGAGTTGGGTCAGTCTGCTCATCCCTGGGTGTGTTACATTGACAGAGTGGGGTCAGTCTGATCTTCCCTGGTTGTGTTACATTGACAGAGTGGGGTCAGTCTTCTCTTCCCTGGGTGTGTTACATTGACAGATTGGGGTCAGTCTGCTCTTCCCCAAGTTTGTTACATTGACACAGTGGGGTTAGTCTGTTCTTCCCTGGGTGTGTTACATTGACAGAGTGGGGTCAGTCTGCTCTTCCCTGGCTGTGTTACATTGACGGAGTGGGGTCAGTCTGCTCTTCCCTGCGTGTGTTGCATTGACAGAGTGGGGTCAGTCTGATCTTCCCTGGTTGCGTTACATTGACAGAGTGAGGTCAGCCTGCTCTTCCCAGGGCGTGTCACATTGACAGAGTGGGGTCAATCTGCTCTTCCCTGGGTGTGTTACATTGACAGAGTGGGGTCAGTCTGTTCTTCCCTGGGTGTGTTACATTGACAGAGTGAGGTCAGTCTGCTCTTCCCAGGGCGTGTCACATTGACAGAGTGGGACCAGTCTGCTCTTCCCTGGGAGGGTTACATTGACAGAGTGAGGTCAGTCTGCTCTTCCCAGGGCGTGTCACATTGATAGAGTGGGGTCAATCTGCTCTTCCCTGGGTGTGTTACATTGACAGAGTGGGGTAAGTCTGCTATTCCCTGGGTGTGTTACATTGACAGAGTGAGGTCAGTCTGCTCTTCCCAGGGCGTGTCACATTGATAGAGTGGGGTCAATCTGCTCTTCCCTGGGTGTGTTACATTGACAGAGTGGGGTCAGTCTGCTCTTCCCTGGGTGTGTTACATTGACTGAGTGGGGTCAGTCTGTTCTTCCCTGGGTGTATTACATTGACAGAATGGGGTCAGTCTGTTCTTCCCTGGGTGTGTTACATTGATAGAGTGGGTTCAGTCTGCTCTTCCCTGGGTGTGTTACATTGACAGAGTGAGGTCAGTCTCTCTTCCCTGGGTGTGTTACATTGACAGATTGGGGTCAGTCTGCTCTTCCCCAAGTTTGTTACATGGACACAGTGGGGTCAGTCTGTTCTTCCCTGGGTGTGTTACATTGACAGAGTGGGGTCATTCTGTTCTCCCAGGGTTTGTTACATTGCAAGAGTGGGGTCAGTCTGCTCTTCCCTTGCTGAGTTACAATGACAGAGTGGGGTCAGTGTGTACTTCCCTGTGTGTGTTACATTGACAGAGTGGGGGTCAGTCTGCTCTTCCCAGGGTGTGTTAAATTGACAGAGTGGGGTGTGTCTGCTCTTCCCAGGGTGTGTTACATTGACAGGGTTGGTTCAGTCTGCTCTCCCCTGGGTGTGATACATTGACAGGGTGGGGTCAGACTGCTATTCCCTGAGTATGTTACATTGACAGAGTGGGGTGTGTCTGCTCTTCCCAGGGTGTGTTAAATTGACAGGGTGGGGTCAGTCTGCTCTTCCCTGGGTGTGTTACATTGACAGAGTGAGGTCAGACTGCTCTTCCCTGGGTGTGTTACATTGACAGAGTGGGGTCAGTCTGCTCTTCCCTGGGTGTGTTCCATTGACAGGGTGGGGTCAGTCTGCTCTTCCCTGGGTGTGTTACATTGACAGAGTGGGGTCAGTCTGCACTTCCCCGAGTGTGTTACTTTGACAGAGTGGGGACAGTCTGCTGTTCCCTGGGTGTGTTACATTGACAGAGTGAGGTCAGTCTGCTCTTCCCTGAGTGTGTTACTTTGACAGAGTGGGGACAGTCTGCTCTTCCCTGAGTGTGTTACTTTGACAGAGTGGGGTCAGTCTGCTCTTCCCGAGGTGAGTTACATTCAGATAGAGGGGTCACTCTGGTCTCCCCTGGATGTGTTACATTGACAAAGGGGGGGGCAATCTTCTCTTCCCTGGGTGAGTTACATTGACAGCGTGGGGTCAGTCTGCTCTTCCCTGTGTGTGTTACATTGATAGAATGGGGTCAGTCTGCTCTTCCCTGGGTGTGTTACATTGACAGAGTGAGGTCAGTCTGCTCTTCCCTGGGTGTGTTACAATGATAGAGTGGGGCCCGTCTGCTCTTCCCTGGGTGTGTTGCATTGACAGAGTGGGGTCAGTCTGCTCTTCCCAGAATGTGTTACATTGACAGAGTTGGGTCAGTCTGATCTTCCCTGGGTATGTAACGTTGACAGAAAGGGGTCAGTCTGCTCTTCCCTGGGTGTTTTACATTGACAGAGTGGGGTCAGTCTCTCTTCCCTGGGTGTGTTACATTGACAGATTGGGGTCAGTCTGCTCTTCCCCAAGTTTGTTACATGGACACAGTGGGGTCAGTCTGTTCTTCCCTGGGTGTGTTACATTGACAGAGTGGGGTCAGTCTGCTCTTCCCTGGCTGTGTTACATTGACAGAGTGGGGTCAGTCTGCTCTTCCCTGGGTGTGTTACATTGACAGAGTGGGGATAGAGTGCCCTTCCCTGGGTGTGTTCCATTGACAGAGTGGGGTCAATCTGTTCTCCCAGGGTTTGTTACATTCACAGAGTGGGGTCAGTCTGTTCTTCCCTGGGTGTGTTACATTGACAGAGTGAGATCAGTCTGGTCTTCCCAGGGCGTGTCACATTGACAGAGTGGGGCCAGTCTGCTCTTTTATGGGTGGGTTACATTGACAGAGTGTGGTCAATCTGCTCTTCCCTGGGTGGGTAACATTGACAGAGTGGGGTCAGTTTGTTCTTCCCTGGGTGTGTTACATTGATTGAGTGTGTTCAGTCTGCTCTTCCCTGGGTTTGTTACATTGACAGAGTGGGGTCAGTGTGTTCTCCCAGGTTTTGTTACATTGCAATAGTGGGGTCAGTCTGCACTTCCCTTGCTGTGTTACAATGACAGAGTGGGGTCAGTGTGCACTTCCCTGTGTGTGTTACATTGACAGAGTGGGGGTCAGTCTGCTCTTCCCAGGGTGTGTTACATTGACAGAGTGAGTTCAGTCTGCTCTTCCCTGGGTGCGTTACATTGACAGGGTTGGTTCAGTCTGCTCTCCCCTGGGTGTGATACATTGAAAGAGTGGGGTCAGACTGCTATTGCCTGAGTATGTTACATTGACAGAGTGGGGTGTGTCTGCTCTTCCCAGGGTGTGTTACATTGACAGGGTGGTGTCAGTCTGCTCTTCCCTCGGTGTGTTACATTGACAGGGTGGGTTCAGTCTGCTCTTCCCTGGGTGTGTTACATTGACAGAGTGGGGTCAGTCTGCTCTTCCCTGGGTGTGTTACATTGACAGGGTGGGGTCAGTCTGCTATTCCCTGGGTGTGTCACATTGACAGAGTGGGGTCAGTCTGCACTTCCCCGAGTGTGTTACTTTGACAGAGTGGGGACAGTCTGCTGTTCCCTGGGTGTGTTACATTGACAGAGTGAGGTCAGTCTGCTCTTCCCTGAGTGTGTTCCTTTGACAGATTGGGGACAGTCTGCTCTTCCCTGAGTGTGTTACGTTGACAGAGTGGGGTCAGTCTGCTCTTCCCTAGGTGAGTTACATTGAGATAGAGGGGTCACTCTGGTCTCCCCTGGGTGTGTTACATTGACAAAGGGGGGTTAATCTTCACTTCCCTGGGTGAGTTACATTGACAGAGTGGGGTCAGTCTGCTCTTCCCTGTGTGTGTTACATTGACAGAATGGGGTCAGTCTGCTCTTCCCTGGGTGTGTTACATTGACAGAGTGGGGTCAGTCTGCTCTTCCCTGGGTGTGTTACAATGATAGAGTGGGGTCAGTCTGCTCTTCCCTGGGTGTGTTGCATTGACAGAGTGGGGTCAGTCTGCTCTTCCCAGAATGTGTTACATTGACAGAGTTGGGTCAGTCTGATCTTCCCTGGGTGTGTCACGTTGACAGAAAGGGGTCAGTCTGCTCTTCCCACAGTTTTTTACATTGACAGAGTGGGGTCAGTCTGCTCTTCTCTGGGTGTGTTACATTGACAGAGTGGTGTCAGTCTACTCTTCCCTGTGTGTCTTACATTGACAGAGTGGGGTCAGTCTGCTCTTCCCTGGGTGTGTTATACTGACAGAGTGGAGTCAGTCTGCTCTTCCCTGGGTGCGTTACATTGACAGAGTGGGGTCAGTATGCTCTTCCCTGGGTGTGTTACATTGACAGAACAGGGTCCGTCTGGCTTTCCCTGGGTGTGTTACATTGATAGAGTGGGGTTAGTCTGCTCTTCCCTGGGTGTGTTACATTGACAGAGTGAGGTCAGTCTGCTCTTCCCTGTGTGTGTTACATTGACAGAGTGGGGTCAGTCTGCTCTTCCCAGGGTGTGTTACATTGACAGAGTTGGGTCAGTCTGATGTTCCCTGGGTGTATAACGTTGAGAGACAGGGGTCAGTCTGCTCTTCCCTGGGTTTGTTACATTGACAGAGTGAACTCAGTCTGCTCTTCCCTGGGTGTGTTGCAATGGCAGAGTGTGGTCAGTCTGCTCTTCCCTGTGTCTGTTATATTGACACAGTGGGGTCAGTCTGCTCTTCCCTGGGTGCGTGACATTGACAGAGTGCGGTCAGTCTGCTCTTCCCTGGGTTTGTGACATTGACAGAGTGGCGTCAATCTGCTCTTCCCTGGGTGTGTTACATTGACAGAGTGGGGTCAGTCTGTTCTTCCCTGGGTGTGTTACATTGACAGAGTGGGGTTAGTCTGCTCTTCCCTGGGTATGTTACATTGACCTAGCAAGGTCAATCTTCTGTTCACTGGGTGTGTTACATTGACAGAGGGGGCTCAGTCTGCTCTTCCCTGGGTGTGTTACATTGACAGAGTGAGGTCAGTCTGCTCATCCCTGGGTGTGTTACAATGACAGAGAGGGGTCAGTCTGTTCTTCCCTGGGTGTGTTACAATGACAGAGTTGGGTCAGTCTGCTCGTCCCAGAATGTGTTACATTGACAGAGTTGGGTCAGTCTGCTCTTCCCTTGCTGTGTTACAATGACAGAGTGGGGTCAGTGTGCACTTCCCTGTGTGTGTTACATTGACAGAGTGGGGGTCAGTCTGCTCTTCCCAGGGTGTGTTACATTGACAGAGTGTGGTCAGTCTGCGCTTCCCAGGGCATGTCATATTGACAGAGTGGGGTCAGTCTGCTCTTTTATGGGTGGGTTACATTGACAGAATGAATTCAGTCTGCTCTTCCCTGCGTGTGTTGCATTGACAGAGTGGGGTCAGTCTGATCTTCCCTGGTTGTGTTACATTGACAGAGTGGGGTCAGTCTGCTCTTCCCTGGGTGTGTTACATTGACAGAGTGAGGTCAGTCTGCTCTTCCCTGGGTTTGTTACATTGACAGAGTGGGGTCAGTCTTCTCTTCCCTGGGTTTGTTACATTGACTGATTGGGGTCAGTCTACTCTTCCCTGAGTGTGTCACATTGACAGAGTGGGGTCAGTCTGCTCTTCCCTGGGTGTGTTACATTGACAGAGTGAGGTCAGACTGCTCTTCCCTGGGTTTGTTACATTGACAGAGTGGCGTCAGTCTGTTCTTCCCTGGGAGTGTTACAGTGACAGAGTGGTGTCAGTCTGCTCTCCCCTGGGTGTGTTCCATTGACAGAGTGGGGTCAGTCTGCTCTTCCCTGGGTGTGTTAAATTGACAGAGTGGGGTCAGTCTGTTCGTCCCTTGGTGTGTTACATTGACAGAGTGGTATCTGTCTGCTCTTCCCTGGGTGTGTTACATTGACAGAGTGGGGTCAGTCTGTTTTCCCATTGTGTGTTACATTGACAGAGTGGGGTCAGTCTGCTCTTCCCTGGGTGTGTTACAATGACGGAGTGGGGTCAATGTGCACTTCACTGGGTGGGTTACATTGACAGAGTGGGGTAAGTTTGCAGTTCACTGTGTGAGTAACTTTGCAGAAGAGGTCATTCTGCTCTTCTCTGGGTGTGTTACATTGACAGAGTGAGGTCAGTCTGCTCTTCCCTGGGTTTGTTACATTGACAGAGTGGGGACAGTCTGCTCTTCCCTGGGTGTGTTACATTGACAGAGTTGGGTCAGTCTGCTCATCCCTGGGTGTGTTACATTGACAGAGTGGGGTCAGTCTGATCTTCCCTGGTTGTGTTACATTGACAGAGTGGGGTCAGTCTGCTCTTCCCTGGGAGGGTTACATTGACAGAGTGGGGTCAGTCTTCTCTTCCCTGGGTGTGTTACATTGACAGATTGGGGTCAGTCTGCTCTTCCCTGGGTGTGTTACATTGACAATGTGGGGTCAGTCTGCTCATCCCTGGTTGTGTTACATTGACAGAGTGAGTTCAGTCTGCTCTTCCCTGGGTGTGTTACATTGACAGAGTGGGGTCAGTCTGCTCATCCCTGGTTGTGTTACATTGACAGAGTGAGTTCAGTCTGCTCTTCCCTGGGTTTGTTACATTGACAGAGTGAGGACAGTCTGCTCTTCCCTGGGTGTGTTACATTGACAGAGTGGGGTCAGTCTGATCTTCCCTGGTTGCGTTACATTGACACAGTGAGTTCAGTCTGCTCTTCCCTGGGTGTGTTACATTGACAGAGTGGGGTCAGTCTGCTCTTCCCTGGGAGGGTTACATTGACAGAGTGGGGTCAGTCTTCTCTTCCCTGGGTGTGTTACATTGACAGATTGGGGTCAGTCTGCTCTTCCCCAAGTTTGTTACATTGACACAGTGGGGTTAGTCTGTTCTTCCCTGGGTGTGTTACATTGACAGAGTGGGGTCAGTCTGCTCTTCCCTGGCTGTGTTACATTGACAGAGTGGGGTCAGTCTGCTCTTCCCTGGGTGTGTTACATTGACAATGTGGGGTCAGTCTGCTCTTCCCTGGGTGTGCTACATTGACAGAGTGGGGTCAGTCTTCTCTTCCCTGGGTGTGTTACATTGAGAGAGTGGGGTCAATCTGCTCTTCCCTGGGTGGGTAACATTGACAGAGTGGGGTCAGTCTGCTCTTCCCTGGGTGTGTTACATTGACAGAGTGGGGTCAGTCTGCCCTTCCCTAGGTGTGTTCCATTGACAAAGTGGGGTCAGTCTGTTCTCCCAGGGTTTGTTACATTGACAGAGTTGGGTCAGTCTGTTCTTCCCTGGGTGTGTTACATTGACAGAGTGAGGTCAGCCTGCTCTTCCCAGGGCGTGTCACATTGACAGAGTGGGGTCAGTCTGTTCTTCCCTGGGAGTGTTACAGTGACAGGGTGGTGTCAGTCTGTTCTCCCATTGTGTGTTACATTGACAGAGTGTGGTCAGTCTGCTCTTCCCTGGGTGTGTTACAATGACAGAGTGGGGTCAGTGTGCACATCACTGGGTGGGTTACATTGACAGAGTGGGGTAAGTTTGCAGTTCACTGTGTGAGTAACTTTGCAGAAGAGGTCATTCTGCTCTTCTCTGGGTGTGTTACATTGACAGAGTGAGGTCAGTCTGCTCTTCCCTGGGTTTGTTACATAGACAGAGTGGGGTCAGTCTTCTCTTCCCTGGTTGTGTTACATTGACAGAGTGAGTTCAGTCTGCTCTTCCCTGGGTGTGTTACATTGACAGAGTGGGGTCAGTCTGCTCATCCCTGGTTGTGTTACATTGACAGAGTGAGTTCAGTCTGCTCTTCCCTGGGTTTGTTACATTGACAGAGTGAGGACAGTCTGCTCTTCCCTGGGTGTGTTACATTGACAGAGTGGGGTCAGTCTGATCTTCCCTGGTTGCGTTACATTGACACAGTGAGGTCAGTCTGCTCTTCCCTGGGTGAGTTACATTGACAGGGTTGGTTCAGTCTGCTCTCCCCTGGGTGTGATACATTGACAGGGTGGGGTCAGACTGCTATTCCCTGAGTATGTTACATTGACAGAGTGGGGTGTGTCTGCTCTTCCCTGGGTGTGTTACATTGACAGTGTGGGGTCAGTCTGCTCTTCCCTGGGTGTGTTACATTGACAGAGTGAGGTCAGACTGCTCTTCCCTGGGTTTGTTACATTGACAGAGTGGCGTCAGTCTGTTCTTCCCTGGGAGTGTTACAGTGACAGAGTGGTGTCAGTCTGCTCTCCCCTGGGTGTGTTCCATTGACAGAGTGGGGTCAGTCTGCTCTTCCCTGGGTGTGTTAAATTGACAGAGTGGGGTCAGTCTGTTCGTCCCTTGGTGTGTTACATTGACAGAGTGGTATCTGTCTGCTCTTCCCTGGGTGTGTTACATTGACAGAGTGGGGTCAGTCTGTTCTCCCATTGTGTGTTACATTGACAGAGTGGGGTCAGTCTGCTCTTCCCTGGGTGTGTTACAATGACGGAGTGGGGTCAATGTGCACTTCACTGGGTGGGTTACATTGACAGAGTGGGGTAAGTTTGCAGTTCACTGTGTGAGTAACTTTGCAGAAGATGTCATTCTGCTCTTCTCTGGGTGTGTTACATTGACAGAGTGAGGTCAGTCTGCTCTTCCCTGGGTTTGTTACATTGACAGAGTGGGGACAGTCTGCTCTTCCCTGGGTGTGTTACATTGACAGAGTTGGGTCAGTCTGCTCATCCCTGGGTGTGTTACATTGACAGAGTGAGTTCAGTCTGCTCTTCCCTGGGTGTGTTACATTGACAGAGTGGGGTCAGTCTGCTCTTCCCTGGGAGGGTTACATTGACAGAGTGGGGTCAGTCTTCTCTTCCCTGGTTGTGTTACATTGACAGAGTGAGTTCAGTCTGCTCTTCCCTGGGTGTGTTACATTGACAGAGTGGGGTCAGTCTGCTCATCCCTGGTTGTGTTACATTGACAGAGTGAGTTCAGTCTGCTCTTCCCTGGGTTTGTTACATTGACAGAGTGAGGACAGTCTGCTCTTCCCTGGGTGTGTTACATTGACAGAGTGGGGTCAGTCTGATCTTCCCTGGTTGCGTTACATTGACACAGTGAGTTCAGTCTGCTCTTCCCTGGGTGTGTTACATTGACAGAGTGGGGTCAGTCTGCTCTTCCCTGGGAGGGTTACATTGACAGAGTGGGGTCAGTCTTCTCTTCCCTGGGTGTGTTACATTGACAGATTGGGGTCAGTCTGCTCTTCCCCAACTTTGTTACATTGACACAGTGGGGTTAGTCTGTTCTTCCCTGGGTGTGTTACATTGACAGAGTGGGGTCAGTCTGCTCTTCCCTGGCTGTGTTACATTGACAGAGTGGGGTCAGTCTGCTCTTCCCTGGGTGTGTTACATTGACAGTGTCAGGTCAGTCTGCTCTTCCCTGGGTGTGCTATATTGACAGAGTGGGGTCAGTCTTCTCTTCCCTGGGTGTGTTACATTGAGAGAGTGGGGTCAATCTGCTCTTCCCTGGGTGGGTAACATTGACAGAGTGGGGTCAGTCTGCTCTTCCCTGGGTGTGTTACATTGACAGAGTGGGGTCAGTCTGCCCTTCCCTAGGTGTGTTCCATTGACAGAGTGGGGTCAGTCTGTTCTCCCAAAGTTTGTTACATTGACAGAGTTGGGTCAGTCTGTTCTTCCCTGGGTGTGTTACATTGACAGAGTGAGGTCGGCCTGCTCTTCCCAGGGCGTGTCACATTGACAGAGTGGGGTCAGTCTGTTCTTCCCTGGGAGTGTTACAGTGACAGGGTGGTGTCAGTCTGTTCTCCCTTTGTGTGTTACATTGACAGAGTGCGGTCAGTCTGCTCTTCCCTGGGTGTGTTACAATGACAGAGTGGGGTCAGTGTGCACATCACTGGGTGGGTTACATTGACAGAGTGGGGTAAGTTTGCAGTTCACTGTGTGAGTAACTTTGCAGAAGAGGTCATTCTGCTCTTCTCTGGGTGTGTTACGTTGACAGAGTGAGGTCAGTCTGCTCTTCCCTGGGTTTGTTACATTGACAGAGTGGGGACAGTCTGCTCTTCCCTGGGTGTGTTACATTGACAGAGTTGGGTCAGTCTGCTCATCCCTGGGTGTGTTACATTGACACAGTGGGGTCAGTCTGATCTTCCCTGGTTGTGTTACATTGACAGAGTGGGGTCAGTCTGCTCTTCCCTGGGAGGGTTACATTGACAGAGTGGGGTCAGTCTTCTCTTCCCTGGGTGTGTTACATTGACAGATTGGGGTCAGTCTGCTCTTCCCCAAGTTTGTTACATTGACACAGTGGGGTTAGTCTGTTCTTCCCTGGGTGTGTTACATTGACAGAGTGGGGTCAGTCTGCTCTTCCCTGGCTGTGTTACATTGACGGAGTGGGGTCAGTCTGCTCTTCCCTGCGTGTGTTGCATTGACAGAGTGGGGTCAGTCTGATCTTCCCTGGTTGTGTTACATTGACAGAGTGAGGTCAGCCTGCTCTTCCCAGGGCGTGTCACATTGACAGAGTGGGGTCAATCTGCTCTTCCCTGGGTGTGTTACATTGACAGAGTGGGGTCAGTCTGTTCTTCTCTGGGTGTGTTACATTGACAGAGTGAGGTCAGTCTGCTCTTCCCAGGGCGTGTCACATTGACAGAGTGGGACCAGTCTGCTCTTCCCTGGGAGGGTTACATTGACAGAGTGAGGTCAGTCTGCTCTTCCCAGGGCGTGTCACATTGATAGAGTGGGGTCAATCTGCTCTTCCCTGGGTGTGTTACATTGACAGAGTGGGGTAAGTCTGCTATTCCCTGGGTGTGTTACATTGACAGAGTGAGGTCAGTCTGCTCTTCCCAGGGCGTGTCACATTGATAGAGTGGGGTCAATCTGCTCTTCCCTGGGTGTGTTACATTAACAGAGTGGGGTCAGTCTGCTCTTCCCTGGGTGTGTTACATTGACTGAGTGGGGTCAGTCTTTTCTTCCCTGGGTGTATTACATTGACAGAGTGGGGTCAGTCTGTTCTTCCCTGGGTGTGTTACATTGATAGAGTGGGTTCAGTCTGCTCTTCCCTGGGTGTGTTACATTGACAGAGTGGGGTCATTCTGTTCTCCCAGTTTTTGTTACATTGCAAGAGTGGGGTCAGTCTGCTCTTCCCTTGCTGAGTTACAATGACAGAGTGGGGTCAGTGTGTACTTCCCTGTGTGTGTTACATTGACAGAGTGGGGGTCAGTCTGCTCTTCCCAGGGTGTGTTAAATTGACAGAGTGGGGTGTGTCTGCTCTTCCCAGGGTGTGTTACATTGACAGGGTTGGTTCAGTCTGCTCTCCCCTGGGTGTGATACATTGACAGGGTGGGGTCAGACTGCTATTCCCTGAGTATGTTACATTGACAGAGTGGGGTGTGTCTGCTCTTCCCAGGGTGTGTTACATTGACAGGGTGGGGTCATTCTGCTCTTCCCTGGGTGTGTTACATTGACAGAGTGAGGTCAGACTGCTCTTCCCTGGGTGTGTTACATTGACAGAGTGGGGTCAGTCTGCTCTTCCCTGGGTGTGTTCCATTGACAGGGTGGGTTCAGTCTGCTCTTCGCTGGGTGTGTTACATTGACAGAGTGGGGTCAGTCTGCACTTCCCCGAGTGTGTTACTTTGACAGAGTGGGGACAGTCTGCTGTTCCCTGGGTGTGTTACATTGACAGAGTGAGGTCAGTCTGCTCTTCCCTGAGTGTGTTACTTTGACAGAGTGGGGACAGTCTGCTCTTCCCTGAGTGTGTTACTTTGACAGAGTGGGGTCAGTCTGCTCTTCCCGAGGTGAGTTACATTCAGATAGAGGGGTCACTCTGGTCTCCCCTGGATGTGTTACATTGACAAAGGGGGGGGCAATCTTCTCTTCCCTGGGTGAGTTACATTGACAGCGTGGGGTCAGTCTGCTCTTCCCTGGGTGTGTTACAATGATAGAGTGGGGTCCGTCTGCTCTTCCCTGGGTGTGTTGCATTGACAGAGTGGGGTCAGTCTGCTCTTCCCAGAATGTGTTACATTGACAGAGTTGGTTCAGTCTGATCTTCCCTGGGTATGTAACGTTGACAGAAAGGGGTCAGTCTGCTCTTCCCTGGGTGTTTTACATTGACAGAGTGGGGTCAGTCTCTCTTCCCTGGGTGTGTTACATTGACAGATTGGGGTCAGTCTGCTCTTCCCCAAGTTTGTTACATGGACACAGTGGGGTCAGTCTGTTCTTCCCTGGGTGTGTTACATTGACAGAGTGGGGTCAGTCTGCTCTTCCCTGGCTGTGTTACATTGACAGAGTGGGGTCAGTCTGCTCTTCCCTGGGTGTGTTACATTGACAGAGTGGGGATAGAGTGCTCTTCCCTGGGTGTGTTACATTGACAGAGTGGGGTCAATCTGCTCTTCCCTGGGTGGGTAACATTGATAGAGTGTGGTCAGTCTGCTCTTCCCTGGGTGTGTTACATTGACAGAGTGGGGTCAGTCTGCCCTTCCCTAGTTGTGTTCCATTGACAGAGTGGGGTCAGTCTGTTCTCCCAGGGTTTGTTACATTGACAGAGTGGGGTCAGTCTGTTCTTCCCTGGGTGTGTTACATTGACAGAGTGAGGTCAGTCTGGTCTTCCCAGGGCGTGTCACATTGACAGAGTGGGGCCAGTCTGCTCTTTTATGGGTGGGTTACATTGACAGAGTGTGGTCAATCTGCTCTTCCCTGGGTGGGTAACATTGACAGAGTGGGGTCAGTCTGTTCTTCCCTGGGTGTGTTACATTGATTGAGTGGGTTCAGTCTGCTCTTCCCTGGGTTTGTTACATTGACAGAGTGGGGTCAGTGTGTTCTCCCAGGTTTTGTTACATTGCAATAGTGGGGTAAGTCTGCACTTCCCTTGCTGTGTTACAATGACAGAGTGGGGTCAGTGTGCACTTCCCTGTGTGTGTTACATTGACAGAGTGGGGGTCAGTCTGCTCTTCCCAGGGTGTGTTACATTGACAGAGTGAGTTCAGTCTGCTCTTCCCTGGGTGCGTTACATTGACAGGGTTGGTTCAGTCTGCTCTCCCCTGGGTGTGATACATTGAAAGAGTGGGGTCAGACTGCTATTGCCTGAGTATGTTACATTGACAGAGTGGGGTGTGTCTGCTCTTCCCAGGGTGTGTTACATTGACAGGGTGGTGTCAGTCTGCTCTTCCCTCGGTGTGTTCCATTGACAGGGTGGGTTCAGTCTGCTCTTCCCTGGGTGTGTTACATTGACAGAGTGGGGTCAGTCTGCTCTTCCCTGGGTGTGTTACATTGACAGGGTGGGGTCAGTCTGCTCTTCCCTGGGTGTGTCACATTGACAGAGTGGGGTCAGTCTGCACTTCCCCGAGTGTGTTACTTTGACAGAGTGGGGACAGTCTGCTGTTCCCTGGGTGTGTTACATTGACAGAGTGAGGTCAGTCTGCTCTTCCCTGAGTGTGTTCCTTTGACAGATTGGGGACAGTCTGCTCTTCCCTGAGTGTGTTACGTTGACAGAGTGGGGTCAGTCTGCTCTTCCCTAGGTGAGTTACATTGAGATAGAGGGGTCACTCTGGTCTCCCCTGGGTGTGTTACATTGACAAAGGGGGGGCAATCTTCACTTCCCTGGGTGAGTTACATTGACAGAGTGGGGTCAGTCTGCTCTTCCCTGTGTGTGTTACATTGACAGAATGGGGTCAGTCTGCTCTTCCATGGGTGTGTTACATTGACAGAGTGGGGTCAGTCTGCTCTTCCCTGGGTGTGTTACAATGATAGAGTGGTGTCAGTCTTCTCTTCCCTGGGTGTGTTGCATTGACAGAGTGGGGTCAGTCTGCTCTTCCCAGAATGTGTTACATTGACAGAGTTGGGTCAGTCTGATCTTCCCTGGGTGTGTCACGTTGACAGAAAGGGGTCAGTCTGCTCTTCCCACAGTTTTTTACATTGACAGAGTGGGGTCAGTCTGCTCTTCTCTGGGTGTGTTACATTGACAGAGTGGTGTCAGTCTACTCTTCCCTGTGTGTCTTACATTGACAGAGTGGGGTTAGTCTGCTCTTCCCTGGGTGTGTTACATTGACAGAGTGAGGTCAGTCTTCTCTTCCCTGTGTGTGTTACATTGACAGAGTGGGGTCAGTCTGCTCTTCCCAGGGTGTGTTACATTGACAGAGTTGGGTCAGTCTGATGTTCCCTGGGTGTATAACGTTGAGAGACAGGGGTCAGTCTGCTCTTCCCTGGGTTTGTTACATTGACAGAGTGAACTCAGTCTGCTCTTCCCTGGGTGTGTTGCAATGGCAGAGTGTGGTCAGTCTGCTCTTCCCTGAGTGTGTTACGTTGACAGAGTGGGGTCAGTCTGCTCTTCCCTAGGTGAGTTACATTGAGATAGAGGGGTCACTCTGGTCTCCCCTGGGTGTGTTACATTGACAAAGGGGGGGCAATCTTCACTTCCCTGGGTGAGTTACATTGACAGAGTGGGGTCAGTCTGCTCTTCCCTGTGTGTGTTACATTGACAGAATGGGGTCAGTCTGCTCTTCCCTGGGTGTGTTACATTGACAGAGTGGGGTCAGTCTGCTCTTCCCTGGGTGTGTTACAATGATAGAGTGGGGTCAGTCTGCTCTTCCCTGGGTGTGTTGCATTGACAGAGTGGGGTCAGTCTGCTCTTCCCAGAATGTGTTACATTGACAGAGTTGGGTCAGTCTGATCTTCCCTGGGTGTGTCACGTTGACAGAAAGGGGTCAGTCTGCTCTTCCCACAGTTTTTTACATTGACAGAGTGGGGTCAGTCTGCTCTTCTCTGGGTGTGTTACATTGACAGAGTGGTGTCAGTCTCCTCTTCCCTGTGTGTCTTACATTGACAGAGTGGGGTTAGTCTGCTCTTCCCTGGGTGTGTTACATTGACAGAGTGAGGTCAGTCTGCTCTTCCCTGTGTGTGTTACATTGACAGAGTGGGGTCAGTCTGCTCTTCCCAGGGTGTGTTACATTGACAGAGTTGGGTCAGTCTGATGTTCCCTGGGTGTATAACGTTGAGAGACAGGGGTCAGTCTGCTCTTCCCTGGGTTTGTTACATTGACAGAGTGAACTCAGTCTGCTCTTCCCTGGGTGTGTTGCAATGGCAGAGTGTGGTCAGTCTGCTCTTCCCTGTGTCTGTTATATTGACACAGTGGGGTCAGTCTGCTCTTCCCTGGGTGCGTGACATTGACAGAGTGCGGTCAGTCTGCTCTTCCCTGGGTTTGTGACATTGACAGAGTGGGGTCAATCTGCTCTTCCCTGGGTGTGTTACATTGACAGAGTGGGGTCAGTCTGTTCTTCCCTGGGTGTGTTACATTGACAGAGTGGGGTTAGTCTGCTCTTCCCTGGGTATGTTACATTGACCTAGCAAGGTCAATCTTCTGTTCACTGGGTGTGTTACATTGACAGAGGGGGCTCAGTCTGCTCTTCCCTGGGTGTGTTACATTGACAGAGTGAGGTCAGTCTGCTCTTCCCTGGGTGTGTTACAATGACAGAGAGGGGTCAGTCTGTTCTTCCCTGGGTGTGTTACAATGACAGAGTTGGGTCAGTCTGCTCGTCCCAGAATGTGTTACATTGACAGAGTTGGGTCAGTCTGATCTTCCCTGGGTGTGAAACGTTGACAGAAAGGGGTCAGTCTGCTCTTCCCTGGGTGTTTTACATTGACAGAGTGGGGTCAGTCTGCTCTTCCCTGGGTGTGTTACATTGACAGAGTGGGGTCAGTCTGCTCTTCCCTGGGTGTGTTACATTGACAGAGTGAGGTCAGTCGGCTCTTCCCTGGGTGTGTTACATTGACAGAGTGGTGTCAGTCTACTCTTCACTGGGTGTCTTACATTGACAGAGTGGGGTCAGACTTCTCTTCCCTGGGTGTGTTACATTGACAGAGTGGGGTCAGTCTGCTCTTCCCAGGGTGTGTTACATTGACAGAGTGGGGTCCGTCTGCTCTTCCCTGGGTGTGTTACATTGACAGAGTGGGGTCAGTCTACTCTTCCCTGCGTGTGTTACATGACAGAGTGGGGTCAGTCTGCTCTTCCCAGGGTGTGTTACATTGACAGAGTGGGGTCAGTCGGCTCCTCCCAGGGTGTGTTACATTGACAGAGTGGGGTCAGTCTGCTCTTCCTTGGGTGTGTTTCATTGACAGAGTGGGGTCAGTCTACCCTTCCCTGGGTGTGTTACATTGACAGAGTGGGGTCAATCTGCTCGTCCCTGGGTGTGTTACAGTGACAGAGTGGGGTCAGTCTGCTCTTCCCAGGGTGCATTAGATTGACAGAGTGGGGTCAGTCTGCTCTTCCCTGGGTGGTTTACATTGACTGAGTGCGGTCAGTCTGCTCTTCCCAGCGTCTGTTACATTGACAGAGTGGGGTCAGTCTGCTCTTCCCTGGGTTTGTTACATTGACAGAGTGGGGTCAGTCTGCTCTTCCCTGGGTGTGTTACAGTGACAGAGTGGGGTCAGTCTGCTCTTCCCAGGGTGTGTTACATTGACAGATTGGGGTCAGTCTGCTCTTCCCAGGGTGTGTTACATTGACAGAGTGAGGTCAGACTGCTCTTCCCTGGGTGTGTTACATTGACAGAGTGGGGTCAGTCTGCTCTTCCCTGGGTGTGTTCCATTGACAGGGTGGGGTCAGTCTGCTCTTCCCTGGGTGTGTTACATTGACAGAGTGGGGTCAGTCTGCACTTCCCCGAGTGTGTTACTTTGACAGAGTGGGGACAGTCTGCTGTTCCCTGGTTGTGTTACATTGACAGAGTGAGGTCAGTCTGCTCTTCCCTGAGTGTGTTACTTTGACAGAGTGGGGACAGTCTGCTCTTCCCTGAGTGTGTTACTTTGACAGAGTGGGGTCAGTCTGCTCTTCCCGAGGTGAGTTACATTCAGATAGAGGGGTCACTCTGGTCTCCCCTGGATGTGTTACATTGACAAAGGGGGGTGCAATCTTCTCTTCCCTGGGTGAGTTACATTGACAGCGTGGGGTCAGTCTGCTCTTCCCTGTGTGTGTTACATTGATAGAATGGGGTCAGTCTGCTCTTCCCTGGGTGTGTTACATTGACAGAGTGAGGTCAGTCTGCTCTTCCCTGGGTGTGTTACAATGATAGAGTGGGGTCCGTCTGCTCTTCCCTGGGTGTGTTGCATTGACAGAGTGGGGTCAGTCTGCTCTTCCCAGAATGTGTTACATTGACAGAGTTGGTTCAGTCTGATCTTCCCTGGGTATGTAACGTTGACAGAAAGGGGTCAGTCTGCTCTTCCCTGGGTGTTTTACATTGACAGAGTGGGGTCAGTCTCTCTTCCCTGGGTGTGTTACATTGACAGATTGGGGTCAGTCTGCTCTTCCCCAAGTTTGTTACATGGACACAGTGGGGTCAGTCTGTTCTTCCCTGGGTGTGTTACATTGACAGAGTGGGGTCAGTCTGCTCTTCCCTGGCTGTGTTACATTGACAGAGTGGGGTCAGTCTGCTCTTCCCTGGGTGTGTTACATTGACAGAGTGGGGATAGAGTGCTCTTCCCTGGGTGTGTTACATTGACAGAGTGGGGTCAATCTGCTCTTCCCTGGGTGGGTAACATTGATAGAGTGTGGTCAGTCTGCTCTTCCCTGGGTGTGTTACATTGACAGAGTGGGGTCAGTCTGCCCTTCCCTAGTTGTGTTCCATTGACAGAGTGGGGTCAGTCTGTTCTCCCAGGGTTTGTTACATTGACAGAGTGGGGTCAGTCTGTTCTTCCCTGGGTGTGTTACATTGACAGAGTGAGGTCAGTCTGGTCTTCCCAGGGCGTGTCACATTGACAGAGTGGGGCCAGTCTGCTCTTTTATGGGTGGGTTACATTGACAGAGTGGGGTCAGTCTGCTCTTCCCTGGGTGGGTAACATTGATAGAGTGTGGTCAATCTGCTCTTCCCTGGGTGGGTAACATTGACAGAGTGGGGTCAGTCTGTTCTTCCCTGGGTGTGTTACATTGATTGAGTGGGTTCAGTCTGCTCTTCCCTGGGTTTGTTACATTGACAGAGTGGGGTCAGTGTGTTCTCCCAGGTTTTGTTACATTGCAATAGTGGGGTAAGTCTGCACTTCCCTTGCTGTGTTACAATGACAGAGTGGGGTCAGTGTGCACTTCCCTGTGTGTGTTACATTGACAGAGTGGGGGTCAGTCTGCTCTTCCCAGGGTGTGTTACATTGACAGAGTGAGTTCAGTCTGCTCTTCCCTGGGTGCGTTACATTGACAGGGTTGGTTCAGTCTGCTCTCCCCTGGGTGTGATACATTGAAAGAGTGGGGTCAGACTGCTATTGCCTGAGTATGTTACATTGACAGAGTGGGGTGTGTCTGCTCTTCCCAGGGTGTGTTACATTGACAGGGTGGTGTCAGTCTGCTCTTCCCTCGGTGTGTTCCATTGACAGGGTGGGTTCAGTCTGCTCTTCCCTGGGTGTGTTACATTGACAGAGTGGGGTCAGTCTGCTCTTCCCTGGGTGTGTTACATTGACAGGGTGGGGTCAGTCTGCTCTTCCCTGGGTGTGTCACATTGACAGAGTGGGGTCAGTCTGCACATCCCCGAGTGTGTTACTTTGACAGAGTGGGGACAGTCTGCTGTTCCCTGGGTGTGTTACATTGACAGAGTGAGGTCAGTCTGCTCTTCCCTGAGTGTGTTCCTTTGACAGATTGGGGACAGTCTGCTCTTCCCTGAGTGTGTTACGTTGACAGAGTGGGGTCAGTCTGCTCTTCCCTAGGTGAGTTACATTGAGATAGAGGGGTCACTCTGGTCTCCCCTGGGTGTGTTACATTGACAAAGGGGGGGCAATCTTCACTTCCCTGGGTGAGTTACATTGACAGAGTGGGGTCAGTCTGCTCTTCCCTGTGTGTGTTACATTGACAGAATGGGGTCAGTCTGCTCTTCCCTGGGTGTGTTACATTGACAGAGTGGGGTCAGTCTGCTCTTCCCTGGGTGTGTTACAATGATAGAGTGGGGTCAGTCTGCTCTTCCCTGGGTGTGTTGCATTGACAGAGTGGGGTCAGTCTGCTCTTCCCAGAATGTGTTACATTGACAGAGTTGGGTCAGTCTGATCTTCCCTGGGTGTGTCACGTTGACAGAAAGGGGTCAGTCTGCTCTTCCCACAGTTTTTTACATTGACAGAGTGGGGTCAGTCTGCTCTTCTCTGGGTGTGTTACATTGACAGAGTGGTGTCAGTCTACTCTTCCCTGTGTGTCTTACATTGACAGAGTGGGGTTAGTCTGCTCTTCCCTGGGTGTGTTACATTGACAGAGTGAGGTCAGTCTTCTCTTCCCTGTGTGTGTTACATTGACAGAGTGGGGTCAGTCTGCTCTTCCCAGGGTGTGTTACATTGACAGAGTTGGGTCAGTCTGATGTTCCCTGGGTGTATAACGTTGAGAGACAGGGGTCGGTCTGCTCTTCCCTGGGTTTGTTACATTGACAGAGTGAACTCAGTCTGCTCTTCCCTGGGTGTGTTGCAATGGCAGAGTGTGGTCAGTCTGCTCTTCCCTGAGTGTGTTACGTTGACAGAGTGGGGTCAGTCTGCTCTTCCCTAGGTGAGTTACATTGAGATAGAGGGGTCACTCTGGTCTCCCCTGGGTGTGTTACATTGACAAAGGGGGGGCAATCTTCACTTCCGTGGGTGAGTTACATTGACAGAGTGGGGTCAGTCTGCTCTTCCCTGTGTGTGTTACATTGACAGAATGGGGTCAGTCTGCTCTTCCCTGGGTGTGTTACATTGACAGAGTGGGGTCAGTCTGCTCTTCCCTGGGTGTGTTACAATGATAGAGTGGGGTCAGTCTGCTCTTCCCTGGGTGTGTTGCATTGACAGAGTGGGGTCAGTCTGCTCTTCCCAGAATGTGTTACATTGACAGAGTTGGGTCAGTCTGATCTTCCCTGGGTGTGTCACGTTGACAGAAAGGGGTCAGTCTGCTCTTCCCACAGTTTTTTACATTGACAGAGTGGGGTCAGTCTGCTCTTCTCTGGGTGTGTTACATTGACAGAGTGGTGTCAGTCTCCTCTTCCCTGTGTGTCTTACATTGACAGAGTGGGGTTAGTCTGCTCTTCCCTGGGTGTGTTACATTGACAGAGTGAGGTCAGTCTGCTCTTCCCTGTGTGTGTTACATTGACAGAGTGGGGTCAGTCTGCTCTTCCCAGGGTGTGTTACATTGACAGAGTTGGGTCAGTCTGATGTTCCCTGGGTGTATAACGTTGAGAGACAGGGGTCAGTCTGCTCTTCCCTGGGTTTGTTACATTGACAGAGTGAACTCAGTCTGCTCTTCCCTGGGTGTGTTGCAATGGCAGAGTGTGGTCAGTCTGCTCTTCCCTGTGTCTGTTATATTGACACAGTGGGGTCAGTCTGCTCTTCCCTGGGTGCGTGACATTGACAGAGTGCGGTCAGTCTGCTCTTCCCTGGGTTTGTGACATTGACAGAGTGGGGTCAATCTGCTCTTCCCTGGGTGTGTTACATTGACAGAGTGGGGTCAGTCTGTTCTTCCCTGGGTGTGTTACATTGACAGAGTGGGGTTAGTCTGCTCTTCCCTGGGTATGTTACATTGACCTAGCAAGGTCAATCTTCTGTTCACTGGGTGTGTTACATTGACAGAGGGGGCTCAGTCTGCTCTTCCCTGGGTGTGTTACATTGACAGAGTGAGGTCAGTCTGCTCTTCCCTGGGTGTGTTACAATGACAGAGAGGGGTCAGTCTGTTCTTCCCTGGGTGTGTTACAATGACAGAGTTGGGTCAGTCTGCTCGTCCCAGAATGTGTTACATTGACAGAGTTGGGTCAGTCTGATCTTCCCTGGGTGTGAAACGTTGACAGAAAGGGGTCAGTCTGCTCTTCCCTGGGTGTTTTACATTGACAGAGTGGGGTCAGTCTGCTCTTCCCTGGGTGTGTTACATTGACAGAGTGGGGTCAGTCTGCTCTTCCCTGGGTGTGTTACATTGACAGAGTGAGGTCAGTCGGCTCTTCCCTGGGTGTGTTACATTGACAGAGTGGTGTCAGTCTACTCTTCACTGGGTGTCTTACATTGACAGAGTGGGGTCAGACTTCTCTTCCCTGGGTGTGTTACATTGACAGAGTGGGGTCAGTCTGCTCTTCCCAGGGTGTGTTACATTGACAGAGTGGGGTCCGTCTGCTCTTCCCTGGGTGTGTTATATTGACAGAGTGGGGTCAGTCTACTCTTCCCTGCGTGTGTTACATGACAGAGTGGGGTCAGTCTGCTCTTCCCAGGGTGTGTTACATTGACAGAGTGGGGTCAGTCGGCTCCTCCCAGGGTGTGTTACATTGACAGAGTGGGGTCAGTCTGCTCTTCCTTGGGTGTGTTTCATTGACAGAGTGGGGTCAGTCTACCCTTCCCTGGGTGTGTTACATTGACAGAGTGGGGTCAATCTGCTCGTCCCTGGGTGTGTTACAGTGACAGAGTGGGGTCAGTCTGCTCTTCCCAGGGTGCATTAGATTGACAGAGTGGGGTCAGTCTGCTCTTCCCTGGGTGGTTTACATTGACTGAGTGCGGTCAGTCTGCTCTTCCCAGCGTCTGTTACATTGACAGAGTGAGGTCAGACTGCTCTTCCCTGGGTGTGTTACATTGACAGAGTGGGGTCAGTCTGCTCTTCCCTGGGTGTGTTCCATTGACAGGGTGGGGTCAGTCTGCTCTTCCCTGGGTGTGTTACATTGACAGAGTGGGGTCAGTCTGCACTTCCCCGAGTGTGTTACTTTGACAGAGTGGGGACAGTCTGCTGTTCCCTGGTTGTGTTACATTGACAGAGTGAGGTCAGTCTGCTCTTCCCTGAGTGTGTTACTTTGACAGAGTGGGGACAGTCTGCTCTTCCCTGAGTGTGTTACTTTGACAGAGTGGGGTCAGTCTGCTCTTCCCGAGGTGAGTTACATTCAGATAGAGGGGTCACTCTGGTCTCCCCTGGATGTGTTACATTGACAAAGGGGGGTGCAATCTTCTCTTCCCTGGGTGAGTTACATTGACAGCGTGGGGTCAGTCTGCTCTTCCCTGTGTGTGTTACATTGATAGAATGGGGTCAGTCTGCTCTTCCCTGGGTGTGTTACATTGACAGAGTGAGGTCAGTCTGCTCTTCCCTGGGTGTGTTACAATGATAGAGTGGGGTCCGTCTGCTCTTCCCTGGGTGTGTTGCATTGACAGAGTGGGGTCAGTCTGCTCTTCCCAGAATGTGTTACATTGACAGAGTTGGTTCAGTCTGATCTTCCCTGGGTATGTAACGTTGACAGAAAGGGGTCAGTCTGCTCTTCCCTGGGTGTTTTACATTGACAGAGTGGGGTCAGTCTCTCTTCCCTGGGTGTGTTACATTGACAGATTGGGGTCAGTCTGCTCTTCCCCAAGTTTGTTACATGGACACAGTGGGGTCAGTCTGTTCTTCCCTGGGTGTGTTACATTGACAGAGTGGGGTCAGTCTGCTCTTCCCTGGCTGTGTTACATTGACAGAGTGGGGTCAGTCTGCTCTTCCCTGGGTGTGTTACATTGACAGAGTGGGGATAGAGTGCTCTTCCCTGGGTGTGTTACATTGACAGAGTGGGGTCAATCTGCTCTTCCCTGGGTGGGTAACATTGATAGAGTGTGGTCAGTCTGCTCTTCCCTGGGTGTGTTACATTGACAGAGTGGGGTCAGTCTGCCCTTCCCTAGTTGTGTTCCATTGACAGAGTGGGGTCAGTCTGTTCTCCCAGGGTTTGTTACATTGACAGAGTGGGGTCAGTCTGTTCTTCCCTGGGTGTGTTACATTGACAGAGTGAGGTCAGTCTGGTCTTCCCAGGGCGTGTCACATTGACAGAGTGGGGCCAGTCTGCTCTTTTATGGGTGGGTTACATTGACAGAGTGTGGTCAATCTGCTCTTCCCTGGGTGGGTAACATTGACAGAGTGGGGTCAGTCTGTTCTTCCCTGGGTGTGTTACATTGATTGAGTGGGTTCAGTCTGCTCTTCCCTGGGTTTGTTACATTGACAGAGTGGGGTCAGTGTGTTCTCCCAGGTTTTGTTACATTGCAATAGTGGGGTAAGTCTGCACTTCCCTTGCTGTGTTACAATGACAGAGTGGGGTCAGTGTGCACTTCCCTGTGTGTGTTACATTGACAGAGTGGGGGTCAGTCTGCTCTTCCCAGGGTGTGTTACATTGACAGAGTGAGTTCAGTCTGCTCTTCCCTGGGTGCGTTACATTGACAGGGTTGGTTCAGTCTGCTCTCCCCTGGGTGTGATACATTGAAAGAGTGGGGTCAGACTGCTATTGCCTGAGTATGTTACATTGACAGAGTGGGGTGTGTCTGCTCTTCCCAGGGTGTGTTACATTGACAGGGTGGTGTCAGTCTGCTCTTCCCTCGGTGTGTTCCATTGACAGGGTGGGTTCAGTCTGCTCTTCCCTGGGTGTGTTACATTGACAGAGTGGGGTCAGTCTGCTCTTCCCTGGGTGTGTTACATTGACAGGGTGGGGTCAGTCTGCTCTTCCCTGGGTGTGTCACATTGACAGAGTGGGGTCAGTCTGCACATCCCCGAGTGTGTTACTTTGACAGAGTGGGGACAGTCTGCTGTTCCCTGGGTGTGTTACATTGACAGAGTGAGGTCAGTCTGCTCTTCCCTGAGTGTGTTCCTTTGACAGATTGGGGACAGTCTGCTCTTCCCTGAGTGTGTTACGTTGACAGAGTGGGGTCAGTCTGCTCTTCCCTAGGTGAGTTACATTGAGATAGAGGGGTCACTCTGGTCTCCCCTGGGTGTGTTACATTGACAAAGGGGGGGCAATCTTCACTTCCCTGGGTGAGTTACATTGACAGAGTGGGGTCAGTCTGCTCTTCCCTGTGTGTGTTACATTGACAGAATGGGGTCAGTCTGCTCTTCCCTGGGTGTGTTACATTGACAGAGTGGGGTCAGTCTGCTCTTCCCTGGGTGTGTTACAATGATAGAGTGGGGTCAGTCTGCTCTTCCCTGGGTGTGTTGCATTGACAGAGTGGGGTCAGTCTGCTCTTCCCAGAATGTGTTACATTGACAGAGTTGGGTCAGTCTGATCTTCCCTGGGTGTGTCACGTTGACAGAAAGGGGTCAGTCTGCTCTTCCCACAGTTTTTTACATTGACAGAGTGGGGTCAGTCTGCTCTTCTCTGGGTGTGTTACATTGACAGAGTGGTGTCAGTCTACTCTTCCCTGTGTGTCTTACATTGACAGAGTGGGGTCAGTCTGCTCTTCCCTGGGTGTGTTACATTGACAGAGTGGGGTAAGTCTGCTCCTCCCTGGGTGTGTTATACTGACAGAGTGGAGTCAGTCTGCTCTTCCCTGGGTGCGTTACATTGACAGAGTGGGGTCAGTATGCTCTTCCCTGGGTGTGTTACATTGACAGAACAGGGTCCGTCTGGCTTTCCCTGGGTGTGTTACATTGATAGAGTGGGGTTAGTCTGCTCTTCCCTGGGTGTGTTACATTGACAGAGTGAGGTCAGTCTGCTCTTCCCTGTGTGTGTTACATTGACAGAGTGGGGTCAGTCTGCTCTTCCCAGGGTGTGTTACATTGACAGAGTTGGGTCAGTCTGATGTTCCCTGGGTGTATAACGTTGAGAGACAGGGGTCAGTCTGCTCTTCCCTGGGTTTGTTACATTGACAGAGTGAACTCAGTCTGCTCTTCCCTGGGTGTGTTGCAATGGCAGAGTGTGGTCAGTCTGCTCTTCCCTGTGTCTGTTATATTGACACAGTGGGGTCAGTCTGCTCTTCCCTGGGTGCGTGACATTGACAGAGTGCGGTCAGTCTGCTCTTCCCTGGGTTTGTGACATTGACAGAGTGGCGTCAATCTGCTCTTCCCTGGGTGTGTTACATTGACAGAGTGGGGTCAGTCTGTTCTTCCCTGGGTGTGTTACATTGACAGAGTGGGGTTAGTCTGCTCTTCCCTGGGTATGTTACATTGACCTAGCAAGGTCAATCTTCTCTTCACTGGGTGTGTTACATTGACAGAGGGGGCTCAGTCTGCTCTTCCCTGGGTGTGTTACATTGACAGAGTGAGGTCAGTCTGCTCATCCCTGGGTGTGTTACAATGACAGAGAGGGGTCAGTCTGTTCTTCCCTGGGTGTGTTACAATGACAGAGTTGGGTCAGTCTGCTCGTCCCAGAATGTGTTACATTGACAGAGTTGGGTCAGTCTGATCTTCCCTGGGTGTGAAACGTTGACAGAAAGGGGTCAGTCTGCTCTTCCCTGGGTGTTTTACATTGACAGAGTGGGGTCAGTCTGCTCTTCCCTGGGTGTGTTACATTGACAGAGTGGGGTCAGTCTGCTCTTCCCTGGGTGTGTTACATTGACAGAGTGAGGTCAGTCGGCTCTTCCCTGGGTGTGTTACATTGACAGAGTGGTGTCAGTCTACTCTTCACTGGGTGTCTTACATTGACAGAGTGGGGTCAGACTTCTCTTCCCTGGGTGTGTTACATTGACAGAGTGGGGTCAGTCTGCTCTTCCCAGGGTGTGTTACATTGACAGAGTGGGGTCCGTCTGCTCTTCCCTGGGTGTGTTATATTGACAGAGTGGGGTCAGTCTACTCTTCCCTGCGTGTGTTACATGACAGAGTGGGGTCAGTCTGCTCTTCCCAGGGTGTGTTACATTGACAGAGTGGGGTCAGTCGGCTCCTCCCAGGGTGTGTTACATTGACAGAGTGGGGTCAGTCTGCTCTTCCTTGGGTGTGTTTCATTGACAGAGTGGGGTCAGTCTGCTCTTCCTTGGGTGTGTTTCATTGACAGAGTGGGGTCAATCTGCTCGTCCCTGGGTGTGTTACAGTGACAGAGTGGGGTCAGTCTGCTCTTCCCAGGGTGCATTAGATTGACAGAGTGGGGTCAGTCTGCTCTTCCCTGTGTCTGTTATATTGACACAGTGGGGTCAGTCTGCTCTTCCCTGGGTGCGTGACATTGACAGAGTGCGGTCAGTCTGCTCTTCCCTGGGTTTGTGACATTGACAGAGTGGCGTCAATCTGCTCTTCCCTGGGTGTGTTACATTGACAGAGTGGGGTCAGTCTGTTCTTCCCTGGGTGTGTTACATTGACAGAGTGGGGTTAGTCTGCTCTTCCCTGGGTATGTTACATTGACCTAGCAAGGTCAATCTTCTGTTCACTGGGTGTGTTACATTGACAGAGGGGGCTCAGTCTGCTCTTCCCTGGGTGTGTTACATTGACAGAGTGAGGTCAGTCTGCTCATCCCTGGGTGTGTTACAATGACAGAGAGGGGTCAGTCTGTTCTTCCCTGGGTGTGTTACAATGACAGAGTTGGGTCAGTCTGCTCGTCCCAGAATGTGTTACATTGACAGAGTTGGGTCAGTCTGATCTTCCCTGGGTGTGAAACGTTGACAGAAAGGGGTCAGTCTGCTCTTCCCTGGGTGTTTTACATTGACAGAGTGGGGTCAGTCTGCTCTTCCCTGGGTGTGTTACATTGACAGAGTGGGGTCAGTCTGCTCTTCCCTGGGTGTGTTACATTGACAGAGTGAGGTCAGTCGGCTCTTCCCTGGGTGTGTTACATTGACAGAGTGGTGTCAGTCTACTCTTCACTGGGTGTCTTACATTGACAGAGTGGGGTCAGACTTCTCTTCCCTGGGTGTGTTACATTGACAGAGTGGGGTCAGTCTGCTCTTCCCAGGGTGTGTTACATTGACAGAGTGGGGTCCGTCTGCTCTTCCCTGGGTGTGTTATATTGACAGAGTGGGGTCAGTCTACTCTTCCCTGCGTGTGTTACATGACAGAGTGGGGTCAGTCTGCTCTTCCCAGGGTGTGTTACATTGACAGAGTGGGGTCAGTCGGCTCCTCCCAGGGTGTGTTACATTGACAGAGTGGGGTCAGTCTGCTCTTCCTTGGGTGTGTTTCATTGACAGAGTGGGGTCAGTCTGCTCTTCCTTGGGTGTGTTTCATTGACAGAGTGGGGTCAATCTGCTCGTCCCTGGGTGTGTTACAGTGACAGAGTGGGGTCAGTCTGCTCTTCCCAGGGTGCATTAGATTGACAGAGTGGGGTCAGTCTGCTCTTCCCTGGGTGGTTTACATTGACTGAGTGCGGTCAGTCTGCTCTTCCCAGCGTCTGTTACATTGACAGAGTGGGGTCAGTCTGCTCTTCCCTGGGTTTGTTACATTGACAGAGTGGGGTCAGTCTGCTCTTCCCTGGGTGTGTTACAGTGACAGAGTGGGGTCAGTCTGCTCTTCCCAGGGTGCATTAGATTGACAGAGTGGGGTCAGTCTGCTCTTCCCTGGGTGGTTTACATTGACTGAGTGCGGTCAGTCTGCTCTTCCCAGCGTCTGTTACATTGACAGAGTGGGGTCAGTCTGCTCTTCCCTGGGTTTGTTATATTGACAGAGTGGGGTCAGTCTGCTCTTCCCTGGGTGTGTTACAGTGACAGAGTGGGGTCAGTCGGCTCCTCCCAGGGTGTGTTACATTGACAGAGTGGGGTCAGTCTGCTCTTCCTTGGGTGTGTTTCATTGACAGAGTGGGGTCAATCTGCTCGTCCCTGGGTGTGTTACAGTGACAGAGTGGGGTCAGTCTGCTCTTCCCAGGGTGCATTAGATTGACAGAGTGGGGTCAGTCTGCTCTTCCCAGTGTGGTTTACATTGACTGAGTGCGGTCAGTCTGCTCTTCCCAGCGTCTGTTACATTGACAGAGTGGGGTCAGTCTGCTCTTCCCTGGGTTTGTTACATTGACAGAGTGGGGTCAGTCTGCTCTTCCCTGGGTGTGTTACAGTGACAGAGTGGGGTCAGTCTGCTCTTCCCAGGGTGTGTTACATTGACAGATTGGGGTCAGTCTGCTCTTCCCAGGGTGTGTTACATTGACAGAGTGGGGACAGTCTGCTCTTCCCTGGGTGTGTTACATTGACAGAGTGCGGTCAGTGTGCTCTTCCCTGTGTGCGTGACGTTGACAGAGTGGGGTCAGTCTGCTCTTCCCTGGGTGTGTTACATTGACAGAGTGGGGATAGTCTGCTCTTACCTGGGTGTGTTACATTGACAGAGTGGGGATAGTCTGCTCTTCCCTGGGTGTGTTACATTGACAGAGTGAGGTCAGTCTGCTCTACTCTGGGTGTATTACATTGACAGAGTGGGGTCAGTCTGCTCTTCCCTGGGTGTGTTACATTGACAGAGTTCGGTCAGTCTGCTCTTCCCTAGGTGCGTGACATTGACAGAGTGGGGTCAGTCTGCTCTTCCCTGGGTGTGTTACTTTGACAGAGTGGGGTCAGTCTGCTCTTCCCTGGGTGTGTTACATTGACAGAGTGGGGATAGTCTGCTCTTCCCTGGGTGTGTTACATTGACAGAGTGAGGTCAGTCTGCTCTACCCTGGGTGTATTACATTGACAGAGTGGGGTCAGTCTACTCTTCCCTGGGTGTCTTACATTGACGGAGTGGGGTCAGTCTCCTCTCCCTGGGTGTGTTACATTGACAGAGTGGGGTCAGTCTGCTCTTCCCTGGGTGTGATAAACTGACAGAGTGGGGTCAGTCTGCTCTTCCCTGGGTGATTTAAATTGACAGAGTGGGGTCATTCCGCTCTACCCTGGGTGCGTTACATTGACAGAGGGGGGTCAATCTTCTCTTCCCTGGGTGAGTTACATTGACAGAGTGGGGTCAGTCTGCTCTTCCCTGGGTGTGTTGCATTAACAGAGTGAGGTCAGTCTGCTCTTCCCTGGGTGTGTTGCATTGACAGAGTGAGGTCAGTCTGATCTTCCCTGGGTGACTTACATTGATAGAGTGAGGTCAGTCTGCTCTTCCCTGGGTGTGTTGCGTTGACAGAGTGAGGAGAGTTTGCTCTTCCCTGGGTGCGTTACATTGACAGAGTGGGGTCAGTCTGCTCTTCGCTGGGTGCGTTACATTGACAGAGTGGGGTCAGTCTACTCTTCCCTGGGTTTCTTACATTGACAGAGTGGGGTCAGTCTGCTCTTCACTGGGTGCGTTACATTGACAGAGTGAGGTCAGTATGCTCTTCGCTGGGTGTGTTACATTGACAGAACAGGGTCCGTCTGCCTTTCCTTGGGTGTGTTACATTGACAGAGTGGGGTCAGTCTGCTCTTCCCTTGCTGTGTTACAATTACAGAGTGGGGTCAGTCTATTCCTCCCAGGGTGTGTTATATTGCCAGAGTGGGGTCAGTCTGCTCTTCCCTGGGTTTGTTACATTGACAGAGTGTGGTCAGTCTGCTCTTCCCTGGGTGTGTTACAGTGACAGAGTGGGGTCAGTCTGCTCTTCCCAGGGTGTGTTACATTGACAGATTGGGGTCAGTCTGCTCTTCCCTGGGTGTGTTACATTGACAGAGTGGGGTCAGTCTGCTCTTACCAGGGTGTGTTACATTGACAGAGTGGGGTCAGTCTGCTCCTCCCAGGGTGTGTTACATTGTCAGAGTGGGGTCAGTCTGCTCTTCCTTGGATGTGTTTCATTGACAGAGTGGGGTCAGTCTACCCTTCCCTGGGTGTGTTACATTGACAGAGTGGGGTCAGTCTGCTCTTCCCTGTGTGTGTTACATTGACAGAGTGGGGTCAGTCTGCTCTTCCCTGGGTGTGTTACATTTACAGAGTGAGGTCAGTCTGCTCTTCCCAGGGTGTGTTACATTGACAGAGTGGGGTCAGTCTACTCTTCACTGGGTGTCTTACATTGACAGAGTGGGGTCAGTCTGCTCTTCCCAGGTTGTGTTACATTGACAGAGTGGGGTCCGTCTGCTCTTCCCTGGGTGTTTTACTTTGACAGAGTGGGGTCAGTCTACTCTTCCCTGCGTGTGTTACATTGACAGAGTGGGGTCAGTCTGCTCTTCCCAGGGTGCGTTACATTGACAGAACAGGGTCCGTCTGCCTTTCCCTGGGTGTGTTACATTGACAGAGTGGGGTCAGTCTGCTCTTCCCTGGGTGCGTTACATTGACAGAGTGAGGTCAGTCTGATCTTCCCTGGGTGTGTTACATTGACAGAGTGGGGTCAGTCAGCTCTTCCCTGGCTATGTTACATTGACAGAGTGGGGTCAGTCTGCTCTTCCCTGGGTGTATTACATTGACAGAGTGGGGTCAGTCTGATCTTCCCTGGTTGTGTTACATTGACAGAGTGAGTTCAGTCTGCTCTTCCCTGGGTGTGTTCCATTGACAGAGTGGGGTCAGTCTGCTCTTCCCTGGGTGTTTTATACTGACAGAGTGGAGTCAGTCTGCTCTTCTCTGGGTGCGTTACATTGACAGAGTGGGGTCAGTATGCTCTTCCCTGGGTGTGTTACATTGACAGAACAGGGTCCGTCTGCCTTTCTCTGGGTGTGTTACATTGACAGAGTGGGGTTAGTCTGCTCTTCCCTGGGAGGGTTACATTGACAGAGTGGGGTCAGTCTGCTCTTCCCTGGCTATGTTACATTGACAGAGTGGGGTCAGTCTTCTCTTCCCTGGGTGTGTAACATTGACAGATTGGGGTCAGTCTGCTCTACCCCAAGTTTGTTACATTGACACAGTAGGGTCAGTCTGTTCTTCCCTGGGTGTGTTACATTGACAGAGTGGGGTCAGTCTGCTCTTCCCTGGCTATGTTACATTGACAGAGTGGGGTCAGTCTGCTCTTCCCTGGATGTGTTACATTGACAGAGTGGGGTCAGTCTGCTCTTCCCTGGGTGTGTTACATTGACAGAGTGGGGTCAATCTGCTCTTCCCTGGGTGGGTAACATTGACAGAGAGTGGTCAGTCTGCTCTTCCCTGGGTGTGTTACATTGACAGAGTGAGTTCAGTCTGCTCTTCCCTGGGTGTGTTCCATTGACAGAGTGGGGTCAGTCTGCTCTTCCCTGGGTGTGTTATACTGACAGAGTGGAGTCAGTCTGCTCTTCTCTGGGTGCGTTACATTGACAGAGTGGAGTCAGTCTGCACTTCTCTGGGTGCGTTACATTGACAGAGTGGGGTCAGTATGCTCTTCCCTGGGTGTGTTACATTGACAGAACAGGGTCCGTCTGCCTTTCCCTGGGTGTGTTACATTGACAGAGTGGGGTTAATCTGCTCTTCCCTGCGAGGGTTACATTGACAGAGTGGGGTCTGTCTTCTCTTCCCTGGGTGTGTAACATTGACAGATTGGGGTCAGTCTGCTCTACCCCAAGTTTGTTACATTGACACAGTAGGGTCAGTCTGTTCTTCCCTGGGTGTGTTACATTGACAGAGTGGGGTCAGTCTGCTCTTCCCTGGCTATGTTACATTGACAGAGTGGGGTCAGTCTGCTCTTCCCTGGATGTGTTACATTGACAGAGTGGGGTCAGTCTGCTCTTCCCTGGGTGTGTTACATTGACAGAGTGGGGTCAATCTGCTCTTCCCTGGGTGGGTAACATTGACAGAGAGTGGTCAGTCTGCTCTTCCCTGGGTGTGTTTCATTGACAGAGTGGGGTTGGATTGCTCTCCCCTGGGTGTGTTACATTGACAGAGTGGGGACAGTCTGCTCTTCCCTGGGAGGGTTACATTGACAGAGTGGGGTCAGTCTTCTCTTCCCTGGGTGTGTAACATTGACAGATTGGGGTCAGTCTGCTCTTCCCCAAGTTTGTTACATTGACAGAGTGGGGTCAGTCTGCTCTTCCCTGGCTATGTTACATTGACATAGTGGGGTCAGTCTGCTCTTCCCTGGATGTGTTACATTGACAGAGTGGGGTCAGTCTGCTCTTCCCTGGGTGTGTTACATTGACAGAGTGGGGTCAATCTGCTCTTCCCTGGGTGGGTAACATTGACAGAGTGGGGTCAGTTTGCTCTCCCCTGGGTGTGTTACATTGACAGAGTGGGGTCCATCTGCTCTTTCCTTGTTGGGTAACATTGACAGAGTGGTGTCAGATTGCTCTCCCCTGGGTGTGTTACATTGACAGAGTGGTGTCAGTCTGCTCTTCCCTGGGTGTGTTACATTGACAGAGTGGGTTCAGTCTGCCCTTCCCTCGGTGTGTTCCATTGACAGAGTGGGGTCAGTCTGTTCTCCCAGGGTTTGTTACATTGACGGAGTGGGGTCAGTCTGCTCTTCCCTGGGTGTGTTACATTGACAGAACAGGGTCCGTCTGCCTTTCCCTGTGTGTGTTACATTGACAGAGTGGGGTTAGTCTGCTCTTCCCTGGGTGTGTTACATTGACAGAGTGAGGTCAGTCTGCTCTTTCCTGGGTGTGTTACAATGACAGAGTGGGCTCAGTCTGCTCTTCCCTGGGTGTGTTACATTGACAGAGTTGGGTCAGTCTGATGTTCCCTGGGCGTATAACGTTGAGAGACAGGGGTCAGTCTGCGCTTCCTTGGGTGTGTTACATTTACAGAGTGAACTCAGTCTGCTCTTTCCTGGGTGTGTTGCAATGGCAGAGTGTGGTCAGTCTGCTCTTCCCTGTATCTGTTATATTGACACAGTGGGGTCAGTCTGCTCTTCCCTGGGTGCGTGACATTGACAGAGTGCGGTCAGTCTGCTCTTCCCTGGGTGCGTGACATTGACAGAGTGGGGTCAATCTGCTCTTCCCTGGGTGTGTTACATTGACAGAGTGGGGTCAGTCTGTTCTTCCCTGGGTGTGTTACATTGACAGAGTGGGGTTAGTCTGCTCTTCCCTGGGTATGTTACATTGACTTAGCCAGGTCAATCTTCTGTTCCCTGGGTGTGTTACATTGACAGAGGGGGCTCAGTTTGCTCTTCCCTGGGTGTGTTACATTGACAGAGTGAGGTCAGTCTGCTCTTCCCTGGGTGTGTTACAATGACAGAGAGGGGTCAGTCTGCTCTTCCCTGGGTGTGTTACAATGACAGAGTTGGGTCAGTCTGCTCTTCCCAGAATGTGTTACATTGACAGAGTTGGGTCAGTCTGATCTTCCCTGGGTGTGAAACGTTGACAGAAAGGGGTCAGTCTGCTCTTCCCTGGGTGTTTTACATTGACAGAGTGGGGTCAGTCTGCTCTTCCCTGGGTGTGTTAAATTGACAGAGTGGGGTCAGTCTGCTCTTCCCTGGGTGTGTTACATTGACAGAGTGAGGTCAGTCTGCTCTTCCCTGGGTGTGTTACATTGACAGAGTGGATTCAGTCTACTCTTCACTGGGTGTCTTACATTGACAGAGTGGGGTCAGTCTGCTCTTCCCTGGGTGTGTTACAGTGACAGAGTGGGGTCAGTCTGCTCTTCCCAGGGAGTGTTACATTGACAGATTGGGGTCAGTCTGCTCTTCCCAGGGTGTGTTACATTGACAGAGTGGGGTCAGTCTGCTCTTCCCTGGGTGTGTTACATTGACAGAGTGCGGTCAGTGTGCTCTTCCCTGGGTGCGTGACGTTGACAGAGTGGGGTCAGTCTGCTCTTCCCTGGGTGTGTTACATTGACAGAGTTGGATCAGTCTGCTCTTCCCTGGGTGCGTGACATTGACAGAGTGGGGACAGTCTGCTCTTCCCTGGGTGTGTTACTTTGACAGAGTGGGGTCAGTCTGCTCTTCCCTGGGTGTGTTACATTGACAGAGTGGGGACAGTCTGCTCTTCCCTGGGGGTGTTACATTGACAGAGTGAGGTCAGTCAGCTCTACCCTGGGTGTATTACATTGACAGAGTGGGGTCAGTCTACTCTTCCCTGGGTGTCTTACATTGGCAGAGTGGGTTCAGTCTCCTCTCCCTGGGTGTGTTACATTGACAGAGTGGGGTCAGTCTGCTCTTCCCTGGGTGTGATATACTGACAGAGTGGGGTCAGTCTGCTCTTCCCTGGGTGATTTAAATTGACAGAGTGGGGTCATTCCGCTCTACCCTGGGTGTGTTGCATTGACAGAGTGAGGTCAGTCTGCTCTTACCTGGTTGTGTTGCATTGACAGAGTGAGGTCAGTCTGATCTTCCCTGGGTGAGTTACATTGACAGAGTGGGGTCAGTCTGCTCTTCCCTGGGTGCGTTACATTGACAGAGTGGGTTCAGTCTGCTCTTCCCTGAGTGTGTTACATTGACAGAGTGGGGTCAGTCTGCACTTCCCTGGGTCTGTGATATTGACAGAGTGGGGTCAGTCTGCTCTTCCCTGGGTGCGTTACATTGACAGAGTGGGGTCAGTCTGCTCTTCCCTGGGTGTGTTACATTGACAGAGTGAGGTCTGTCTGCTCTTCCCTGGGTTTGTTACATTGACAGAGTGGGCTCAGTCTTCTCTTCCCTGGGTGTGTTACATTGACAGAGTGGCGTCAGTGTGCACTTCCCTGTGTGTGTTACATTGACAGAGTGGGGGTCAGTCTGCTCTTCCCAGGGTGTGTTACATTGACAGATTGTGGTCAGTCTGCTCTTCCCAGGGCGTGTCACATTGACAGAGTGGGGTCAGTCTGCTCTTTTATGGGTGGGTTACATTGACAGAATGAATTCAGTCTACTCTTCCCTGCGTGTGTTGCATTGACAGAGTGGGGTCAGTCTGATCTTCCCTGGTTGTGTTACATTGACAGAGTGAGTTCAGTCTGCTCTTCCCTGTGTGTGTTACATTGACAGAGTGGGGTCAGTCTGCTCTTCCCTGGGTGTGTTACATTGACAGAGTGAGGTCTGTCTGCTCTTCCCTGGGTTTGTTACATTGACAGAGTGGGCTCAGTCTTCTCTTCCCTGGGTGTGTTACATTGACAGATTGGGGTCAGTCTGCACTTCCCTGAGTGTGTTACATTGACAGAGTGGGGTCAGTCTGTTGTTCCTTGGGTGTGTTAAATTGACTGTGTTGGGTCAGTCTGCTCTTCCCTGGGTGTGTTACATTGACAGAGTGGCGTCAGTGTGTTCTTCCCTGGGAGTGTTACAGTGACAGGTTGGTGTCAGTCTGCTCTCCCCTGGGTGTGTTCCATTGACAGAGTGGGGTCAGTCTGCTCTTCCCTGGGTGTGTTAAATTGACAGAGTGGGGTCAGTCTGTCCTTCCCTTGGTGTGTTACAGTGACAGAGTGGTATCTGTCTGCTCTTCCCTGGGTGTGTTACATTGACAGAGTGGGGTCAGTCTGTTCTCCCATTGTGTGTTACATTGACAGAGTTGGGTCAGTCTGCTCTTCCCTGGGTGTGTTACAATGACAGAGTGGGGTCAATGTGCACTTCACTGGGTGGGTTAAATTGACAGAGTGGGGTAAGTCTGCAGTTCACTGTGTGAGTAACTTTGCAGAAGAGGTCAGTCTGCTCTTCTCTGGGTGTGTTACATTGACAGAGTGAGGTCAGTCTGCTCTTCCCTGGGTTTGTTACATTGACAGAGTTTGGTCAGTCTGCTCTTCCCTGGGTGATGTTACATTGACAGCGTTGGGTCAGTGTGCTCTTTCCAGGGCGTCTCACATTGACAGAGTTGGGACAGTCTGCTCTTTAATGCGTGGGTTACATTGACAGAGTGGGGTCAGTCTGCTCTTCCCTGGGTGGGTTACATTGACAGAGTGAGTTCAGTCTGCTCTTCCCTGGGTGTGTTACATTGACAGAGTGGGGTCAGTCTACTCTTTCCTGGGAGGGTTACATTGACAGAGTGGGGTCAGTCTTCTCTTCCCTGGGTGTGTAACATTGACAGATTGGGGTCAGTCTGCTCTTCCCCAAGTTTGTTACATTGACAGAGTGGCGTCAGTCTGTTCTTCCCTGGGTGTGTTACATTGACAGAGTGGGGTCAGCCTGCTCTTCCCTGGCTATGTTACATTGACAGAGTGGGGTCAGTCTGCTCTTCCCTGGATGTGTTACATTGACAGAGTGGGGTCAGTCTGCTCTTCCCTGGGTGTGTTACATTGACAGAGTGAGGTCAGTCTGCTCTTCCCTGGGTTTGTTACATTGACAGAGTGGGGTCAGTCTGCTCTTCCCTGGGTGATGTTACATTGACAGAGTTGGGTCAGTGTGCTCTTTCCAGGGCGTGTCACATTGACAGAGTTGGGACAGTCTGCTCTTTTATGGGTGGGTTACATTGACAGAGTGGGGTCAGTCTGCTATTCCCTGGGTGTGTTTCATTGACAGAGTGGGGTCGGTTTGCTCTCCCCTGGGTGTGTTACATTGACAGAGTGGGGTCAGTCTACTCTTCCCTGGGAGGGTTACATTGACAGAGTGGGGTCAGTCTTCTCTTCCCTGCGTGTGTAACATTGACAAATTGGGGTCAGTCTGCTCTTCCCCAAGTTTGTTACATTGACATTGTGCGGTCAGTCTGTTCTTCCCTGGGTGTGTTACATTGACAGAGTGGGTTCAGTCTGCTCTTCCCTGGCTATGTTACATTGACAGAGTGGGGTCAGTCTGCTCTTCCCTGGATGTGTTACATTGACAGAATGGGGTCAGTCTGCTCTTCCCTGGGTGTGTTACATTGACAGAGTGGGGTCAATCTGCTCTTCCCTGGGTGTGTTACATTGACAGAGTGGTGTCAGTCTGCTCTTCCCTAGGTGTGTTCCATTGACAGAGTGGGGTCAGTCTGTTCTCCCAGGGTTTGTTACATTGACAGAGTGGGGTCAGTCTGTTCTTCCCTGGGTGTGTTACATTGACAGAGTGAGGTCAGTCTGCTCTTCCCAGGGTGTGTCACATTGACACAGTGGGGTCAATCTGCTCTTCCCTGGGTGTGTAACTTTGACAGAGTGTGGTCAGTCTGTTCTTCCCAGGGCGTGTCACATTGACAGAGTGGGGCCAGTCTGCTCTTTTATGGGTGGGTTACATTGACAGAGTGGGGTAAGTCTGCTATTCCCTGGGTCTGTTACATTGACAGAGTGGGGTCAGTCTGCTCTTCCCTGGGGGGGGTACATTGACTGAGTGGGGTCAGTCTGTTCTTCCCTGGGTGTATTACAATGACAGAGTGGGGTCAGTCTGTTCTTCCCTGGGTGTGTTACATTGACAGAGTGGGTTCAGTCTGCTCTTCCCTGGGTGTGTTACATTGACAGAGTGGGGTCAGTCTGTTCTCCCAGGGTTTGTTACATTGACAGAGTGGGGTCAGTCTGCTCTTCCTTTGCTGTGTTACAATGACAGAGTGGGGTCAGTGTGCACTTCCCTGTGTTTGTTACATTGACAGAGTGGGGGTCAGTCTGCTCTTTTATGGGTGGGTTACATTGACAGAATGAATTCAGTCTGCTCTTCCCTGCAAGTGTTACATTCACAGAGTGTGGTCAGTCTGATCTTCCCTGGTTGTGTTACATTGACAGAGTGAGTTCAGTCTGCTCTTCCCTGGGAGTGTTACATTGACAGAGTGGGGTCAGTCTGCTCTTCCCTGGGTGTGTTACATTGACAGAGTGAGGTCAGTCTGCTCTTCCCTGGGTGTGTTACATTGACAGAGTGGGGTCAGTCTTCTCTTCCCTGGGTGTGTTACATTGACCGATTGGGGTCAGTCTGCTCTTCCCTGAGTGTGTTACATTGACAGAGTGGGGTCAGTCTGTTCTTCCTTGGTTGTGTTAAATTGACAGTGTTGGGTCAGTCTGCTCTTCCCTGGGTGTGTTACATTGACAGAGTGGCGTCAGTCTGTTCTTCCCTGGGAGTGTTACAGTGACAGGGTGGTGTCAGTCTGCTCTTCCCTGGGTGTGTTACATTGACAGAGTGGGGTCAGTCTGTTCTTCCCTTGGTGTGTTACATTGACAGAGTGGTATATGTCTGCTCTTCCCTGGGTGTGTTACATTGACAGAGTGGGGTCAGTCTGTTCTCCCATTGTGTGTTACATTGACAGAGTTGGGTCAGTCTGCTCTTCCCTGGGTGTGTTACAATGACAGAGTGGGGTCAATGTGCACTTCACTGGGTGGGTTAAATTGACAGAGTGGGGTAAGTCTGCAGTTCACTGTGTGAGTAACTTTGCAGAAGAGGTCATTCTGCTCTTCTCTGGGTGTGTTACATTGACAGAGTGAGGTCAGTCTGCTCTTCCCTGGGTTTGTTACATTGACAGAGTTTGGTCAGTCTGCTCTTCCCTGCATGTGTTACATTGACAGAGTGGGGTCAGTCTGATCTTCCCTGGTTGTGTTACATTGACAGAGTGTGTTCAGTCTGCTCTTCCCTGGGTGTGTTACATTGACAGAGTGGGGTCAGTCTACTCTTCCCTGGGAGGGTTACATTGACAGAGTGGGGTCAGTCTTCTCTTCCCTGGGTGTGTAACATTGACAGATTGGGGTCAGTCTGCTCTTCCCCAAGTTTGTTACATTGACATTGTGCGGTCAGTCTGTTCTTCCCTGGGTGTGTTACATTGACAGAGTGGGGTCAGTCTGCTCTTCCCTGGCTATGTTACATTGACAGAGTGGGGTCAGTCTGCTCTTCCCTGGATGTGTTACATTGACAGAGTGGGGTCAGTCTGCTCTTCCCTGGGTGTGTTACATTGACAGAGTGGGGTCCATCTGCTCTTCCCTGGGTGGGTAACATTGACAGAGTGGGGTCAGTCTGCTCTTCCCTGGGTGTGTTTCATTGACAGAGTGGGGTCGGTTTGCTCTCCCCTGGTTGTGTTACATTGACAGAGTGGGGTCAGTCTGCTCTTCCCTGGGAGGGTTACATTGACAGAGTTGGGTCAGTCATCTCTTCCCTGGGTGTGTAACATTGACAGATTGGGGTCAGTCTGCTCTTCCCCAAGTTTGTTACATTGACACAGTGGGGTCAGTCTGTTCTTCCCTGGGTGTGTTACATTGACAGAGTGTTGTCAGTCTACTCTTCCCTGGCTATGTTACATTGACAGAGTGGGGTCAGTCTGCTCTTCCCTGGATGTGTTACATTGACAGAATGGGGTCAGTCTGCTCTTCCCTGGGTGTGTTACATTGACAGAGTGGGGTCAATCTGCTCTTCCCTGGGTGGGTAACATTGACAGAGTGGGGTCAGTTTGCTCTCCCCTGGGTGTGTTACATTGACAGTGTGGGGTCAATCTGCTCTCCCCTGGGTGTGTAACATTGACAGAGTGGGGTCAGTTTGCCCTCCCCTGGGTGTGTTACATTGACAGAGTGGTGTCAGTCTGCTCTTCCCTGGGTGTGTTACATTGACAGAGTGTGGTCAGTCTGCCCTTCCCTAGGTGTGTTCCATTGACAGAGTGGGGTCAGTCTGTTCTCCCAGGGTTTGTTACATTGACAGAGTGAGGTCAGTCTGCTCTTCCCAGGGCGTGTCACATTGACAGAGTGGGGTCAGTCTGCTCTTTTATGGGTGGGTTTCATTGACAGAGTGGGGTAAGTCTGCTATTCCCTGGGTGTGTTACATTGACAGAGTGGGGTCAGTCTGCTCTTCCCTGGGGGGGTTACATTGACTGAGTGGGGTCAGTCTGTTCTTCCCTGGGTGTATTACATTGACAGAGTGGGGTCAGTCTGTTCTTCCCTGGGTGTGTTACATTGACAGAGTGGGTTCAGTCTGCTCTTCCCTGGGTGTGTTACATTGACAGAGTAGGGTCAGTCTGTTCTCCCAGTGTTTGTTACATTGACAGAGTGGGGTCAGTCTGCTCTTCCCTGGGTGTGTTACATTGACAGAGTGAGGTCAGTCTGCTCTTCCCTGGGTTTGTTACATTGACAGAGTGGGGTCAGTCTTCTCTTCCCTGGGTGTGTTGCATTGACCGATTGGGGTCAGTCTGCTCTTCCCTGAGTGTGTTACATTGACAGAGAGGGGTCAGTCTGTTCTTCCTCGGTTGTGTTAAATTGACAGTGTTGGGTCAGTCTGCTCTTCCCTGGGTGTGTTCCATTGACAGAGTGGGGTCAGTCTGCTCTTCCCAGGGTGTGTTAAATTGACAGAGTTGCGTCAGTCTGTTCTTCCCTTGGTGGGTTACGTTGACAGAGTGGTATCTGTCTGCTCTTCCCTGGGTGTGTTACATTGACAGAGTGGGGTCAGTCTGTTCTCCCATTATGTGTTACATTGACAGAGTTGGGTCAGTCTGCTCTTCCCTGGGTGTGTTACAATGACAGAGTGGGGTCAATGTGCACTTCACTGGGTGGGTTAAATTGACAGAGTGGGGTAAGTCTGCAGTTCACTGTGTGAGTAACTTTGCAGAAGAGGTCATTCTGCTCTTCTCTGGGTGTGTTACATTGACAGAGTGAGGTCAGTCTGCTCTTCCCTGGGTTTGTTACATTGACAGAGTGGGGGTCAGTCTGCTCTTCCCAGGGTGTGTTACATTGACAGATTGTGGTCAGTCTGCTCTTCCCAGGGCGTGTCACATTGACAGAGTGGGGTCAGTCTGCTCTTTTATGGGTGGGTTACATTGACAGAATGAATTCAGTCTACTCTTCCCTGCGTGTGTTGCATTGACAGAGTGGGGTCAGTCTGATCTTCCCTGGTTGTGTTACATTGACAGAGTGAGTTCAGTCTGCTCTTCCCTGTGTGTGTTACATTGACAGAGTGGGGTCAGTCTGCTCTTCCCTGGGTGTGTTACATTGACAGAGTGAGGTCTGTCTGCTCTTCCCTGGGTTTGTTACATTGACAGAGTGGGCTCAGTCTTCTCTTCCCTGGGTGTGTTACATTGACAGATTGGGGTCAGTCTGCACTTCCCTGAGTGTGTTACATTGACAGAGTGGGGTCAGTCTGTTGTTCCTTGGGTGTGTTAAATTGACTGTGTTGGGTCAGTCTGCTCTTCCCTGGGTGTGTTACATTGACAGAGTGGCGTCAGTGTGTTCTTCCCTGGGAGTGTTACAGTGACAGGGTGGTGTCAGTCTGCTCTCCCCTGGGTGTGTTCCATTGACAGAGTGGGGTCAGTCTGCTCTTCCCTGGGTGTGTTAAATTGACAGAGTGGGGTCAGTCTGTCCTTCCCTTGGTGTGTTACAGTGACAGAGTGGTATCTGTCTGCTCTTCCCTGGGTGTGTTACATTGACAGAGTGGGGTCAGTCTGTTCTCCCATTGTGTGTTACATTGACAGAGTTGGGTCAGTCTGCTCTTCCCTGGGTGTGTTACAATGACAGAGTGGGGTCAATGTGCACTTCACTGGGTGGGTTAAATTGACAGAGTGGGGTAAGTCTGCAGTTCACTGTGTGAGTAACTTTGCAGAAGAGGTCAGTCTGCTCTTCTCTGGGTGTGTTACATTGACAGAGTGAGGTCAGTCTGCTCTTCCCTGGGTTTGTTACATTGACAGAGTTTGGTCAGTCGGCTCTTCCCTGGGTGATGTTACATTGACAGCGTTGGGTCAGTGTGCTCTTTCCAGGGCGTCTCACATTGACAGAGTTGGGACAGTCTGCTCTTTAATGCGTGGGTTACATTGACAGAGTGGGGTCAGTCTGCTCTTCCCTGGGTGTGTCACATTGACAGAGTGAGTTCAGTCTGCTCTTCCCTGGTTGTGTTACATTGACAGAGTGGGGTCAGTCTACTCTTTCCTGGGAGGGTTACATTGACAGAGTGGGGTCAGTCTTCTCTTCCCTGGGTGTGTAACATTCACAGATTGGGGTCAGTCTGCTCTTCCCCAAGTTTGTTACATTGACAGAGTGGCGTCAGTCTGTTCTTCCCTGGGTGTGTTACATTGACAGAGTGGGGTCCTTCTGCTCTTCCCTGGCTATGTTACATTGACAGAGTGGGGTCAGTCTGCTCTTCCCTGGATGTGTTACATTGACAGAGTGGGGTCAGTCTGCTCTTCCCTGGGTGTGTTACATTGACAGAGTGAGGTCAGTCTGCTCTTCCCTGGGTTTGTTACATTGACAGAGTGGGGTCAATCTGCTCTTCCCTGGGTGATGTTACATTGACAGAGTTGGGTCAGTGTGCTCTTTCCAGGGCGTGTCACATTGACAGAGTTGGGACAGTCTGCTCTTTTATGGGTGGGTTACATTGACAGAGTGGGGTCAGTCTGCTATTCCCTGGGTGTGTTTCATTGACAGAGTGGGGTCGGTTTGCTCTCCCCTGGGTGTGTTACATTGACAGAGTGGGGTCAGTCTACTCTTCCCTGGGAGGGTTACATTGACAGAGTGGGGTCAGTCTTCTCTTCCCTGCGTGTGTAACATTGACAAATTGGGGTCAGTCTGCTCTTCCCCAAGTTGGTTACATTGACATTGTGCGGTCAGTCTGTTCTTCCCTGGGTGTGTTACATTGACAGAGTGGGTTCAGTCTGCTCTTCCCTGGCTATGTTACATTGACAGAGTGGGGTCAGTCTGCTCTTCCCTGGATGTGTTACATTGACAGAATGGGGTCAGTCTGCTCTTCCCTGGGTGTGTTACATTGACAGAGTGGGGTCAATCTGCTCTTCCCTGGGTGGGTAACATTGACAGAGTGGGGTCAGTTTGCTCTCCCCTGGGTGTGTTACATTGACAGAGTGGGGTCAATCTGCTCTTCCCTGGGTGGGTAACATTGACAGAGTGAGGTCAGTTTCCTCTCCCCTGGGTGTGTTACATTGACAGAGTGGTGTCAGTCTGCTCTTCCCTAGGTGTGTTCCATTGACAGAGTGGGGTCAGTCTGTTCTCCCAGGGTTTGTTACATTGACAGTGTGGGGTCAGTCTGTTCTTCCCTGGGTGTGTTACATTGACAGAGTGAGGTCAGTCTGCTCTTCCCAGGGTGTGTCACATTGACAGATTGGGGTCAATCTGCTCTTCCCTGGGTGTGTAACTTTGACAGTGTGTGGTCAGTCTGTTCTTCCCAGGGCGTGTCACATTGACAGAGTGGGGCCAGTCTGCTCTTTTATGGGTGGGTTACATTGACAGAGTGGGGTAAGTCTGCTATTCCCTGGGTCTGTTACATTGACAGAGTGGGGTCAGTCTGCTCTTCCCTGGGGGGGGTACATTGACTGAGTGGGGTCAGTCTGTTCTTCCCTGGGTGTATTACATTGACAGAGTGGGGTCAGTCTGTTCTTCCCTGGGTGTGTTACATTGACAGAGTGGGTTCAGTCTGCTCTTCCCTGGGTGTGTTACATTGACAGAGTGGGGTCAGTCTGTTCTCCCAGGGTTTGTTACATTGACAGAGTGGGGTCAGTCTGCTCTTCCTTTGCTGTGTTACAATGACAGAGTGGGGTCAGTGTGCACTTCCCTGTGTTTGTTACATTGACAGAGTGGGGGTCAGTCTGCTCTTTTATGGGTGGGTTACATTGACAGAATGAATTCAGTCTGCTCTTCCCTGCAAGTGTTACATTGACAGAGTGTGGTCAGTCTGATCTTCCCTGGTTGTGTTACATTGACAGAGTGAGTTCAGTCTGCTCTTCCCTGGGAGTGTTACATTGACAGAGTGGGGTCAGTCTGCTCTTCCCTGGGTGTGTTACATTGACAGAGTGAGGTCAGTCTGCTCTTCCCTGGGTGTGTTACATTGACAGAGTGGGGTCAGTCTTCTCTTCCCTGGGTGTGTTACATTGACCGATTGGGGTCAGTCTGCTCTTCCCTGAGTGTGTTACATTGACAGAGTGGGGTCAGTCTGTTCTTCCTTGGTTGTGTTAAATTGACAGTGTTGGGTCAGTCTGCTCTTCCCTGGGTGTGTTACATTGACAGAGTGGCGTCAGTCTGTTCTTCCCTGGGAGTGTTACAGTGACAGGGTGGTGTCAGTCTGCTCTCCCCTGGGTGTGTTCCATTGACAGAGTGGGGTCAGTCTGCTCTTCCCTGGGTGTGTTACATTGACAGAGTGGGGTCAGTCTGTTCTTCCCTTGGTGTGTTACATTGACAGAGTGGTATATGTCTGCTCTTCCCTGGGTGTGTTACATTGACAGAGTGGGGTCAGTCTGTTCTCCCAGGGTTTGTTACATTTCAAGAGTGGGGTCAGTCTGCTCTTCCCTGGGTGTGTTACAATGACAGAGTGGGGTCAATGTGCACTTCACTGGGTGGGTTAAATTGACAGAGTGGGGTAAGTCTGCAGTTCACTGTGTGAGTAACTTTGCAGAAGAGGTCATTCTGCTCTTCTCTGGGTGTGTTACATTGACAGAGTGAGGTCAGTCTGCTCTTCCGTGGGTTTGTTACATTGACAGAGTTTGGTCAGTCTGCTCTTCCCTGCATGTGTTACATTGACAGAGTGGGGTCAGTCTGATCTTCCCTGGTTGTGTTACATTGACAGAGTGAGTTCAGTCTGCTCTTCCCTGGGTGTGTTACATTGACAGAGTGGGGTCAGTCTACTCTTCCCTGGGAGGGTTACATTGACAGAGTGGGGTCAGTCTTCTCTTCCCTGGGTGTGTAACATTGACAGATTGGGGTCAGTCTGCTCTTCCCCAAGTTTGTTACATTGACATTGTGCGGTCAGTCTGTTCTTCCCTGGGTGTGTTACATTGACAGAGTGGGGTCAGTCTGCTCTTCCCTGGCTATGTTACATTGACAGAGTGGGGTCAGTCTGCTCTTCCCTGGATGTGTTACATTGACAGAGTGGGGTCAGTCTGCTCTTCCCTGGGTGTGTTACATTGACAGAGTGGGGTCCATCTGCTCTTCCCTGCGTGGGTAACATTGACAGAGTGGGGTCAGTCTGCTCTTCCCTGGGTGTGTTTCATTGACAGAGTGGGGTCGGTTTGCTCTCCCCTGGTTGTGTTACATTGACAGAGTGGGGTCAGTCTGCTCTTCCCTGGGAGGGTTACATTGACAGAGTTGGGTCAGTCTTCTCTTCCCTGGGTGTGTAACATTGACAGATTGGGGTCAGTCTGCTCTTCCCCAAGTTTGTTACATTGACACAGTGGGGTCAGTCTGTTCTTCCCTGGGTGTGGTACATTGACAGAGTGTTGTCAGTCTACTCTTCCCTGGCTATGTTACATTGACAGAGTGGGGTCAGTCTGCTCTTCCCTGGATGTGTTACATTGACAGAATGGGGTCAGTCTGCTCTTCCCTGGGTGTGTTACATTGACAGAGTGGGGTCAATCTGCTGTTCCCTGGGTGGGTAACATTGACAGAGTGGGGTCAGTCTGCTCTCCCCTGGGTGTGTTACATTGACAGTGTGGGGTCAATCTGCTCTCCCCTGGGTGTGTAACATTGACAGAGTGGGGTCAGTTTGCCCTCCCCTGGGTGTGTTACATTGACAGAGTGGTGTCAGTCTGCTCTTCCCTGGGTGTGTTACATTGACAGAGTGTGGTCAGTCTGCCCTTCCCTAGGTGTGTTCCATTGACAGAGTGGGGTCAGTCTGTTCTCCCAGGGTTTGTTACATTGACAGAGTGAGGTCAGTCTGCTCTTCCCAGGGCGTGTCACATTGACAGAGTGGGGTCAGTCTGCTCTTTTATGGGTGGGTTTCATTGACAGAGTGGGGTAAGTCTGCTATTCCCTGGGTGTGTTACATTGACAGAGTGGGGTCAGTCTGCTCTTCCCTGGGGGGGTTACATTGACTGAGTGGGGTCAGTCTGTTCTTCCCTCGGTGTATTACATTGACAGAGTGGGGTCAGTCTGTTCTTCCCTGGGTGTGTTACATTGACAGAGTGGGTTCAGTCTGCTCTTCCCTGGGTGTGTTACATTGACAGAGTAGGGTCAGTCTGTTCTCCCAGTGTTTGTTACATTGACAGAGTGGGGTCAGTCTGCTCTTCCCTGGGTGTGTTACATTGACAGAGTGGGGTCAGTCTGCTCTTCCCTGGGTGTGTTACATTGACAGAGTGAGGTCAGTCTGCTCTTCCCTGGGTTTGTTACATTGACAGAGTGGGGTCAGTCTTCTCTTCCCTGGGTGTGTTACATTGACCGATTGGGGTCAGTCTGCTCTTCCCTGAGTGTGTTACATTGACAGAGTGGGGTCAGTCTGTTCTTCCTTGGTTGTGTTAAATTGACAGTGTTGGGTCAGTCTGCTCTTCCCTGGGTGTGTTCCATTGACAGAGTGGGGTCAGTCTGCTCTTCCCAGGGTGTGTTAAATTGACAGAGTTGCGTCAGTCTGTTCTTCCCTTGGTGGGTTACGTTGACAGAGTGGTATCTGTCTGCTCTTCCCTGGGTGTGTTACATTGACAGAGTGGGGTCAGTCTGTTCTCCCATTATGTGTTACATTGACAGAGTTGGGTCAGTCTGCTCTTCCCTGGGTGTGTTACAATGACAGAGTGGGGTCAATGTGCACTTCACTGGGTGGGTTAAATTGACAGAGTGGGCTAAGTCTGCAGTTCACTGTGTGAGTAACTTTGCAGAAGAGGTCATTCTGCTCATCTCTGGGTGTGTTACATTGACAGAGTGCGGTCAGTCTGCTCTTCCCTGGGTTTGTTACATTGACAGAGTTTGGTCAGTCTGCTCTTCCCTGGGTGTGTTACATTGACAGAGTGGGGTCAGTCTGATCTTCCCTGGTTGTGTTACATTGACAGAGTGAGTTCAGTCTGCTCTTCCCTGGGTGTGTTACATTGACAGAGTGGGGTCAGTCTACTCTTCCCTGGGAGGGTTACATTGACAGAGTGGGGTCAGTCTTCTCTTCCCTGGGTGTGTAACATTGACAGATTGGGGTCAGTCTGCTCTTCCCCAAGTTTGTTACATTGACATTGTGCGGTCAGTCTGTTCTTCCCTGGGTGTGTTACATTGACAGAGTGGGGTCAGTCTGCTCTTCCCTGGCTATGTTACATTGACAGAGTGGGGTCAGTCTGCTCTTCCCTGGATGTGTTACATTGACAGAGTGGGGTCAGTCTGCTCTTCCCTGGGTGTGTTACATTGACAGAGTGGGGTCCATCTGCTCTTCCCTGGGTGGGTAACATTGACAGAGTCGGGTCAGTCTGCTCTTCCCTGGGTGTGTTTCATTGACAGAGTGGGGTCGGTTTGCTCTCCCCTGGGTGTGTTACATTGACAGAGTGGGGTCAGTCTGCTCTTCCCTGGGAGGGTTACATTGACAGAGTTGGGTCAGTCTTCTCTTCCCTGGGTGTGTAACATTGACAGATTGGGGTCAGTCTGCTCTTCCCCAAGTTTGTTACATTGACACAGTGGGGTCAGTCTGTTCTTCCCTGTGTGTGTTACATTGACAGAGTGTGGTCAGTCTGCTCTTCCCTGGCTATGTTACATTGACAGAGTGGGGTCAGTCTGCTCTTCCCTGGATGTATTACATTGACAGAATGGGGTCAGTCTGCTCTTCCCTGGGTGTGTTACATTGACAGAGTGGGGTCAATCTGCTCTTCCCTGGGTGGGTAACATTGACAGAGTGGGGTCAGTTTGCTCTCCCCTGGGTGTGTTACATTGACAGAGTGGGGTCAATCTGCTCTCCCCTGGGTGTGTAACATTGACAGAGTGGGGTCAGTTTCCCCTCCCCTGGGTGTGTTACATTGACAGAGTGGTGTCAGTCTGCTCTTCCCTGGGTGTGTCACATTGACAGAGTGTGGTCAGTCTGCCCTTCCCTAGGTGTGTTCCATTGACAGAGTGGGGTCAGTCTGTTCTCCCAGGGTTTGTTACATTGACAGAGTGAGGTCAGTCTGCTCTTCCCAGGGCGTGTCACATTGACAGAGTGGGGTCAGTCTGCTCTTTTATGGGTGGGTTACATTGACAGAGTGGGGTAAGTCTGCTATTCCCTGGGTGTGTTACATTGACAGAGTGGGGTCAGTCTGCTCTTCCCTGGGGGGGTTACATTGACTGAGTGGGGTCAGTCTGTTCTTCCCTGGGTGTATTACATTGACAGAGTGGGGTCAGTCTGTTCTTCCCTGAGTGTGTTACATTGACAGAGTGGGTTCAGTCTGCTCTTCCCTGGGTGTGTTACATTGACAGAGTAGGGTCAGTCTGTTCTACCAGTGTTTGTTACATTGACAGAGTGGGGTCAGTCTGCCCTTCCCTTGCTGTGTTACATTGACAGAGTGGGTTCAGTCTGCTCTTCCCTGTGTTTGTTACATTGACAGAGTGGGGGTCAGTCTGCTCTTTTATGGGTGGGTTACATTGACAGAATGAATTCAGTCTGCTCTTCCCTGCAAGTGTTACATTGACAGAGTGTGGTCAGTCTGATCTTCCCTGGTTGTGTTACATTGACAGAGTGAGTTCAGTCTGCTCTTCCCTGGGTGTGTTACATTGACAGAGTGGGGTCAGTCTGCTCTTCCCTGGGTGTGTTACATTGACAGAGTGAGGTCAGTCTGCTCTTCCCTGGGTTTGTTACATTGACAGAGTGGGGTCAGTCTTCTCTTCCCTGGGTGTGTTACATTGACCGATTGGGGTCTGACTGCTCTTCCCTGAGTGTGTTACATTGACAGAGTGGGGTCAGTCTGTTCTTCCTTGGTTGTGTTAAATTGACAGTGTTGGGTCAGTCTGCTCTTCCCTGGGTGTGTTACATTGACAGAGTGGCGTCAGTCTGTTCTTCCCTAGGAGTGTTATAGTGACAGCGTGCTGTCAGTCTGCTCTCCCCTGGGTGTGTTCCATTGACAGAGTGGGGTCAGTCTGCTCTTCCCTGGGTGTGTTAAATTGACAGAGTTGCGTCAGTCTGTTCTTCCCTTGGTGGGTTACATTGACAGAGTGGTATCTGTCTGCTCTTCCCTGGGTGTGTTACATTGACAGAGTGGGGTCAGTCTGTTCTCCCATTGTGTGTTACATTGACAGAGTGGGGTCAGTCTGCTCTTCCCTGGGTGTGTTACCATGACAGAGTGGGGTCAGTGTGCACATCACTGGGTGGGTTATATTGACAGAGTGCGGTAAGTCTGCAGTTCACTGTGTGAGTAATTTTGCAGAAGAGGACATTCTGCTCTTTTCTGGGTGGGTTACATTGACAGAGTGAGGTCAGTCTGCTCTTCCCTGGGTTTGTTACATTGACAGAGTTCGGTCAGTCTGCTCTTCCCTGGGTGTGTTACATTGACAGAGTTGGGTTAGTGTGCTCTTCCCAGGGCGTGTCACATTGACAGAGTGGGGACAGTCTGCTCTTTTATGGGTGGGTAACATTGACAGAATGAATTCAGTCTGCTCTTCCCTGGGTGTGTTACATTGACAGAGTGGGGTCAGTCTGATCTTCCCTGGTTGTGTTACATTGACAGAGTGAGTTCAGTCTGCTCTTCCCTGCAAGTGTTACATTGACAGAGTGTGGTCAGTCTGCTCTTCCCCAAGTTTGTTACATTGACACAGTGGGGTCAGTCTGTTCTTCCCTGGGTGTGTTACATTGACAGAGTGGGGTCAGTCTGCTCTTCCCTGGGTGTGTTACATTGACAGAGTGGGGTCAGTCTGCTCTTCCCTGGGTGTGTTACATTGACAGAGTGGGGTCAGTCTGCTCTTCCCTGGGTGTGTTACATTGACAGAGTGGGGTCAATCTGCTCTTCCCTGGGTGTGTTTCATTGACAGAGTGGGGTCAGTTTGCTCTTCCCTGGGTGTGTTACATTGACAGAGTGGTGTCAGTCTGCTCTTCCCTGGGTGTGTTACATTGACAGAGTGAGGTCAGTCTGCTCTTCCCTGGGTGTGTTACAATGACAGAGAGGGGTCAGTTTGCTCTTCCCTGGGTGTGTTACATTGACAGAGTGGTGTCAGTCTGCTCTTCCCTGGGTGTGTTACATTGACAGAGTGAGGTTAGTCTGCCCTTCCCTAGGTGTGTTCCATTGACAGAGTGGCGTCAGTCTGTTCTCCCAGGGTTTGTTACATTGACAGAGTGGGGTCAGTCTGTTCTTCCCTGGGTGTTTTACATTGACAGAGTGGGATCAGTCTGCTCTTCTCTGTGTGTGTAACATTGACAGAGTGGGGTCAGTCTGCTCTTTCCTGGAGGGTTACATTGACAGAGTGGGGTCAGTCTGTTCTCCCAGGGTTTGTTACATTGACAGAGTGGGGTCAGTCTGTTCTTCCCTGGGTGTGTTACATTGACAGAGTGGGGTCAGTCTGCTCTTCCCTGGGTGTGTTGTACTGACACAGTGGAGTCAGTCTGCTCTTCCCTGGGTGCGTTACATTAACAGAGTGGGGTCAGTATGCTCTTCCCTGGGTGTGTTACATTGACAGAACAGGGTCCGTCTGCCTTTCCCTGTGTGTGTTACATTGACAGAGTGGGGTTAGTCTGCTCTTCCCTGGGTGTGTTACATTGACAGAGTGAGGTCAGTCTGCTCTTCCCTGGGTGTGTTACAATGACAGAGTGGGGTCAGTCTGCTCTTCCCTGGGTGTGTTACATTGACAGAGTGGGGTCAGTCTGCTCTTCCCAGGGTGTGTTACATTGACAAAGTTGGGTCAGTCTGATGTTCCCTGGGCGTATAACGTCGAGAGACAGGGGTCAGTCTGCTCTTCCCTGGGTGTGTTACATTTACAGAGTGAACTCAGTCTGCTCTTCCCTGGGTGTGTTGCAATGGCAGAGTGTGGTCAGTCTGCTCTTCCCTGTGTCTGTTATATTGACACAGTGGGGTCAGTCTGCTCTTCCCTGGGTGCGTGACATTGACAGAGTGCGGTCAGTCTGCTCTTCCCTGGGTGCGTGACATTGACAGAGTGGGGTCAATCTGCTCTTCCCTGGGTGTGTTATATTGACAGAGTGGGGTCAGTCTGTTCTTCCCTGGGTGTGTTACATTGACAGAGTGGGGTTAGTCTGCTCTTCCCTGGGTATGTTACATTGACTTAACCAGGTCAATCTTCTGTTCCCTGGGTGTGTTACATTGACAGAGGGGGCTCAGTCTGCTCTTCCCTGGGTGTGTTACATTGACAGAGTGAGGTCAGTCTGCTCTTCCCTGGGTGTGTTACAATGACAGAGAGGGGTCAGTCTGCTCTTCCCTGGGTGTGTTACAATGACAGAGTTGGGTCAGTCCGCTCTTCCCAGAATGTGTTACATTGACAGAGTTGGGTCAGTCTGATCTTCCCTGGGTGTGAAACGTTGACAGAAAGTGGTCAGTCTGCCCTTCCCTGGGTGTTTTACATTGACAGAGTGGGGTCAGTCTGCTCTTCCCTGGGTGTGTTAAATTGACAGAGTGGGGTCAGTCTGCTCTTCCCTGGGTGTGTTACATTGACAGAGTGAGGTCAGTCTGCTCTTCCCTGGGTGTGTTACATTGACAGAGTGGGTTCAGTCTACTCTTCACTGGGTGTCTTACATTGACAGAGTGGGGTCAGTCTGCTCTTCCCTGGGTGTGTTACATTGACAGAGTGGGGTCAGTCTGCTCTTCCCAGGGTGTGTTACATTGACAGAGTGGGGTCCGTCTGCTCTTCCCTGGGTGTGTTACATTGACAGAGTGGGGTCAGTCTACTCTTCCCTGCCTGTGTTACATTGACAGAGTGGGGTCAGTCTGCTCTTCCCAGGGTGTTTTACATTGACAGAGTGGGGTCAGTCTGCTCCTCCCAGGGTGTGTTACATTGACAGAGTGGGGTCAGTCTGCTCTTCCCTGGGTTTGTAACATTGACAGAGTGGTGTCAGTCTGCTCTTCCCTGGGTGTGTTACAGTGACAGAGTGGGGTCAGTCTGCTCTTCCCAGGGAGTGTTACATTGACAGATTGGGGTCAGTCTGCTCTTCCCAGGGTGTGTTACATTGACAGAGTGGGGTCAGTCTACTCTTCCCTGCCTGTGTTACATTGACAGAGTGAGTTCAGTCTGCTCTTCCCTGGGTGTGTTACATTGACAGAGTGGGGTCAGTCTGCTCTTCCCTGGGTGTGTTACATTGACAGAGTGAGGTCAGTCTGCTCTTCCCTGGGTTTGTTACATTGACAGAGTGGGGTCAGTCTTCTCTTCCCTGGGTGTGTTACATTGACCGATTGGGGTCAGACTGCTCTTCCCTGAGTGTGTTACATTGACAGAGTGGGGTCAGTCTGTTCTTCCTTGGTTGTGTTAAATTGACAGTGTTGGGTCAGTCTGCTCTTCCCTGGGTGTGTTACATTGACAGAGTGGCGTCAGTCTGTTCTTCCCTAGGAGTGTTATAGTGACAGCGTGCTGTCAGTCTGCTCTCCCCTGGGTGTGTTCCATTGACAGAGTGGGGTCAGTCTGCTCTTCCCTGGGTGTGTTAAATTGACAGAGTTGCGTCAGTCTGTTCTTCCCTTGGTGGGTTACATTGACAGAGTGGTATCTGTCTGCTCTTCCCTGGGTGTGTTACATTGACAGAGTGGGGTCAGTCTGTTCTCCCATTGTGTGTTACATTGACAGAGTGGGGTCAGTCTGCTCTTCCCTGGGTGTGTTACAATGACAGAGTGGGGTCAGTGTGCACATCACTGGGTGGGTTATATTGACAGAGTGCGGTAAGTCTGCAGTTCACTGTGTGAGTAATTTTGCAGAAGAGGACATTCTGCTCTTTTCTGGGTGGGTTACATTGACAGAGTGAGGTCAGTCTGCTCTTCCCTGGGTTTGTTACATTGACAGAGTTCGGTCAGTCTGCTCTTCCCTGGGTGTGTTACATTGACAGAGTTGGGTTAGTGTGCTCTTCCCAGGGCGTGTCACATTGACAGAGTGGGGACAGTCTGCTCTTTTATGGGTGGGTAACATTGACAGAATGAATTCAGTCTGCTCTTCCCTGGGTGTGTTACATTGACAGAGTGGGGTCAGTCTGATCTTCCCTGGTTGTGTTACATTGACAGAGTGAGTTCAGTCTGCTCTTCCCTGCAAGTGTTACATTGACAGAGTGTGGTCAGTCTGCTCTTCCCCAAGTTTGTTACATTGACACAGTGGGGTCAGTCTGTTCTTCCCTGGGTGTGTTACATTGACAGAGTGGGGTCAGTCTGCTCTTCCCTGGGTGTGTTACATTGACAGAGTGGGGTCAGTCTGCTCTTCCCTGGGTGTGTTACATTGACAGAGTGGGGTCAATCTGCTCTTCCCTGGGTGTGTTACATTGACAGAGTGGGGTCAATCTGCTCTTCCCTGGGTGTGTTTCATTGACAGAGTGGGGTCAGTTTGCTCTTCCCTGGGTGTGTTACATTGACAGAGTGGTGTCAGTCTGCTCTTCCCTGGGTGTGTTACATTGACAGAGTGAGGTTAGTCTGCCCTTCCCTAGGTGTGTTCCATTGACAGAGTGGCGTCAGTCTGTTCTCCCAGGGTTTGTTACATTGACAGAGTGGGGTCAGTCTGTTCTTCCCTGGGTGTTTTACATTGACAGAGTGGGATCAGTCTGCTCTTCTCTGTGTGTGTAACATTGACAGAGTGGGGTCAGTCTGCTCTTTCCTGGAGGGTTACATTGACAGAGTGGGGTCAGTCTGTTCTCCCAGGGTTTGTTACATTGACAGAGTGGGGTCAGTCTGTTCTTCCCTGGGTGTGTTACATTGACAGAGTGGGGTCAGTCTGCTCTTCCCTGGGTGTGTTGTACTGACACAGTGGAGTCAGTCTGCTCTTCCCTGGGTGCGTTACATTGACAGAGTGGGGTCAGTATGCTCTTCCCTGGGTGTGTTACATTGACAGAACAGGGTCCGTCTGCCTTTCCCTGTGTGTGTTACATTGACAGAGTGGGGTTAGTCTGCTCTTCCCTGGGTGTGTTACATTGACAGAGTGAGGTCAGTCTGCTCTTCCCTGGGTGTGTTACAATGACAGAGTGGGGTCAGTCTGCTCTTCCCTGGGTGTGTTACATTGACAGAGTGGGGTCAGTCTGCTCTTCCCAGGGTGTGTTACATTGACAAAGTTGGGTCAGTCTGATGTTCCCTGGGCGTATAACGTCGAGAGACAGGGGTCAGTCTGCTCTTCCCTGGGTGTGTTACATTTACAGAGTGAACTCAGTCTGCTCTTCCCTGGGTGTGTTGCAATGGCAGAGTGTGGTCAGTCTGCTCTTCCCTGTGTCTGTTATATTGACACAGTGGGGTCAGTCTGCTCTTCCCTGGGTGCGTGACATTGACAGAGTGCGGTCAGTCTGCTCTTCCCTGGGTGCGTGACATTGACAGAGTGGGGTCAATCTGCTCTTCCCTGGGTGTGTTATATTGACAGAGTGGGGTCAGTCTGTTCTTCCCTGGGTGTGTTACATTGACAGAGTGGGGTTAGTCTGCTCTTCCCTGGGTATGTTACATTGACTTAACCAGGTCAATCTTCTGTTCCCTGGGTGTGTTACATTGACAGAGGGGGCTCAGTCTGCTCTTCCCTGGGTGTGTTACATTGACAGAGTGAGGTCAGTCTGCTCTTCCCTGGGTGTGTTACAATGACAGAGAGGGGTCAGTCTGCTCTTCCCTGGGTGTGTTACAATGACAGAGTTGGGTCAGTCTGCTCTTCCCAGAATGTGTTACATTGACAGAGTTGGGTCAGTCTGATCTTCCCTGGGTGTGAAACGTTGACAGAAAGTGGTCAGTCTGCCCTTCCCTGGGTGTTTTACATTGACAGAGTGGGGTCAGTCTGCTCTTCCCTGGGTGTGTTAAATTGACAGAGTGGGGTCAGTCTGCTCTTCCCTGGGTGTGTTACATTGACAGAGTGAGGTCAGTCTGCTCTTCCCTGGGTGTGTTACATTGACAGAGTGGGTTCAGTCTACTCTTCACTGGGTGTCTTACATTGACAGAGTGGGGTCAGTCTGCTCTTCCCTGGGTGTGTTACATTGACAGAGTGGGGTCAGTCTGCTCTTCCCAGGGTGTGTTACATTGACAGAGTGGGGTCCGTCTGCTCTTCCCTGGGTGTGTTACATTGACAGAGTGGGGTCAGTCTACTCTTCCCTGCCTGTGTTACATTGACAGAGTGGGGTCAGTCTGCTCTTCCCAGGGTGTTTTACATTGACAGAGTGGGGTCAGTCTGCTCCTCCCAGGGTGTGTTACATTGACAGAGTGGGGTCAGTCTGCTCTTCCCTGGGTTTGTAACATTGACAGAGTGGTGTCAGTCTGCTCTTCCCTGGGTGTGTTACAGTGACAGAGTGGGGTCAGTCTGCTCTTCCCAGGGTGTGTTACATTGACAGAGTGGGGTCAGTCTGCTCTTCCCTGGGTGTGTTACATTGACAGAGTGCGGTCAGTGTGCTCTTCCCTGGGTGCGTGACCTTGACAGAGTGGTGTCAGTCTGCTCTTCCCTGGGTTTGTCACATTGACAGAGTGGGGTCAGTCTGCTCTTCCCTGGGTGTGTTACATTGACAGAGTGAGTTCAGTCTGCTCTTCCCTGGGTGTGTTACATTGACAGAGTGTTTTCAGTCTACTCTTCACTGGGTGTCTTACATTGACAGAGTGGGGTCAGTCTGCTCTTCCCTGGGTGTGTTACATTGACAGAGTGGGGTCAGTCTGCTCTTCCCAGGGTGTGTTACATTGACAGAGTGGGGTCCGTCTGCTCTTCCCTGGGTGTGTTACATTGACAGAGTGGGGTCAGTCTACTCTTCCCTGCGTGTGTTACATTGACAGAGTGGGGTCAGTCTGCTCTTCTCTGGATTTGTTACATTGACAGAGTGGGGTCAGTCTGCTCTTCCCTGGCTGTGTTACAGTGACAGAGTGGGGTCAGTCTGCTCTTCCCAGGGAGTGTTACATTGACAGATTGGGGTCAGTCTGCTCTTCCCAGGGTGTGTTACATTGACAGAGTGGGGTCAGTCTGCTCTTCCCTGGGTGTGTTACATTGACAGAGTGCGGTCAGTGTGCTCTTCCCTGGGTGCGTGACGTTGACAGAGTGGGGACAGTCTGCTCTTCCCTGGGTGTGTTACTTTGACAGAGTGGGGTCAGTCTGCTCTTCCCTGGCTGTGTTACAGTGACAGAGTGGGGTCAGTCTGCCCTTCCCTGGGTGTGTTACATTGACAGAGTGAGGTCAGTCTGCTCTACCCTGGGTGTATTACATTGACAGAGTGGGGTCAGTCTACTCTTCTCTGGGTGTCTTACATTGACAGAGTGGGGTCAGTCTCCTCTCCCTGGGTGTGTTACATTGACAGAGTGGGGTCAGTCTGCTCTTCCCTGGGTGTGATATACTGACAGAGTGGGGTCAGTCTGCTCTTCCCTGGGTGATTTAAATTGACAGAGTGGGGTCATTCCGCTCTACCCTGGGTGCTTTACATTGACAGAGGGGGGTCAATCTTCTCTTCCCTGGGTAAGTTACATTGACAGAGTGGGGTCAGTCTGCTCTTCACTGGGTGTGTTGCATTGACAGAGTGAGGTCAGTCAGCTCTTCCCTGGGAGTGTTGCATTCACAGAAAAGGTCAGTCTGATCTTCCCTGGGTGAGTTACATTGACAGAGTGAGGTCAGTCTGCTCTTCCCTGGGTGTGTTGCATTGACAGAGTGAGGTCAGTCTGATCTTTCCTGGGTGAGTTACATTGACAGAGTGGGGTCAGTCTGCTCTTCCCTGGGTGCGTTACATTGACAGAGTGGGTTCAGTCTGCTCTTCCCTGAGTGTGTTACATTGACAGAGTGGGGTCAGTCCACTCTTCCCTGGGTCTGTGATATTGACAGAGTGGTGTCAGTCTGCCCTTCCCTGGGTGCGTTACATTGACAGAGTGGGGTCAGTATGCTCTTCCCTGGGTGTGTTACATTGACAGAACAGGGTCCGTCTGCCATTCCCTGGGTGTGTTTCATTGACAGAGTGGGGTCAGTCTGCTCTTCCCTTGCTGTGTTACAATGACAGAGTGGGGTCAGTGTGCACTTCCCTGTGTGTGTTACATTGACCGATTGGGGTCAGTCTGCTCTTCCCTGAGTGTGTTACATTGACAGAGTGGGGTCAGTCTGCTCTTCCCCAAGTTTGTTACATTGACATTGTTTGGTCAGTCTGTTCTTCCCTGGGTGTGTTACATTGACAGAGTGGGGTCAGTCTGCTCTTCCCTGGCTATGTTACATTGACACAGTGGGGTCAGTCTACTCTTCCCTGGATGTGTTACATTGACAGAGTGGGGTCAGTCTGCTCTTCCCTGGGTGTGTTACATTGACAGAGTGAGGTCAGTCTGCTCTTCCCTGGGTTTGTTACGTTGACAGAGTTTGGTCAGTCTGCTCTTCCCTGCGTGATGTTACATTGACAGAGTTGGGTCAGCGTGCTCTTTCCAGGGCGTGTCACAATGACAGAGTTGGGACAGTCTGCTCTTTTATGGGTGGGTTACATTGACAGAGTGGGGTCAGTCTGCTCTTCCCTGGGTGTGTTACATTGACAGAGTGAGTTCAGTCTGCTCTTCCCTGGGTGTGTTACATTGACAGAGTGGGGTCAGTCTACTCTTCCCTGCGAGGGTTACATTGACAGAGTGGGGTCAGTCTTCTCTTCCCTGGGTGTGTAACATTGACAGATTGGGGTCAGTCTGCTCTTCCCCAAGTTTGTTACATTGACATTGTGCGGTCAGTCTGTTCTTCCCTGGGTGTGTTACATTGACAGAGTGGAATCAGTCTGCTCTTCCCTGGCTATGTTACATTGACAGAGTGGGGTCAGTATGCTCTTCCCTGGATGTGTTACATTGACAGAGTGGGGTCAGTCTGCTCTTCCCTGGGAGGGTTACATTGACAGAGTGGGGTCAGTCTTCTCTTCCCTGGGTGTGTAACATTGACAGATTGGGGTCAGTCTGCTCTTCCCCAAGTTTGTTACATTGACACAGTGGGGTCAGTCTGTTCTTCCCTGGGTGTGTTACATTGACAGAGTGGGGTCAGTCTGCTCTTCCCAGGGTGTGTTACATTGACAGAGTGGGGTCAGTCTGCTCTTCCCTGGATGTGTTACATTGACAGAATGGGGTCAGTCTGCTCTTCCCTGGGTGTGTTACATTGACAGAGTGGGGTCAATCTGCTCTTCCCTGGGTGGGTAACATTGACAGAGTGGGGTCAGTTTGCTCTCCCCTGGGTGTGTTACATTGACAGAGTGGGGTCAATCTGCTCTTCCCTGGGTGGGTAACATTGACAGAGTGGGGTCAGTTTGCTCTCCCCTGGGTGTGTTACATTGACAGAGTGGTGTCAGTCTGCTCTTCCCTAGGTGTGTTCCATTGACAGAGTGGGGTCAGTCTGTTCTCCCAAGGTTTGTTACATTGACAGAGTGGGGTCAGTCTGTTCTTCCCTGGGTGTGTTACATTGACAGAGTGAGGTCAGTCTGCTCTTCCCAGGGCGTGTCACATTGACAGAGTGGGGTCAATCTGCTCTTCCCTGGGTGTGTAACATTGACAGAGTCTGGTCAGTCTGCTCTTCCCAGGGCGTGTCACATTGACAGAGTGGGGCCAGTCTGCTCTTTTATGGGTGGGTTACATTGACAGAGTGGGGTAAGTCTGCTATTCCCTGGGTGTGTTACATTGACAGAGTGGGGTCAGTCTGCTCTTCCCTGGGGGGGGTTACATTGACTGAGTGAGGTCAGTCTGTTCTTCCCTGGGTGTATTACATTGACAGAGTGGGGTCAGTCTGTTCTTCCCTGGGTGTGTTACATTGACAGAGTGGGTTCAGTCTGCTCTTCCCTGGGTGTGTTACATTGACAGAGTGGGGTCAGTCTGTTCTCCCAGGGTTTGTTACATTGACAGAGTGGGGTCAGTCTGCTCTTCCCTTGCTGTGTTACAATGACAGAGTGGGGTCAGTGTGCACTTCCCTGTGTTTGTTACATTGACAGAGTGGAGGCCAGTCTGCTCTTTTATGGGTGGGTTACATTGACAGAATGAATTCAGTCTGCTCTTCCCTGCAAGTGTTACATTGACAGAGTGTGGTCAGTCTGATCTTCCCTGGTTGTGTTACATTGACAGAGTGAGTTCAGTCTGCTCTTCCCTGGGTGTGTTACATTGACAGAGTGGGGTCAGTCTGCTCTTCCCTGGGTGTGTTACATTGACAGAGTGAGGTCAGTCTGCTCTTCCCTGGGTTTGTTACATTGACAGAGTGGGGTCAGTCTTCTCTTCCCTGGGTGTGTTACATTGACCGATTGGGGTCAGTCTGTTCTTCCTTGGTTGTGTTAAATTGACAGTGTTGGGTCAGTCTGCTCTTCCCTGGGTGTGTTACATTGACAGAGTGGGGTCAGTCTGTTCTTCCTTGGTTGTGTTAAATTGACAGTGTTGGGTCAGTCTGCTCTTCCCTGGGTGTGTTACATTGACAGAGTGGCGTCAGTCTGTTCTTCCCTGGGAGTGTTACAGTGACAGGGTGGTGTCAGTCTGCTCTCCCCTGGGTGTGTTCCATTGACAGAGTGGGGTCAGTCTGCTCTTCCCTGGGTGTGTTAAATTGACAGAGTGGGGTCAGTCTATTCTTCCCTTGGTGTGTTACATTGACAGAGTGGTATCTGTCTGCTCTTCCCTGGGTGTGTTACATTGACAGAGTGGGGTCAGTCTGTTCTCCCATTGTGTGTTACATTGACAGAGTTGGGTCAGTCTGCTCTTCCCTGGGTGTGTTACAATGACAGAGTGGGGTCAATGTGCACTTCACTGGGTGGGTTAAATTGACAGAGTGGGGTAAGTCTGCAGTTCACTGTGTGAGTAACTTTGCAGAAGAGGTCATTCTGCTCTTCTCTGGGTGTGTTACATTGACAGAGTGAGGTCAGTCTGCTCTTCCCTGGGTTTGTTACATTGACAGAGTTTGGTCAGTCTGCTCTTCCCTGGGTGTGTTACATTGACAGAGTTGGGTCAGTCTGCTCTTCCCTGGGTTTGTCACATTGACAGAGTGGGGTCAGTCTGCTCTTCCCTGGGTGTGTTACATTGACAGAGTGAGTTCAGTCTGCTCTTCCCTGGGTGTGTTACATTGACAGAGTGTTTTCAGTCTACTCTTCACTGGGTGTCTTACATTGACAGAGTGGGGTCAGTCTGCTCTTCCCTGGGTGTGTTACATTGACAGAGTGGGGTCAGTCTGCTCTTTCCAGGGTGTGTTACATTGACAGAGTGGGGTCCGTCTGCTCTTCCCTGGGTGTGTTACATTGACAGAGTGGGGTCAGTCTACTCTTCCCTGCGTGTGTTACATTGACAGAGTGAGGTCAGTCTGCTCTTCCCTGTATTTGTTACATTGACAGAGTGGGGTCAGTCTGCTCTTCCCTGGCTGTGTTACAGTGACAGAGTGGGGTCAGTCTGCTCTTCCCAGGGAGTGTTACATTGACAGATTGGGGTCAGTCTGCTCTTCCCAGGGTGTGTTACATTGACAGAGTGGGGTCAGTCTGCTCTTCCCTGGGTGTGTTACATTGACAGAGTGCGGTCAGTGTGCTCTTCCCTGGGTGCGTGACGTTGACAGAGTGGGGTCAGTCTGCTCTTCCCTGGGTTTGTTACATTGACAGAGTGGTGTCAGTCTGCTCTTCCCTGGGTGCGTGACATTGACAGAGTGGGGACAGTCTGCTCTTCCCTGGGTGTGTTACTTTGACAGAGTGGGGTCAGTCTGCTCTTCCCTGGGTGTGTTACATTGACAGAGTGGGGACAGTCTGCCCTTCCCTGGGTGTGTTACATTGACAGAGTGAGGTCAGTCTGCTCTACCCTGGTTGTATTACATTGACAGAGTGGGGTCAGTCTACTCTTCTCTGGGTGTCTTACATTGTCAGAGTGGGGTCAGTCTCCTCTCCCTGGGTGTGTTACATTGACAGAGTGGGGTCAGTCTGCTCTTCCCTGGGTGTGATATACTGACAGAGTGGGGTCAGTCTGCTCTTCCCTGGGTGATTTAAATTGACAGAGTGGGGTCATTCCGCTCTACCCTGGGTGCGTTACATTGACAGAGGGGGGTCAATCTTCTCTTCCCTGGGTAAGTTACATTGACAGAGTGGGGTCAGTCTGCTCTTCCCTGGGTGTGTTGCATTGACAGAGTGAGGTCAGTCAGCTCTTCCCTGGGTGTGTTGCATTCACAGAAAAGGTCAGTCTGATCTTCCCTGGGTGAGTTACATTGACAGAGTGAGGTCAGTCTGATCTTCCCTGGGTGAGTGACATTGACAGAGTGGGGTCAGTCTGCTCTTCCCTGGGTGTGTTGCATTGACAGAGTGAGGTCAGTCAGCTCTTCCCTGGGTGTGTTGCATTCACAGAAAAGGTCAGTCTGCTCTTCCCTGGGTGTGTTGCATTGACAGAGTGAGGTCAGTCTGATCTTCCCTGGGTGAGTTACATTGACAGAGTGGGGTCAGTCTGCTCTTCCCTGGGTGCGTTACATTGACAGAGTGGGTTCAGTCTGCTCTTCCCTGAGTGTGTTACATTGACAGAGTGGGGTCAGTCTGCTCTTCCCTGGGTCTGTGATATTGACAGAGTGGTGTCAGTCTGCCCTTCCCTGGGTGCGTTACATTGACAGAGTGGGGTCAGTATGCTCTTCCCTGGGTGTGTTACATTGACAGAACAGGGTCCGTCTGCCATTCCCTGGGTGTGTTACATTGACAGAGTGGGGTCAGTCTGCTCTTCCCTTGCTGTGTTACAATGACAGAGTGGGGTCAGTGTGCACTTCCCTGTGTGTGTTACATTGACCGATTAGGGTCAGTCTGCTCTTCCCTGAGTGTGTTACATTGACAGAGTGGGGTCAGTCTGTTCTTCCTTGGTTGTGTTAAATTGACAGTGTTGGGTCAGTCTGCTCTTCCCTGGGTGTGTTACATTGACAGAGTGGGGTCAGTCTGCTCTTCCCCAAGTTTGTTACATTGACATTGTTTGGTCAGTCTGTTCTTCCCTGGGTGTGTTACATTGACAGAGTGGGGTCAGTCTGCTCTTCCCTGGCTATGTTACATTGACAGAGTGGGGTCAGTCTACTTTTCCCTGGATGTGTTACATTGACAGAGTGGGGTCAGTCTGCTCTTCCCTGGGTGTGTTACATTGACAGAGTGAGGTCAGTCTGCTCTTCCCTGGGTTTGTTACGTTGACAGAGTTTGGTCAGTCTGCTCTTCCCTGGGTGATTTTTACATTGACAGAGTTGGGTCAGCGTGCTCTTTCCAGGGCGTGTCACATTGACAGAGTTGGGACAGTCTGCTCTTTTATGGGTGGGTTACATTGACAGAGTGGGGTCAGTCTGCTCTTCCCTGGGTGTGTTACATTGACAGAGTGAGTTCAGTCTGCTCTTCCCTGGGTGTGTTACATTGACAGAGTGGGGTCAGTCTACTCTTCCCTGGGAGGGTTACATTGACAGAGTGGGGTCAGTCTTCTCTTCCCTGGGTGTGTAACATTGACAGATTGGGGTCAGTCTGCTCTTCCCCAAGTTTGTTACATTGACATTGTGCGGTCAGTCTGCTCTTCCCTGGATGTGTTACATTGACAGAGTGGGGTCAGTCTGCTCTTCCCTGGGAGGGTTACATTGACAGAGTGGGGTCAGTCTTCTCTTCCCTGGGTGTGTAACATTGACAGATTGGGGTCAGTCTGCTCTTCCCCAAGTTTGTTACAATGACACAGTGGGGTCAGTCTGTTCTTCCCTGGGTGTGTTACATTGACAGAGTGGGGTCAGTCTGCTCTTCCCTGGCTATGTTACATTGACAGAGTGGGGTCAGTCTGCTCTTCCCTGGATGTGTTACATTGACAGTGTCAGGTCAGTCTGCTCTTCCCTGGGTGTGTTACATTGACAGAGTGGGGTCAGTCTGCTCTTCCCTGGATGTGTTACATTGACAGAGTGGGGTCAATCTGCTCTTCCCTGGGTGGGTAACATTGACAGAGTGGGGTCAGTTTGCTCTCCCCTGGGTGTGTTACATTGACAGAGTGGGGTCAATCTGCTCTTCCCTGGGTGGGTAACATTGACAGAGTGGGGTCAGTTTGCTCTCCCCTGGGTGTGTTACATTGACAGAGTGGTGTCAGTCTGCTCTTCCCTAGGTGTGTTCCATTGACAGAGTGGGGTCAGTCTGTTCTCCCAAGGTTTGTTACATTGACAGAGTGGGGTCAGTCTGTTCTTCCCTGGGTGTGTTACATTGACAGAGTGAGGTCAGTCTGCTCTTCCCAGGGCGTGTCACATTGACAGAGTGGGGTCAATCTGCTCTTCCCTGGGTGTGTAACATTGACAGAGTGTGGTCAGTCTGCTCTTCCCAGGGCGTGTCACATTGACAGAGTGGGGCCAGTCTGCTCTTTTATGGGTGGGTTACATTGACAGAGTGGGGTAAGTCTGCTATTCCCTGGGTGTGTTACATTGACAGAGTGGGGTCAGTCTGCTCTTCCCTGGGGGGGGTTACATTGACTGAGTGGGGTCAGTCTGTTCTTCCCTGGGTGTATTACATTGACAGAGTGGGGTCAGTCTGTTCTTCCCTGGGTGTGTTACATTGACAGAGTGGGTTCAGTCTGCTCTTCCCTGGGTGTGTTACATTGACAGAGTGGGGTCAGTCTGTTCTCCCAGGGTTTGTTACATTGACAGAGTGGGGTCAGTCTGCTCTTCCCTTGCTGTGTTACAATGACAGAGTGGGGTCAGTGTGCACTTCCTTGTGTTTGTTACATTGACAGAGTGGAGGTCAGTCTGCTCTTTTATGGGTGGGTTACATTGACAGACTGAATTCAGTCTGCTCTTCCCTGCAAGTGTTACATTGACAGAGTGTGGTCAGTCTGATCTTCCCTGGTTGTGTTACATTGACAGAGTGAGTTCAGTCTGCTCTTCCCTGGGTGTGTTACATTGACAGAGTGGGGTCAGTCTGCTCTTCCCTGGGTGTGTTACATTGACAGAGTGAGGTCAGTCTGCTCTTCCCTGGGTTTGTTACATTGACAGAGTGGGGTCAGTCTGCTCTTCCCTGGGTGTGTTACATTGACCGATTGGGGTCAGTCTGTTCTTCCTTGGTTGTGTTAAATTGACAGTGTTGGGTCAGTCTGCTCTTCCCTGGGTGTGTTACATTGACAGAGTGGGGTCAGTCTGTTCTTCCTTGGTTGTGTTAAATTGACAGTGTTGGGTCAGTCTGCTCTTCCCTGGGTGTGTTACATTGACAGAGTGGCGTCAGTCTGTTCTTCCCTGGGAGTGTTACAGTGACAGGGTGGTGTCAGTCTGCTCTCCCCTGGGTGTGTTCCATTGACAGAGTGGGGTCAGTCTGCTCTTCCCTGGGTGTGTTAAATTGACAGAGTGGGGTCAGTCTGTTCTTCCCTTGGTGTGTTACATTGACAGAGTGGTATCTGTCTGCTCTTCCCTGGGTGTGTTACATTGACAGAGTGGGGTCAGTCTGTTCTCCCATTGTGTGTTACATTGACAGAGTTGGGTCAGTCTGCTCTTCCCTGGGTGTGTTACAATGACAGAGTGGGGTCAATGTGCACTTCACTGGGTGGGTTAAATTGACAGAGTGGGGTAAGTCTGCAGTTCACTGTGTGAGTAACTTTGCAGAAGAGGTCATTCTGCTCTTCTCTGGGTGTGTTACATTGACAGAGTGAGGTCAGTCTGCTCTTCCCTGGGTTTGTTACATTGACAGAGTTTGGTCAGTCTGCTCTTCCCTGGGTGTGTTACATTGACAGAGTTGGGTCAGTCTGATGTTCCCTGGGCGTATAACGTTGAGAGACAGGGGTCAGTCTGCTCTTCCCTGGGTGTGTTACATTTACAGAGTGAACTCAGTCTGCTCTTCCCTGGGTGTGTTGCAATGGCAGAGTGTGGTCAGTCTGCTCTTCCCTGTGTCTGTTATATTGACACAGTGGGGTCAGTCTGCTCTTCCCTGGGTGCGTGACATTGACAGAGTGCGGTCAGTCTGCTCTTCCCTGGGTGCGTGACATTGACAGAGTGGGGTCAATCTGCTCTTCCCTGGGTGTGTTACATTGACAGAGTGGGGTCAGTCTGTTCTTCCCTGGGTGTGTTACATTGACAGAGTTGGGTTAGTCTGCTCTTCCCTGGGTATGTTACATTGACTTAGCCAGGTCAATCTTCTGTTCCCTGGGTGTGTTACATTGACAGAGGGGGCTCAGTCTGCTCTTCCCTGGGTGTGTTACATTGACAGAGTGTGGTCAGTCTGATCTTCCCTTGTTGTGTTACATTGACAGAGTGAGTTCAGTCTGCTCTTCCCTGGGTGTGTTACATTGACAGAGTGGGGTCAGTCTGCTCTTCCCTGGGTGTGTTACATTGACAGAGTGAGGTCAGTCTGCTCTTCCCTGGGTTTGTTACATTGACAGAGTGGGGTCAGTCTTCTCTTCCCTGGGTGTGTTACATTGACCGATTGGGGTCAGTCTGCTCTTCCCTGAGTGTGTTACATTGACAGAGTGGGGTCAGTCTGTTCTTCCTTGGTTGTGTTAAATTGACAGTGTTGGGTCAGTCTGCTCTTCCCTGGGTGTGTTACATTGACAGAGTGGCGTCAGTCTGTTCTTCCCTAGGAGTGTTACAGTGACAGGGTGGTGTCAGTCTGCTCTCCCCTGGGTGTGTTCCATTGACAGAGTGGGGTCAGTCTGCTCTTCCCTGGGTGTGTTCCATTGACAGAGTGGGGTCAGTCTGTTCTTCCCTTGGTGGGTTACATTGACAGAGTGGTATCTGTCTGCTCTTCCCTGGGTGTGTTACATTGACAGAGTGGGGTCAGTCTGTTCTCCCATTGTGTGTTACATTGACAGAGTGTGGTCAGTCTGCTCTTCCCTGGGTGTGTTACAATGACAGAGTGGGGTCAGTGTGCACATCACTGGGTGGGTTATATTGACAGAGTGCGGTAAGTCTGCAGTTCACTGTGTGAGTAATTTTGCAGAAGAGGACATTCTGCTCTTTTCTGGGTGGGTTACATTGACAGAGTGAGGTCAGTCTGCTCTTCCCTGGATTTGTTACATTGACAGAGTTCGGTCAGTCTGCTCTTCCCTGGGTGTGTTACATTGACAGAGTTGGGTTAGTGTGCTCTTCCCAGGGCGTGTCACATTGACAGAGTGGGGACAATCTGCTCTTTTATGGGTGGGTTACATTGACAGAGTGGGGTCAGTCTGCTCTTCCCTGGGTGGGTAACATTGACAGAGTGGGGTCAGTTTGCTCTCCCCTGGGTGTGTTACATTGACAGAGTGGTGTCAGTCTGCTCTTCCCTAGGTGTGTTCCATTGACAGAGTGGGGTCAGTCTGTTCTCCCAAGGTTTGTTACATTGACAGAGTGGGGTCAGTCTGTTCTTCCCTGGGTGTGTTACATTGACAGAGTGAGGTCAGTCTGCTCTTCCCAGGGCGTGTCACATTGACAGAGTGGGGTCAATCTGCTCTTCCCTGGGTGTGTAACATTGACAGAGTGTGGTCAGTCTGCTCTTCCCAGGGCGTGTCACATTGACAGAGTGGGGCCAGTCTGCTCTTTTATGGGTGGGTTACATTGACAGAGTGGGGTAAGTCTGCTATTCCCTGGGTGTGTTACATTGACAGAGTGGGGTCAGTCTGCTCTTCCCTGGGGGGGGTTACATTGACTGAGTGGGGTCAGTCTGTTCTTCCCTGGGTGTATTACATTGACAGAGTGGGGTCAGTCTGTTCTTCCCTGGGTGTGTTACATTGACAGAGTGGGTTCAGTCTGCTCTTCCCTGGGTGTGTTACATTGACAGAGTGGGGTCAGTCTGTTCTCCCAGAGTTTGTTACATTGACAGAGTGGGGTCAGTCTGCTCTTCCCTTGCTGTGTTACAATGACAGAGTGGGGTCAGTGTGCACTTCCCTGTGTTTGTTACATTGACAGAGTGGAGGTCAGTCTGCTCTTTTATGGGTGGGTTACATTGACAGACTGAATTCAGTCTGCTCTTCCCTGCAAGTGTTACATTGACAGAGTGTGGTCAGTCTGATCTTCCCTGGTTGTGTTACATTGACAGAGTGAGTTCAGTCTGCTCTTCCCTGGGTGTGTTACATTGACAGAGTGGGGTCAGTCTGCTCTTCCCTGGGTGTGTTACATTGACAGAGTGAGGTCAGTCTGCTCTTCCCTGGGTTTGTTACATTGACAGAGTGGGGTCAGTCTTCTCTTCCCTGGGTGTGTTACATTGACCGATTGGGGTCAGTCTGTTCTTCCTTGGTTGTGTTAAATTGACAGTGTTGGGTCAGTCTGCTCTTCCCTGGGTGTGTTACATTGACAGAGTGGGGTCAGTCTGTTCTTCCTTGGTTGTGTTAAATTGACAGTGTTGGGTCAGTCTGCTCTTCCCTGGGTGTGTTACATTGACAGAGTGGCGTCAGTCTGTTCTTCCCTGGGAGTGTTACAGTGACAGGGTGGTGTCAGTCTGCTCTCCCCTGGGTGTGTTCCATTGACAGAGTGGGGTCAGTCTGCTCTTCCCTGGGTGTGTTAAATTGACAGAGTGGGGTCAGTCTGTTCTTCCCTTGGTGTGTTACATTGACAGAGTGGTATCTGTCTGCTCTTCCCTGGGTGTGTTACATTGACAGAGTGGGGTCAGTCTGTTCTCCCATTGTGTGTTACATTGACAGAGTTGGGTCAGTCTGCTCTTCCCTGGGTGTGTTACAATGACAGAGTGGGGTCAATGTGCACTTCACTGGGTGGGTTAAATTGACAGAGTGGGGTAAGTCTGCAGTTCACTGTGTGAGTAACTTTGCAGAAGAGGTCATTCTGCTTTTCTCTGGGTGTGTTACATTGACAGAGTGAGGTCAGTCTGCTCTTCCCTGGGTTTGTTACATTGACAGAGTTTGGTCAGTCTGCTCTTGCCTGGGTGTGTTACATTGACAGAGTTGGGTCAGTCTGATGTTCCCTGGGCGTATAACGTTGAGAGACAGGGGTCAGTCTGCTCTTCCCTGGGTGTGTTACATTTACAGAGTGAACTCAGTCTGCTCTTCCCTGGGTGTGTTGCAATGGCAGAGTGTGGTCAGTCTGCTCTTCCCTCTGTCTGTTATATTGACACAGTGGGGTCAGTCTGCTCTTCCCTGGGTGCGTGACATTGACAGAGTGCGGTCAGTCTGCTCTTCCCTGGGTGCGTGACATTGACAGAGTGGGGTCAATCTGCTCTTCCCTGGGTGTGTTACATTGACAGAGTGGGGTCAGTCTGTTCTTCCCTGGGTGTGTTACATTGACAGAGTTGGGTTAGTCTGCTCTTCCCTGGGTATGTTACATTGACTTAGCCAGGTCAATCTTCTGTTCCCTGGGTGTGTTACATTGACAGAGGGGGCTCAGTCTGCTCTTCCCTGGGTGTGTTACATTGACAGAGTGTGGTCAGTCTGATCTTCCCTTGTTGTGTTACATTGACAGAGTGAGTTCAGTCTGCTCTTCCCTGGGTGTGTTACATTGACAGAGTGGGGTCAGTCTGCTCTTCCCTGGGTTAGTTACATTGACAGAGTGAGGTCAGTCTGCTCTTCCCTGGGTTTGTTACATTGACAGAGTGGGGTCAGTCTTCTCTTCCCTGGGTGTGTTACATTGACCGATTGGGGTCAGTCTGCTCTTCCCTGAGTGTGTTACATTGACAGAGTGGGGTCAGTCTGTTCTTCCTTGGTTGTGTTAAATTGACAGTGTTGGGTCAGTCTGCTCTTCCCTGGGTGTGTTACATTGACAGAGTGGCGTCAGTCTGTTCTTCCCTAGGAGTGTTACAGTGACAGGGTGGTGTCAGTCTGCTCTCCCCTGGGTGTGTTCCATTGACAGAGTGGGGTCAGTCTGCTCTTCCCTGGGTGTGTTCCATTGACAGAGTGGGGTCAGTCTGTTCTTCCCTTGGTGGGTTACATTGACAGAGTGGTATCTGTCTGCTCTTCCCTGGGTGTGTTACATTGACAGAGTGGGGTCAGTCTGTTCTCCCATTGTGTGTTACATTGACAGAGTGTGGTCAGTCTGCTCTTCCCTGGGTGTGTTACAATGACAGAGTGGGGTCAGTGTGCACATCACTGGGTGGGTTATATTGACAGAGTGCGGTAAGTCTGCAGTTCACTGTGTGAGTAATTTTGCAGAAGAGGACATTCTGCTCTTTTCTGGGTGGGTTACATTGACAGAGTGAGGTCAGTCTGCTCTTCCCTGGGTTTGTTACATTGACAGAGTTCGGTCAGTCTGCTCTTCCCTGGGTGTGTTACATTGACAGAGTTGGGTTAGTGTGCTCTTCCCAGGGCGTGTCACATTGACAGAGTGGGGACAATCTGCTCTTTTATGGGTGGGTTACATTGACAGAGTGGGGTCAGTCTGCTCTTCCCTGGGTGGGTAACATTGACAGAGTGGGGTCAGTTTGCTCTCCCCTGGGTGTGTTACATTGACAGAGTGGTGTCAGTCTGCTCTTCCCTAGGTGTGTTCCATTGACAGAGTGGGGTCAGTCTGTTCTCCCAAGGTTTGTTACGTTGACAGAGTGGGGTCAGTCTGTTCTTCCCTGGGTGTGTTACATTGACAGAGTGAGGTCAGTCTGCTCTTCCCAGGGCGTGTCACATTGACAGAGTGGGGTCAATCTGCTCTTCCCTGGGTGTGTAACATTGACAGAGTGTGGTCAGTCTGCTCTTCCCAGGGCGTGTCACATTGACAGAGTGGGGCCAGTCTGCTCTTTTATGGGTGGGTTACATTGACAGAGTGGGGTAAGTCTGCTATTCCCTGGGTGTGTTACATTGACAGAGTGGGGTCAGTCTGCTCTTCCCTGGGGGGGGTTACATTGACTGAGTGGGGTCAGTCTGTTCTTCCCTGGGTGTATTACATTGACAGAGTGGGGTCAGTCTGTTCTTCCCTGGGTGTGTTACATTGACAGAGTGGGTTCAGTCTGCTCTTCCCTGGGTGTGTTACATTGACAGAGTGGGGTCAGTCTGTTCTCCCAGCGTTTGTTACATTGACAGAGTGGGGTCAGTCTGCTCTTCCCTTGCTGTGTTACAATGACAGAGTGGGGTCAGTGTGCACTTCCCTGTGTTTGTTACATTGACAGAGTGGAGGTCAGTCTGCTCTTTTATGGGTGGGTTACATTGACAGACTGAATTCAGTCTGCTCTTCCCTGCAAGTGTTACATTGACAGAGTGTGGTCAGTCTGATCTTCCCTGGTTGTGTTACATTGACAGAGTGAGTTCAGTCTGCTCTTCCCTGGGTGTGTTACATTGACAGAGTGGGGTCAGTCTGCTCATCCCTGGGTGTGTTACATTGACAGAGTGAGGTCAGTCTGCTCTTCCCTGGGTTTGTTACATTGACAGAGTGGGGTCAGTCTTCTCTTCCCTGGGTGTGTTACATTGACCGATTGGGGTCAGTCTGTTCTTCCTTGGTTGTGTTAAATTGACAGTGTTGGGTCAGTCTGCTCTTCCCTGGGTGTGTTACATTGACAGAGTGGGGTCAGTCTGTTCTTCCTTGGTTGTGTTAAATTGACAGTGTTGGGTCAGTCTGCTCTTCCCTGGGTGTGTTACATTGACAGAGTGGCGTCAGTCTGTTCTTCCCTGGGAGTGTTACAGTGACAGGGTGGTGTCAGTCTGCTCTCCCCTGGGTGTGTTCCATTGACAGAGTGGGGTCAGTCTGCTCTTCCCTGGGTGTGTTAAATTGACAGAGTGGGGTCAGTCTGTTCTTCCCTTGGTGTGTTACATTGACAGAGTGGTATCTGTCTGCTCTTCCCTGGGTATGTTACATTGACAGAGTGGGGTCAGTCTGTTCTCCCATTGTGTGTTACATTGACAGAGTTGGGTCAGTCTGCTCTTCCCTGGGTGTGTTACAATGACAGAGTGGGGTCAATGTGCACTTCACTGGGTGGGTTAAATTGACAGAGTGGGGTAAGTCTGCAGTTCACTGTGTGAGTAACTTTGCAGAAGAGGTCATTCTGCTCTTCTCTGGGTGTGTTACATTGACAGAGTGAGGTCAGTCTGCTCTTCCCTGGGTTTGTTACATTGACAGAGTTTGGTCAGTCTGCTCTTCCCTGGGTGTGTTACATTGACAGAGTTGGGTCAGTCTGATGTTCCCTGGGCGTATAACGTTGAGAGACAGGGGTCAGTCTGCTCTTCCCTGGGTGTGTTACATTTACAGAGTGAACTCAGTCTGCTCTTCCCTGGGTGTGTTGCAATGGCAGAGTGTGGTCAGTCTGCTCTTCCCTGTGTCTGTTATATTGACACAGTGGGGTCAGTCTGCTCTTCCCTGGGTGCGTGACATTGACAGAGTGCGGTCAGTCTGCTCTTCCCTGGGTGCGTGACATTGACAGAGTGGGGTCAATCTGCTCTTCCCTGGGTGTGTTACATTGACAGAGTGGGGTCAGTCTGTTCTTCCCTGGGTGTGTTACATTGACAGAGTTGGGTTAGTCTGCTCTTCCCTGGGTATGTTACATTGACTTAGCCAGGTCAATCTTCTGTTCCCTGGGTGTGTTACATTGACAGAGGGGGCTCAGTCTGCTCTTCCCTGGGTGTGTTACATTGACAGAGTGTGGTCAGTCTGATCTTCCCTTGTTGTGTTACATTGACAGAGTGAGGTCAGTCTGCTCTTCCCTGGGTTTTACATTGACAGAGTGGGGTCAGTCTTCTCTTCCCTGGGTGTGTTACATTGACCGATTGGGGTCAGTCTGCTCTTCCCTGAGTGTGTTACATTGACAGAGTGGGGTCAGTCTGTTCTTCCTTGGTTGTGTTAAATTGACAGTGTTGGGTCAGTCTGCTCTTCCCTGGGTGTGTTACATTGACAGAGTGGCGTCAGTCTGTTCTTCCCTAGGAGTGTTACAGTGACAGGGTGGTGTCAGTCTGCTCTCCCCTGGGTGTGTTCCATTGACAGAGTGGGGTCAGTCTGCTCTTCCCTGGGTGTGTTCCATTGACAGAGTGGGGTCAGTCTGTTCTTCCCTTGGTGGGTTACATTGACAGAGTGGTATCTGTCTGCTCTTCCCTGGGTGTGTTACATTGACAGAGTGGGGTCAGTCTGTTCTCCCATTGTGTGTTACATTGACAGAGTGTGGTCAGTCTGCTCTTCCCTGGGTGTGTTACAATGACAGAGTGGGGTCAGTGTGCACATCACTGGGTGGGTTATATTGACAGAGTGCGGTAAGTCTGCAGTTCACTGTGTGAGTAATTTTGCAGAAGAGGACATTCTGCTCTTTTCTGGGTGGGTTACATTGACAGAGTGAGGTCAGTCTGCTCTTCCCTGGGTTTGTTACATTGACAGAGTTCGGTCAGTCTGCTCTTCCCTGGGTGTGTTACATTGACAGAGTTGGGTTAGTGTGCTCTTCCCAGGGCGTGTCACATTGACAGAGTGGGGACAATCTGCTCTTTTATGGGTGGGTTACATTGACAGAGTGGGGTCAGTCTGCTCTTCCCTGGGTGTGTTACATTGACAGAGTGGGGTCAGTCTGATCTTCCCTGGTTGTGTTACATTGACAGAGTGAGTTCAGTCTGCTCTTCCCTGTGTGTGTTACATTGACAGAGTGGGGTCAGTCTGCTCTTCCCCAAGTTTGTTACATTGACACAGTGGGGTCAGTCTGTTCTTCCCTGGGTGTGTTACATTGACAGAGTGGGGTCAGTCAGCTCTTCCCTGGGTGTGTTACATTGACAGAGTGGGGTCAGTCTGCTCTTCCCTGGGTGTGTTACATTGACAGAGTGGGGTCAATCTGCTCTTCCCTGGGTGTGTCACATTGACAGAGTGGGGTCAATCTGCTCTTCCCTGGGTGAGTAACATTGACAGAGTGTGGTCAGTCTGCTCTTCCCAGGGCGTGTCACATTGACAGAGTGGGGCCAGTCTGCTCTTTTATGGGTGGGTTACATTGACAGAGTGGGGTAAGTCTGCTATTCCCTGGGTGTGTTACATTGACAGAGTGGGGTCAGTCTGCTCTTCCCTGGGGGGGGTTACATTGACTGAGTGGGGTCAGTCTGTTCTTCCCTGGGTGTATTACATTGACAGAGTGGGGTCAGTCTGTTCTTCCCTGGGTGTGTTACATTGACAGAGTGGGTTCAGTCTGCTCTTCCCTGGGTGTGTTACATTGACAGAGTGGGGTCAGTCTGTTCTCCCAGGGTTTGTTACATTGACAGAGTGGGGTCAGTCTGCTCTTCCCTTGCTGTGTTACAATGACAGAGTGGGGTCAGTGTGCACTTCCCTGTGTTTGTTACATTGACAGAGTGGAGGTCAGTCTGCTCTTTTATGGGTGGGTTACATTGACAGACTGAATTCAGTCTGCTCTTCCCTGCAAGTGTTACATTGACAGAGTGTGGTCAGTCTGATCTTCCCTGGTTGTGTTACATTGACAGAGTGAGTTCAGTCTGCTCTTCCCTGGGTGTGTTACATTGACAGAGTGGGGTCAGTCTGCTCTTCCCTGGGTGTGTTACATTGACAGAGTGAGGTCAGTCTGCTCTTCCCTGGGTTTGTTACATTGACAGAGTGGGGTCAGTCTTCTCTTCCCTGGGTGTGTTACATTGACCGATTGGGGTCAGTCTGTTCTTCCTTGGTTGTGTTAAATTGACAGTGTTGGGTCAGTCTGCTCTTCCCTGGGTGTGTTACATTGACAGAGTGGGGTCAGTCTGTTCTTCCTTGGTTGTGTTAAATTGACAGTGTTGGGTCAGTCTGCTCTTCCCTGGGTGTGTTACATTGACAGAGTGGCGTCAGTCTGTTCTTCCCTGGGAGTGTTACAGTGACAGGGTGGTGTCAGTCTGCTCTCCCCTGGGTGTGTTCCATTGACAGAGTGGGGTCAGTCTGCTCTTCCCTGGGTGTGTTAAATTGACAGAGTGGGGTCAGTCTGTTCTTCCCTTGGTGTGTTACATTGACAGAGTGGTATCTGTCTGCTCTTCCCTGGGTGTGTTACATTGACAGAGTGGGGTCAGTCTGTTCTCCCATTGTGTGTTACATTGACAGAGTTGGGTCAGTCTGCTCTTCCCTGGGTGTGTTACAATGACAGAGTGGGGTCAATGTGCACTTCACTGGGTGGGTTAAATTGACAGAGTGGGGTAAGTCTGCAGTTCACTGTGTGAGTAACTTTGCAGAAGAGGTCATTCTGCTCTTCTCTGGGTGTGTTACATTGACAGAGTGAGGTCAGTCTGCTCTTCCCTGGGTTTGTTACATTGACAGAGTTTGGTCAGTCTGCTCTTCCCTGGGTGTGTTACATTGACAGAGTTGGGTCAGTCTGATGTTCCCTGGGCGTATAACGTTGAGAGACAGGGGTCAGTCTGCTCTTCCCTGGGTGTGTTACATTTACAGAGTGAACTCAGTCTGCTCTTCCCTGGGTGTGTTGCAATGGCAGAGTGTGGTCAGTCAGCTCTTCCCTGTGTCTGTTATATTGACACAGTGGGGTCAGTCTGCTCTTCCCTGGGTGCGTGACATTGACAGAGTGCGGTCAGTCTGCTCTTCCCTGGGTGCGTGACATTGACAGAGTGGGGTCAATCTGCTCTTCCCTGGGTGTGTTACATTGACAGAGTGGGGTCAGTCTGTTCTTCCCTGGGTGTGTTACATTGACAGAGTTGGGTTAGTCTGCTCTTCCCTGGGTATGTTACATTGACTTAGCCAGGTCAATCTTCTGTTCCCTGGGTGTGTTACATTGACAGAGGGGGCTCAGTCTGCTCTTCCCAGGGTGTGTTACATTGACAGAGTGGGGTCAGTCTGCTCTTCCCTGGCTGTGTTACATTGACAGAGTGCGGTCAGTGTGCTCTTCCCTGGGTGCGTGACGTTGACAGAGTGGGGACAGTCTGCTCTTCCCTGGGTGTGATATACTGACAGAGTGGGGTCAGTCTGCTCTTCCCTGTGTTTGTTACATTAACAGAGTGGGGGTCAGTCTGCTCTTTTATGGGTGGGTTACATTGACAGAATGAATTCAGTCTGCTCTTCCCTGGGTGTGTTACATTGACAGAGTGTGGTCAGTCTGATCTTCCCTGGTTGTGTTACATTGACAGAGTGAGTTCAGTTTGCTCTTCCCTGGGTGTGTTACATTGACAGAGTGGGGTCAGTCTGCTCTTCCCTGGGTGTGTTACATTGACAGAGTGGCGTCAGTCTGTTCTTCCCTGGGAGTGTTACAGTGACAGGGTGGTGTCAGTCTGCTCTCCCCTGGGTGTGTTCCATTGACAGAGTGGGGTCAGTCTGCTCTTCCCTGGGTGTGTTAAATTGACAGAGTTGGGTCAATCTGTTCTTCCCTTGGTGGGTTACATTGACAGAGTGGTATCTGTCTGCTCTTCCCTGGGTGTGTTACATTGACAGAGTGGGGAAAGTCTGTTCTCGCATTGTGTGTTACATTGACAGAGTGGGGTCATTCTGCTCTTCCCTGGGTGTGTTACAATGACAGAGTGGGGTCAGTGTGCACATCACTGGGTGGGTTATATTGACAGAGTGTGGTAAGTCTTCAGTTCACTGCGTGAGTAATTTTGCAGAAGAGGACATTCTGCTCTTTTCTGGGTGGTTTACATTGACAGAGTGAGGTCAGTCTGCTCTTCCCTGGGTTTGTTACATTGACAGAGTTTGGTCAGTCTGCTCTTCCCTGGGTGTGTTACATTGACAGAGTTGGGTTAGTGTGCTCTTCCCAGGGCGTGTCACATTGACAGAGTGGGGACAGTCTGCTCTTTTATGGGTGGGTTTCCTTGACAGAGTGGGGTCAGTCTGCTCTTCCCTGGGTGTGTTACATTGACAGAGTGGGGTCAGTCTGATCTTCCCTGGTTGTGTTACATTGACAGAGTGAGTTCAGTCTGCTCTTCCCTGTGTGTGTTACATTTACAGAGTGGGGTCAGTCTGCTCTTCCCTGGGAGGGTTACATTGACAGAGTGGGGTCAGTCTTCTCTTCCCTGGGTGTGTTACATTGACAGATTGGGGTCAGTCTGCTCTTCCCCAATTTTGTTACATTGACAGAGTGGGGTCAGTCTGCTCTTCCCTGGGTATGTTACATTGACAGAGTGGGGTCAGTCTGCTCTTCCCTGGGTGTGTTACATTGACAGAGTTGTGTCAGTCTGCTCTTCCCTGGGTGCGTGACATTTACAGAGTGGGGACAGTCTGCTCTTCCCTGGGTGTGTTACTTTGACAGAGTGGGGTCAGTCTGCTCTTCCCTGGGTGTGTTACATTGACAGAGTGGGGTCAATCTGCTCTTCCCTGGGTGTGTCACATTGACAGAGTGGGGTCAATCTGCTCTTCCCTGGGTGAGTAACATTGACAGAGTGTGGTCAGTCTGCTCTTCCCAGGGCGTGTCACATTGACAGAGTGGGGCCAGTCTGCTCTTTTATGGGTGGGTTACATTGACAGAGTGGGGTAAGTCTGCTATTCCCTGGGTGTGTTACATTGACAGAGTGGGGTCAGTCTGCTCTTCCCTGGGGGGGGTTACATTGACTGAGTGGGGTCAGTCTGTTCTTCCCTGGGTGTATTACATTGACAGAGTGGGGTCAGTCATTTCTTCCCTGGGTGTGTTACATTGACAGAGTGGGTTCAGTCTGCTCTTCCCTGGGTGTGTTACATTGACAGAGTGGGGTCAGTCTGTTCTCCCAGGGTTTGTTACATTGACAGAGTGGGGTCAGTCTGCTCTTCCCTTGCTGTGTTACAATGACAGAGTGGGGTCAGTGTGCACTTCCCTGTGTATGTTACATTGACAGAGTGGAGGTCAGTCTGCTCTTTTATGGGTGGGTTACATTGACAGACTGAATTCAGTCTGCTCTTCCCTGCAAGTGTTACATTGACAGAGTGTGGTCAGTCTGATCTTCCCTGGTTGTGTTACATTGACAGAGTGAGTTCAGTCTGCTCTTCCCTGGGTGTGTTACATTGACAGAGTGGGGTCAGTCTGCTCTTCCCTGGGTGTGTTACATTGACAGAGTGAGGTCAGTCTGCTCTTCCCTGGGTTTGTTACATTGACAGAGTGGGGTCAGTCTTCTCTTCCCTGGGTGTGTTACATTGACCGATTGGGGTCAGTCTGTTCTTCCTTGGTTGTGTTAAATTGACAGTGTTGGGTCAGTCTGCTCTTCCCTGGGTGTGTTACATTGACAGAGTGGCGTCAGTCTGTTCTTCCCTGGGAGTGTTACAGTGACAGGGTGGTGTCAGTCTGCTCTCCCCTGGGTGTGTTCCATTGACAGAGTGGGGTCAGTCTGCTCTTCCCTGGGTGTGTTAAATTGACAGAGTGGGGTCAGTCTGTTCTTCCCTTGGTGTGTTACATTGACAGAGTGGTATCTGTCTGCTCTTCCCTGGGTGTGTTACATTGACAGAGTGGGGTCAGTCTGTTCTCCCATTGTGTGTTACATTGACAGAGTTGGGTCAGTCTGCTCTTCCCTGGGTGTGTTACAATGACAGAGTGGGGTCAATGTGCACTTCACTGGGTGGGTTAAATTGACAGAGTGGGGTAAGTCTGCAGTTCACTGTGTGAGTAACTTTGCAGAAGAGGTCATTCTGCTCTTCTCTGGGTGTGTTACATTGACAGAGTGAGGTCAGTCTGCTCTTCCCTGGGTTTGTTACATTGACAGAGTTTGGTCAGTCTGCTCTTCCCTGGGTGTGTTACATTGACAGAGTTGGGTCAGTCTGATGTTCCCTGGGCGTATAACGTTGAGAGACAGGGGTCAGTCTGCTCTTCCCTGGGTGTGTTACATTTACAGAGTGAACTCAGTCTGCTCTTCCCTGGGTGTGTTGCAATGGCAGAGTGTGGTCAGTCAGCTCTTCCCTGTGTCTGTTATATTGACACAGTGGGGTCAGTCTGCTCTTCCCTGGGTGCGTGACATTGACAGAGTGCGGTCAGTCTGCTCTTCCCTGGGTGCGTGACATTGACAGAGTGGGGTCAATCTGCTCTTCCCTGGGTGTGTTACATTGACAGAGTGGGGTCAGTCTGTTCTTCCCTGGGTGTGTTACATTGACAGAGTTGGGTTAGTCTGCTCTTCCCTGGGTATGTTACATTGACTTAGCCAGGTCAATCTTCTGTTCCCTGGGTGTGTTACATTGACAGAGGGGGCTCAGTCTGCTCTTCCCTGGGTGTGTTACATTGACAGAGTGTGGTCAGTCTGATCTTCCCTTGTTGTGTTACATTGACAGAGTGAGTTCAGTCTGCTCTTCCCTGGGTGTGTTACATTGACAGAGTGGGGTCAGTCTGCTCTTCCCTGGGTGTGTTACATTGACAGAGTGAGGTCAGTCTGCTCTTCCCTGGGTTTGTTACATTGACAGAGTGGGGTCAGTCTTCTCTTCCCTGGGTGTGTTACATTGACCGATTGGGGTCAGTCTGCTCTTCCCTGAGTGTGTTACATTGACAGAGTGGGGTCAGTCTGTTCTTCCTTGGTTGTGTTAAATTGACAGTGTTGGGTCAGTCTGCTCTTCCCTGGGTGTGTTACATTGACAGAGTGGCGTCAGTCTGTTCTTCCCTAGGAGTGTTACAGTGACAGGGTGGTGTCAGTCTGCTCTCCCCTGGGTGTGTTCCATTGACAGAGTGGGGTCAGTCTGCTCTTCCCTGGGTGTGTTCCATTGACAGAGTGGGGTCAGTCTGTTCTTCCCTTGGTGGGTTACATTGACAGAGTGGTATCTGTCTGCTCTTCCCTGGGTGTGTTACATTGACAGAGTGGGGTCAGTCTGTTCTCCCATTGTGTGTTACATTGACAGAGTGTGGTCAGTCTGCTCTTCCCTGGGTGTGTTACAATGACAGAGTGGGGTCAGTGTGCACATCACTGGGTGGGTTATATTGACAGAGTGCGGTAAGTCTGCAGTTCACTGTGTGAGTAATTTTGCAGAAGAGGACATTCTGCTCTTTTCTGGGTGGGTTACATTGACAGAGTGAGGTCAGTCTGCTCTTCCCTGGGTTTGTTACATTGACAGAGTTCGGTCAGTCTGCTCTTCCCTGGGTGTGTTACATTGACAGAGTTGGGTTAGTGTGCTCTTCCCAGGGCGTGTCACATTGACAGAGTGGGGACAATCTGCTCTTTTATGGGTGGGTTACATTGACAGAGTGGGGTCAGTCTGCTCTTCCCTGGGTGTGTTACATTGACAGAGTGGGGTCAGTCTGATCTTCCCTGGTTGTGTTACATTGACAGAGTGAGTTCAGTCTGCTCTTCCCTGTGTGTGTTACATTGACAGAGTGGGGTCAGTCTGCTCTTCCCCAAGTTTGTTACATTGACACAGTGGGGTCAGTCTGTTCTTCCCTGGGTGTGTTACATTGACAGAGTGGGGTCAGTCAGCTCTTCCCTGGGTGTGTTACATTGACAGAGTGGGGTCAGTCTGCTCTTCCCTGGGTGTGTTACATTGACAGAGTGGGGTCAATCTGCTCTTCCCTGGGTGTGTTACATTGACAGAGTGGGGTCAATCTGCTCTTCCCTGGGTGTGTTTCATTGACAGAGTGGGGTCAGTTTGCTCTTCCCTGGGTGTGTTACATTGACAGAGTGGTGTCAGTCTGCTCTTCCCTGGGTGTGTTACATTGACAGAGTGAGGTTAGTCTGCCCTTCCCTAGGTGTGTTCCATTGACAGAGTGGCGTCAGTCTTTTCTCCCAGGGTTTGTTACATTGACAGAGTGGGGTCAGTCTGTTCTTCCCTGGGTGTTTTACATTGACACAGTGGGATCAGTCTGCTCTTCTCTGTGTGTGTAACATTGACAGAGTGGGGTCAGTCTGCTCTTTCCTGGAGGGTTACATTGACAGAGTGGGGTCAGTCGGTTCTCCCAGCGTTTGTTACATTGACAGAGTGGGGTCAGTCTGTTCTTCCCTGTGTGTGTTACATTGACAGAGTGGGGTCAGTCTGCTCTTCCCTGGGTGTGTTATACTGACACAGTGGAGTCAGTCTGCTCTTCCCTGGGTGCGTTACATTGACAGAGTGGGGTCAGTCTGCTCTTCCCAGGGAGATATACATTGACAGATTGGGGTCAGTCTGCTCTTCCCAGGGTGTGTTACATTGACAGAGTGGGGTCAGTCTGCTCTTCCCTGGCTGTGTTACATTGACAGAGTGCGGTCAGTGTGCTCTTCCCTGGGTGCGTGACGTTGACAGAGTGGGGACAGTCTGCTCTTCCCTGGGTGTGATATACTGACAGAGTGGGGTCAGTCTGCTCTTCCCTGTGTTTGTTACATTAACAGAGTGGGGGTCAGTCTGCTCTTTTATGGGTGGGTTACATTGACAGAATGAATTCAGTCTGCTCTTCCCTGCAAGTGTTACATTGACAGAGTGTGGTCAGTCTGATCTTCCCTGGTTGTGTTACATTGACAGAGTGAGTTCAGTTTGCTCTTCCCTGGGTGTGTTACATTGACAGAGTGGGGTCAGTCTGCTCTTCCCTGGGTGTGTTACATTGACAGAGTGGCGTCAGTCTGTTCTTCCCTGGGAGTGTTACAGTGACAGGGTGGTGTCAGTCTGCTCTCCCCTGGGTGTGTTCCATTGACAGAGTGGGGTCAGTCTGCTCTTCCCTGGGTGTGTTAAATTGACAGAGTTGGGTCAATCTGTTCTTCCCTTGGTGGGTTACATTGACAGAGTGGTATCTGTCTGCTCTTCCCTGGGTGTGTTACATTGACAGAGTGGGGAAAGTCTGTTCTCCCATTGTGTGTTACATTGACAGAGTGGGGTCATTCTGCTCTTCCCTGGGTGTGTTACAATGACAGAGTGGGGTCAGTGTGCACATCACTGGGTGGGTTATATTGACAGAGTGTGGTAAGTCTTCAGTTCACTGCGTGAGTAATTTTGCAGAAGAGGACATTCTGCTCTTTTCTGGGTGGTTTACATTGACAGAGTGAGGTCAGTCTGCTCTTCCCTGGGTTTGTTACATTGACAGAGTTTGGTCAGTCTGCTCTTCCCTGGGTGTGTTACATTGACAGAGTTGGGTTAGTGTGCTCTTCCCAGGGCGTGTCACATTGACAGAGTGGGGACAGTCTGCTCTTTTATGGGTGGGTTTCCTTGACAGAGTGGGGTCAGTCTGCTCTTCCCTGGGTGTGTTACATTGACAGAGTGGGGTCAGTCTGATCTTCCCTGGTTGTGTTACATTGACAGAGTGAGTTCAGTCTGCTCTTCCCTGTGTGTGTTACATTTACAGAGTGGGGTCAGTCTGCTCTTCCCTGGGAGGGTTACATTGACAGAGTGGGGTCAGTCTTCTCTTCCCTGGGTGTGTTACATTGACAGATTGGGGTCAGTCTGCTCTTCCCCAATTTTGTTACATTGACAGAGTGGGGTCAGTCTGCTCTTCCCTGGGTATGTTACATTGACAGAGTGGGGTCAGTCTGCTCTTCCCTGGGTGTGTTACATTGACAGAGTTGTGTCAGTCTGCTCTTCCCTGGGTGCGTGACATTTACAGAGTGGGGACAGTCTGCTCTTCCCTGGGTGTGTTACTTTGACAGAGTGGGGTCAGTCTGCTCTTCCCTGGGTGTGTTACATTGACAGAGTGGGGACAGTCTGCTCTTCCCTGGGTGTGTTACATTGACAGAGTGAGGTCAGTCAGCTCTACCCTGGGTGTATTACATTGACAGAGTGGGGTCAGTCAACTCTTCCCTGGGTGTCTTACATTGACAGAGTGGGGTCAGTCTCCTCTCCCTGGGTGTGTTACATTGACAGAGTGGGGTCAGTCTGCTCTTCCCTGGGTGTGATATACTGACAGAGTGGGGTCAGTCTGCTCTTCCCTGGGTGATTTAAATTGACAGAGTGGGGTCATTCCGCTCTACCCTGGGTGCATTACATTGACAGAGGGGGGTCAATCTTGTCTTCCCTGGGTAAGTTACATTGACAGAGTGGGGTCAGTCTGCTCTTCCCTGGGTGTGTTGCATTGACAGAGTGAGGTCAGTCTGCTCTTCCCTGGGTGTGTTGCATTCACAGAAAAGGTCAGTCTGATCTTCCCTGGGTGAGTTACATTGACAGAGTGAGGTCAGTCTGCTCTTCCCTGGGTGTGTTGCATTGACAGAGTGAGGTCAGTCTGATCTTCCCTGGGTGAGTTACATTGACAGAGTGGGGTCAGTCTGCTCTTCCCTGGGTGCGTTACATTGACAGAGTGGGTTCAGTCTGCTCTTCCCTGAGTGTGTTACATTGACAGAGTGGGGTCAGTCTGCACTTCCCTGGGTCTGTGATATTGACAGAGTGGGGTCAGTCTGCTCTTCCCTGGGTGCGTTACATTGACAGAGTGGGGTCAGTACGCTCTTCCCTGGGTGTGTTACATTGACAGAACAGGGTCCGTCTGCCTTTCCCTGGGTGTGTTACATTGACAGAGTGGGGTCAGTCTGCTCTTCCCTTGCTGTGTTACAATGACAGAGTGGCGTCAGTGTGCACTTCCCTGTGTGTGTTACATTGACAGAGTGGGGGTCAGTCTGCTCTTCCCAGGGTGTGTTACATTGACAGAGTGTGGTCAGTCTGCTCTTTCCAGGGCGTGTCACATTGACAGAGTGGGGTCAGTCTGCTCTTTTATGGGTGGGTTACATTGACAGAATGAATTCAGTCTACTCTTCCCTGCGTGTGTTGCATTGACAGAGTGGGGTCAGTCTGATCTTCCCTGGTTGTGTTACATTGACAGAGTGGGGTCAGTCTGCTCTTCCCTGGATGTGTTACATTGACAGAGTGGGGTCAGTCTGCTCTTCCCTGGGTGTGTTACATTGACAGAGTGAGGTCAGTCTGCTCTTCCCTGGGTTTGTTACATTGACAGAGTTTGGTCAGTCTGCTCTTCCCTGGGTGATGTTACATTGACAGAGTTGGGTCAGTGTGCTCTTTCCAGGGCGTGTCACATTGACAGAGTTGGGACAGTCTGCTCTTTTATGGGTGGGTTACATTGACAGAGTGGGGTCAGTCTGCTCTTCCCTGGGTGTGTTACATTGACAGAGTGAGTTCAGTCTGCTCTTCCCTGGGTGTGTTACATTGACAGAGTGGGGTCAGTCTACTCTTCCCTGGCTATGTTACATTGACAGAGTGGGGTCAGTCTGCTCTTCCCTGGATGTGTTACATTGACAGAGTGGGGTCAGTCTGCTCTTCCCTGGGTATGTTACATTGACAGAGTGGGGTCCATCTGCTCTTCCCTGGGTGGGTAACATTGACAGAGTGGGGTCAGTCTGCTCTTCCCTGGGTGTGTTTCATTGACAGAGTGGGGTCGGTTTGCTCTCCCCTGGGTGTGTTACATTGACGGAGTGGGGTCAGTCTGCTCTTCCCTGGGAGGGTTACATTGACAGAGTGGGGTCAGTCTTCTCTTCCCTGTGTGTGTAACATTGACAGATTGGGGTCAGTCAGCTCTTCCCCAAGTTTGTTACATTGACACAGTGGGGTCAGTCTGTTCTTCCCTGGGTGTGTTACATTGACAGAGTGGGGTCAGTCTGCTCTTCCCTGGCTATGTTACATTGACAGAGTGGGGTCAGTCTGCTCTTCCCTGGATGTGTTACATTGACAGAATGGGGTCAGTCTGCTCTTCCCTGGGTGTGTTACATTGACAGAGTGGGGTCAATCTGCTCTTCCCTGGGTGGGTAACATTGACAGAGTGGGGTCAGTTTGCTCTCCCCTGGGTGTGTTACATTGACAGAGTGGGGTCAATCTGCTCTTCCCTGGGTGTGTAACATTGACAGAGTGGGGTCAGTTTCCTCTCCCCTGGGTGTGTTACATTGACCGAGTGGTGTCAGTCTGCTCTTCCCTAGGTGTGTTCCATTGACAGAGTGGGGTCAGTCAGTTCTCCCAGGGTTTGTTACATTGACAGAGTGGGGTCAGTCTGTTCTTCCCTGGGTGTGTTACATTGACAGAGTGAGGTCAGTCTGCTCTTCCCAGGGAGTGTCACATTGACAGAGTGGGGTCAATCTGCTCTTCCCTGGGTGTGTAACATTGACAGAGTGTGTTCAGTCTGCTCTTCCCAGGGCGTGTCACATTGACAGAGTGGGGCCAGTCTGCTCTTTTATGGGTGGGTTACATTGACAGAGTGGGGTAAGTCTGCTATTCCCTGGGTGTGTTACATTGACAGAGTGGGGTCAGTCTGCTCTTCCCTGGGGGGGTTACATTGACTGAGTGGGGTCAGTCTGTTCTTCCCTTGGTGTATTACATTGACAGAGTGGGGTCAGTCTGTTCTTCCCTGGGTGTGTTACATTGACAGAGTGGTGTCAGTCTGCTCTTCCCTGGGTGTGTTACATTGACAGAGTGGGGTCAGTCTGTTCTCCCTGGGTGTGTTACATTGACAGAGTGGGGTCAGTCTGCTCTTCCCTGTGTTTGTTACATTAACAGAGTGGGGGTCAGTCTGCTCTTTTATGGGTGGGTTACATTGACAGAATGAATTCAGTCTGCTCTTCCCTGCAAGTGTTACATTGACAGAGTGTGGTCAGTCTGATCTTCCCTGGTTGTGTTACATTGACAGAGTGAGTTCAGTTTGCTCTTCCCTGGGTGTGTTACATTGACAGAGTGGGGTCAGTCTGCTCTTCCCTGGGTGTGTTACATTGACAGAGTGAGGTCAGTCTGCTCTTCCCTGGGTTTGTTACATTGACAGAGTGGGGTCAGTCTTCTCTTCCCTGGGTGTGTTACATTGACCGATTGGGGTCAGTCTGCTCTTCCCTGAGTGTGTTACATTGACAGAGTGGGGTCAGTCTGTTCTTCCTTGGTTGTGTTAAATTGACAGTGTTGGGTCAGTCTGCTCTTCCCTGGGTGTGTTACATTGACAGAGTGGCGTCAGTCTGTTCTTCCCTGGGATTGTTACAGTGACAGGGTGGTGTCAGTCTGCTCTCCCCTGGGTGTATTCCATTGACAGAGTGGGGTCAGTCTGCTCTTCCCTGGGTGTGTTAAATTGACAGAGTTGCGTCAGTCTGTTCTTCCCTTGGTGTGTTACATTGACAGAGTGGTATCTGTCTGCTCTTCCCTGGGTGGGTAACATTGACAGAGTTTGGTCAGTCTGCTCTTCCCTGGGTGTGTTACATTGACAGAGTGGGGTCAGTCTGATCTTCCCTGGTTGTGTTACATTGACAGAGTGAGTTCAGTCTGCTCTTCCCTGGGTGTGTTACATTGACAGAGTGGGGTCAGTCTACTCTTCCCTGGGAGGGTTACATTGACAGAGTGGGGTCAGTCTTCTCTTCCCTGGGTGTGTAACATTGACAGATTGGGGTCAGTCTGCTCTTCCCCAAGTTTGTTACATTGACATTGTGCGGTCAGTCTGTTCTTCCCTGGGTGTGTGACATTGACAGAGTGGGGTCAGTCTGCTCTTCCCTGGCTATGTTACATTGACAGAGTGGGGTCAGTCTGCTCTTCCCTGGATGTGTTACATTGACAGAGTGGGGTCAGTCTGCGCTTTCCTGGGTGTGTTACATTGACAGAGTGGGGTCCATCTGCTCTTCCCTGGGTGGGTAACATTGACAGAGTGGGGTCAGTCTGCTCTTCCCTGGGTGTGTTTCATTGACAGAGTGGGGTCGGTTTGCTCTCCCCTGGGTGTGTTACATTGACAGAGTGGGGTCAGTCTGTTCTCCCATTGTGTGTTACATTGACAGAGTTGGGTCAGTCTGCTCTTCCCTGGGTGTGTTACAATGACAGAGTGGGGTCAATGTGCACTTCACTGGGTGGGTTAAATTGACAGAGTGGGGTAAGTCTGCAGTTCACTGTGTGAGTAACTTTGCAGAAGAGGTCATTCTGCTCTTCTCTGGGTGTGTTACATTGACAGAGTGAGGTCAGTCTGCTCTTCCCTGGGTTTGTTCCATTGACAGAGTTTGGTCAGTCTGCTCTTCCCTGGGTGTGTTACATTGACAGAGTGGGGTCAGTCTGATCTTCCCTGGTTGTGTTACATTGACAGAGTGAGTTCAGTCTGCTCTTCCCTGGGTGTGTTACATTGACAGAGTGGGGTCAGTCTACTCTTCCCTGGGAGGGTTACATTGACAGAGTGGGGTCAGACTTCTCTTCCCTGGGTGTGTAACATTGACAGATTGGGGTCAGTCTGCTCTTCCCCAAGTTTGTTACATTGACATTGTGCGGTCAGTCTGTTCTTCCCTGGGTGTGTGACATTGACAGAGTGGGGTCAGTCTGCTCTTCCCTGGCTATGTTACATTGACAGAGTGGGGTCAGTCTGCTCTTCCCTGGATGTGTTACATTGACAGAGTGGGGTCAGTCTGCGCTTTCCTGGGTGTGTTACATTGACAGAGTGGGGTCCATCTGCTCTTCCCTGGGTGGGTAACATTGACAGAGTGGGGTCAGTCTGCTCTTCCCTGGGTGTGTTTCATTGACAGAGTGGGGTCGGTTTGCTCTCCCCTGGGTGTGTTACATTGACAGAGTGGGGTCAGTCTGCTCTTCCCTGGGAGGGTTACATTGACAGAGTTGGGTCAGTCTTCTCTTCCCTGGGTGTGTAACATTGACAGATTGGGGTCAGTCTGCTCTTCCCCAAGTTTGTTACATTGACACAGTGGGGTCAGTCTGTTCTTCCCTGGGTGTGTTACATTGACAGAGTGGGGTCAGTCTGCTCTTCCCTGGCTATGTTACATTGACAGAGTGGGGTCAGTCTGCTCTTCCCTGGATGTGTTACATTGACAGAATGGGGTCAGTCTGCTCTTCCCTGGGTGTGTTACATTGACAGAGTGGGGTCAATCTGCTCTTCCCTGGGTGGGTAACATTGACAGAGTGGGGTCAGTTTGCTCTCCCCTGCGTGTGTTACATTGACAGAGTGGGGTCAATCTGCTCTTCCCTGGGTGTGTAACATTGACAGAGTGGGGTCAGTTTGCTCTCCCCTGGGTGTGTTACATTGACAGAGTGGTGTCAGTCTGCTCTTCCCTGGGTGTGTTACATTGACAGAGTGTGGTCAGTCTGCCCTTCCCTAGGTGTGTTCCATTGACAGAGTGGGGTCAGTCTGTTCTCCCAGGGTTTGTTACATTGACAGAGTGAGGTCAGTCTGCTCTTCCCAGGGCGTGTCACATTGACAGAGTGGGGTCAGTCTGCTCTTTTATGGGTGGGTTACATTGACAGAGTGGGGTAAGTCTGCTATTCCCTGGGTGTGTTACATTGACAGAGTGGGGTCAGTCTGCTCTTCCCTGGGGGGGTTACATTGACTGAGTGGGGTCAGTCTGTTCTTCCCTGGGTGTATTACATTGACAGAGTGGGGTCAGTCTGTTCTTCCCTGGGTGTGTTACATTGACAGAGTGGGTTCAGTCTGCTCTTCCCTGGGTGTGTTACATTGACAGAGTAGGGTCAGTCTGTTCTCCCAGTGTTTGTTACATTGACAGAGTGGGGTCAGTCTGCCCTTCCCTTGCTGTGTTACAATGACAGAGTGGGGTCAGTGTGCACTTCCCTGTGTTTGTTACATTGAGAGAGTGGGGGTCAGTCTGCTCTTTTATGGGTGGGTTACATTGACAGAATGAATTCAGTCTGCTCTTCCCTGCAAGTGTTACATTGACAGAGTGTGGTCAGTCTGATCTTCCCTGGTTGTGTTACATTGACAGAGTGAGTTGAGTCTGCTCTTCCCAGGGTGTGTTACATTGACAGAGTGGGGTCAGTCTGCTCTTCCCTGGGTGTGTTACATTGACAGAGTGAGGTCAGTCTGCTCTTCCCTGGGTTTGTTACATTGACAGAGTGGGGTCAGTCTTCTCTTCCCTGGGTGTGTTACATTGACCGATTGGGGTCAGTCTGCTCTTCCCTGAGTGTGTTACATTGACAGAGTGGGGTCAGTCTGTTCTTCCTTGGTTGTGTTAAATTGACAGTGTTGGGTCAGTCTGCTCTTCCCTGGGTGTGTTACATTGACAGAGTGGCGTCAGTCTGTTCTTCCCTGGGAGTGTTACAGTGACAGGGTGGTGTCAGTCTTCTCTCCCCTGGGTGTGTTCCATTGACAGAGTGGGGTCAGTCTGCTCTTCCCTGGGTGTGTTAAATTGACAGAGTTGCGTCAGTCTGTTCTTCCCTTGGTGGGTTACATTGACAGAGTGGTATCTGTCCGCTCTTCTCTGGGTGTGTTACATTGACAGAGTGGGGTCTGTCTGTTCTCCCATTGTGTGTTACATTGACAGAGTGGGGTCAGTCTGCTCTTCCCTGGGTGTGTTACATTGACAGGGTGGGGTCAGTCTGCTCTTCCCTGGGTGTGTTACATTGACAGAGTGGGGTCAGTCTGCACTTCCCCGAGTGTGTTACTTTGACAGAGTGGGGACAGTCTGCTGTTCCCTGGGTGTGTTACATTGACAGAGTGAGGTCAGTCTGCTCTTCCCTGAGTGTGTTACTTTGACAGAGTGGGGACAGTCTGCTCTTCCCTGAGTGTGTTACTTTGACAGAGTGGGGACAGTCTGCTCTCCCCTGGGTGTGTTACATTGACAGAGTGAGGTCAGTCTGCTCTTCCCTGGGTGTGTTACAATGATAGAGTGGGGTCAGTCTGCTCTTCCCTGGGTGTGTTGCATTGACAGAGTGGGGTCAGTCTGCTCTTCCCAGAATGTGTTACATTGACAGAGTTGGGTCAGTCTGATCTTCCCTGGGTGTGTAACGTTGACAGAAAGGGGTCAGTCTGCTCTTCCCTGGGTGTTTTACATTGACAGAGTGGGGTCAGTCTGCTCTTCCCTGGGTGTGTTACAATGACAGAGAGGGGTCAGTCTGCTCTTCCCTGGGTGTGTTACATTGCCAGAGTGGTTTCAGTCTGCTCTTCCCTGGGTGTGTTACAATGACAGAGAGGGGTCAGTCTGCTCTTCCCTCGGTGGGTTACATTGAAAGTGTTGGGTGAGTCTGCTCTACCCTGGTTGTGTTACATTGACACAGTGGGGTCAATCTGCTCTTCCCTGGGTGTGTTACATTGACAGTGCGCGGTCAGTCTGCTCTTCCCTGGGTGCGTGACATTGACAGAGTGGAGTCAGTCTGCTCTTCCCTGGGTGTGTTACATTGACAGAGTGGGGTCAGTCTGCTCTTCCCTGGGTGTGTTACATTGACAGAGAGGGGTCAGTCTGCTCTTCCCTGGATGCGTTACATTGAAAGTGTGGGTTCAGTCTGCTCTTCCCTGGGTGTGTTACATTGACACAGTGGGGTCAGTCTGCTCTTCCCTGGGTGCATGACATTGACAGAGTGCGGTCAGTCTGCTCTTCCCTGGGTGCGTGACATTGACAGAGTGCGGTCAGTCTGCTCTTCCCTGGGTGTGTTACATTGACAGAGTGGGGTTAGTCTGCTCGTCCCTGGGTATGTTACATTGACCTAGCCAGGTCAATCTTCTGTTCCCTGGATGTGTGACATTGACAGACGGGGCTCAGTCTGCTCTTACCTGGGTGTGTTACATTGACAGAGTGAGGTCATTCTGCTCTTCCCTGGGTGCGTTACAATGACAGAGTGGGGTCAGTCTGCTCTTCCCTGGGTGTGTTTCAATGACAGAGTTGGGTTAGTCTGCTCTTCCCAGAATGTGTTACATTGACAGAGTTGGGTCAGTCTGATCTTCCCTGGGTGTGAAACGTTGACAGAAAGGGGTCAGTCTGCTCTTCCCTGGGTGTTTTACATTGACAGAGTGGGGTGAGTCTGCTCTTCCCTGGGTGTGTTACATTGACAGAGTGGGGTCAGTCTGCTCTACCCTGGGTTTGTTACATTGACAGAGTGGGGTCCGTCTGCTCTTCCCTGGGTGTGTTACAGTGACAGAGTGGGGTCAGTCTGCTCTTCCCTGGGTGTGTTACATTGACAGAGTGGGGTCAGTCTGCTCTTCCCAGGGTGTGTTACATTGACAGAGTGGGGTCAGTCTGCTCTTCCCTGGGTGTGTTACATTGACAGAGTGGGGTCAGTCTGCTCTTCCCTGGGTGTGTAACATTGACAGAGTGGGGTCAGTCTGCTCTTCCCTGGGTGCGTGACATTGACAGAGTGGGGTAAGTCTGCTCTTCGCTCGGTGTTTTACATTGACAGAGTGGGGTCAGTCTGCTCTTCCCTGGGTGTGTTACATTGACAGAGTGGGGACAGTCTGCTCTTCCCTGGGTGTGTTACATTGACAGAGTGAGGTCAGTCTGCTCTACCCTGGGTGTATTACATTGACAGATTGGGGTCAGTCTACTCTTCCCTGGGAGTCTTACATTGACAGAGTGGGGTCAGTCTGCTCTTCCCTGGGTGTGTTACATTGACAGAGTGGGGTCAGTCTGCTCTTTCCTGGGTGTGTTACATTGACAGATGGGGTCAGTCTGCTCTTTTATGGGTGGGTTACATTGACACAGTGGGGTCAGTCTGTTTTTCCCTGGGTGTGTTATATTGACAGATTGGGGTCAGTCTGCTCTTTCCTGGGTGTGTTACATTGACAGAGTGGGGTCAGTCTGCTCTTTTATGGGTGGGTTACATTGACAGAGTGGGGTCAGTCTGCTCTTCCCTGGGTGTGTTACATTGACAGAGTGGGGTCAGTCTGCTCTTCCCTGGGAGGGTTACATTGACAGAGTGGGGTCAGTCTTCTCTTCCCTGGGTGTGTTACATTGACTGTTTGGGGTCAGTCTGCTCTTCCCCAAGTGTGTTACATTGACACAGTGGGGTCAGTCTGCTCTTCCCTTGGTGTGTTACAATGACAGAGTGGGGTCAGTGCGCATTTCCCTTGTTGTGCTACATTGACAGAGTGGGGGTCAGTCTGCTCTTCCCAGGGTGTGTTGCATTGACAGAGTGTGGTCAGTCTGCTCTTCCCTGGGTGTGTTACATTGACAGAGTGGGGTCAGTCTGCTCTTCCCTGGGTGTGTTACATTGACAGAGTGAGGTCAGTCTGCTTTTCCCTGGGTTTGTTACATTGACAGAGTGGGCTCAGTCTTCTCTTCCCTGGGTGTGTTACATTGACTGATTGGAGTCAGTCTGCTATTCCCTGAGTGTGTTACATTGACAGAGTGGGGTCAGTCTGTTCTTCCTTGGGTGTGTTAAATTGACTGTGTTGGGTCAGTCTGCTCTTCCCTGGGTGTGTTACATTGACAGAGTGGCGTCAGTCTGTTCTTCCCTGGGAGTGTTACAGTGACAGAGTGGTGTCAGTCTGCTCTCCCCTGGGTGTGTTCCATTGACAGAGTGGGGTCAGTCTGCTCTTCCCTGGGTGTGTTAAATTGACAGAGTAGGGTCAGTCTGTTCTTCCCTTGGTGTGTTACATTGACAGAGTGGTATCTGTCTGCTCTTCCCTGTGTGTGTTACATTGACAGAGTGGGGTCAGTCTGTTCTCCCAGTGTGTGTTACATTGACAGAGTTGGGTCAGTCTGCTCTTCCCTGGGTGTGTTACAATGACAGAGTTGGGTCAATGTGCACTTCACTGGGTGTGTTACATTGACAGAGTGGGGTAAGTCTGCAGTTCACTGTGTGCGTAACTTTGCAGAAGAGGTCATTCTGCTCTTCTCTGGGTGTGTTACATTGACAGAGTGAGGTCAGTCTGCTCTTCCCTGGGTTTGTTACATTGACAGAGTTTGGTCAGTCTGCTCTTCCCTGGGTGTGTTACATTGACAGAGTTGGGTCAGTGTGCTCTTCCCAGGGCGTGTCACATTGACAGAGTGGGGACAGTCTGCACTTTATTGGGTGGGTTACATTGACAGAGTGGGGTCAGTCTGCTCTTCCCTGGGTGTATTACATTGACAGAGTGGGGTCAGTCTGTTCTTCCCTGGGTGTGTTACATTGATTGAGTGGGTTCAGTCTGCTCTTCCCTGGGTGTGTTACATTGACAGAGTGGGGTCAGTCTGTTCTCCCAGGGTTTGTTACATTGACAGAGTGGGGTCAGTCTGCTCTTCCCTTGCTGTGTTACAATGACAGAGTGGGGTCAGTGTGCACTTCCCTGTTTGCGTTACATTGACAGAGTGGGGGTCAGTCTGCTCTTCCCAGGGTGTGTTACATTGACACAGTGAGGTCAGTCTGCTCTCCCCTGCGTGTGATACATTGACAGAGTGGGGTCAGACTGCTATTCCCTGAGTATGTTACATTGACAGAGTGGGGTGTGTCTGCTCTTCCCAGGGTGTGTTACATTGACAGGGTGGGGTCAGTCTGCTCTTCCCTCGGTGTGTTACATTGACAGGGTGGGTTCAGTCTCCTCTTCCCTGGGCGTGTTACATTGACAGAGTGGGGTCAGTCTGCTCTTCCCTGGGTGTGTTACATTGACAGGGTGGGGTCAGTCTGCTCTTCCCTGGGTGTGTTACATTGACAGAGTGGGGTCAGTCTGCACTTCCCCGAGTGTGTTACTTTGACAGAGTGGGGACAGTCTGCTGTTCCCTGGGTGTGTTACATTGACAGAGTGAGGTCAGTCTGCTCTTCCCTGAGTGTGTTACTTTGACAGAGTGGGGACAGTCTGCTCTTCCCTGAGTGTGTTACTTTGACAGAGTGGGGTCAATCTGCTCTTCCCTAGGTGAGTTACATTGAGATAGAGGGGTCAGTCTGGTCTCCCCTGGGTGTGTTACATTGACAGAGTGAGGTCAGTTTGCTCTTCCCTGGGTGTGTTACAATGATAGAGTGGGGTCAGTCTGCTCTTCCCTGGGTGTGTTGCATTGACAGAGTGGGGTCAGTCTGCTCTTCCCAGAATGTGTTACATTGACAGAGTTGGGTCAGTCTGATCTTCCCTGGGTGTGTAACGTTGACAGAAAGGGGTCAGTCTGCTCTTCCCTGGGTGTTTTACATTGACAGAGTGGGGTGAGTCTGCTCTTCCCTGGGTGTGTTACATTGACAGAGTGGGGTCAGTCTACTCTTCCCTGTGTGTCTTACATTGACAGAGTGGGGTCAGTCTGCTCTTCCCTGGGTGTGTTCCATTGACAGAGTGGGGTCAGTCTGCTCTTCCCTGGGTGCGTTACATTGACAGAACAGGGTCCGTCTGCCTTTCCCTGGGTGTGTTACATTGACAGAGTGGGGTTAGTCTGCTCTTCCCTGGGTGTGTTACATTGACAGAGTGAGGTCAGTCTGCTCTTCCCTGGGTGTGTTACAATGACAGAGTGGGGTCAGTCTGCTCTTCCCTGAGTGTGTTACTTTGACAGAGTGGGGACAGTCTGCTCTTCCCTGAGTGTGTTACTTTGACAGAGTGGGGTCAGTCTGCTCTTCCCTGGGTGTGTTACATTGACAGAGTGGGGTCAGTCTGCTCTTCCCTGGGTGTGTTATACTGACAGAGTGGGGTCAGTATGCTCTTACCTGGGTGTGATACATTGACAGAACAGGGTCCGTCTGCCTTTCCCTGGGTGTGTTACATTGACAGAGTGGGGTTAGTCTGCTCTTCCCTGGGTGTGTTACATTGACAGAGTGAGGTCAGTCTGCTCTTCCCTGGGTGTTTTACAATGACAGAGTGGGGTCAGTCTGCTCTTCCCTGGGTGTGTTACATTGACAGAGTGGGGTCAGTCTGCTCTTCCCAGGGTGTGTTACATTGACAGAGTTGGGTCAGTCTGATGTTCCCTGGGTGTATAACGTTGAGAGACAGGGGTCAGTCTGCTCTTCCCTGGTTGTGTTACATTGACAGAGAGAACTCAGTCTGCTCTTCCCTGGGTGTGTTGCAATGGCAGAGTGTGGTCAGTCTGCTCTTCCCTGTGTATGTTATATTGACACAGTGGGGTCAGTCTGCTCTTCCCTGTGTGCGTGACATTGACAGAATGCGGTCAGTCTGCTCTTCCCTGGGTGCGTGACATTGACAGAGTGGGGTCAATCTGCTCTTCCCTGGGTGTGTTACATTGACAGAGTGGGGTCAGTCTGCTCTTCCCTGGGTGTGATACATTGACAGATTGGGTTTAGTCTGCTCTTCCCTGGGTATATTACATTGACCTAGCCAGGTCAATCTTCTGTTCCCTGGGTGTGTTACATTGACAGAGGGGGCTCAGTCTGCTCTTCCCTGGGTGTGTTACATTGACAGAGTGAGGTCAGTCTGCTCTTCCCTGGGTGCGTTACAATGACAGAGAGGGGTCAGTCTGCTCTTCCCTGGGTGTGTTTCAATGACAGAGTTGGGTCAGTCTGCTCTTCCCAGAATGTGTTACATTGACAGAGTTGTGTCAGTCTGATCTTCCCTGGGTGTGAAAAGTTGACAGAATGGGATCAGTCTGCTATTTCTTGGGTGTTTTACATTGACAGAGTGGGGTCAGTCTGCTCTTCCCTGGGTGTGTTACATTGACAGAGTGGGGTCAGTCTGCTCTTCCCTGGGTTTGTTACATTGACAGAGTGGGGTCAGTCTGCTCTTCCCTGGGTGTGTTACAGTGACAGAGTGGGGTCAGTCTGCTCCTCCCAGGGTGTGTTACATTGACAGAGTGGGGTCAGTCTGCTCTTCCCAGGGTGTGTTACATTGACAGTGTGGGGTCAGTCTGCTCTTCCCTGTTTGTGTTACATTGACAGAGTGCGGTCAGTGTGCTCTTCCCTGGGTGCGTGACATTGACAGAGTGGGGTCAGTCTGCTCTTCACTGGGTGTGTTACATTGACAGAGTGGGGTCAGTCTGCTCTTCCCTGGGTGCGTGACATTGACAGAGTGGGGTAAGTCTGCTCTTCCCTCGGTGTTTTACATTGACAGAGTGGGGTCAGTCTGCTCTTCCCTGGGTGTGTTACATTGACAGAGTGGGGACAGTCTGCTCTTCCCTGGGTGTGATATTCTGACAGAGTGGGGTCAGTCTGCTCTTCCCTGGGTGGGTTACATTGACACAGTGGGGTCAGTCTGTTTTTCCCTGGGTGTGTTACATTGACAGATTGGGGTCAGTCTGCTCTTTCCTGGCTGTGTTACATTGACAGAGTGGGGTCAGACTGCTATTCCCTGAGTATGTTACATTGACAGAGTGGGGTGTGTCTGCTCTTCCCAGGGTGTGTTACATTGACAGGGTGGGGTCAGTCTGCTCTTCCCTCGGTGTGTTACATTGACAGGGTGGGTTCAGTCTGCTCTTCCCTGGGCGTGTTACATTGACAGAGTGGGGTCAGTCTGCTCTTCCCTGGGTGTGTTACATTGACAGGGTGGGGTCAGTCTGCTCTTCCCTGGGTGTGTTACATTGACAGAGTGGGGTCAGTCTGCACTTCCCCGAGTGTGTTACTTTGACAGAGTGGGGACAGTCTGCTGTTCCCTGGGTGTGTTACATTGACAGAGTGAGGTCAGTCTGCTCTTCCCTGAGTGTGTTACTTTGACAGAGTGGGGACAGTCTGCTCTTCCCTGAGTGTGTTACTTTGACAGAGTGGGGTCAGTCTGCTCTTCCCTAGGTGAGTTACATTGAGATAGAGGGGTCAGTCTGGTCTCCCCTGGGTGTGTTACATTGACAGAGTGAGGTCAGTTTGCTCTTCCCTGGGTGTGTTACAATGATAGAGTGGGGTCAGTCTGCTCTTCCCTGGGTGTGTTGCATTGACAGAGTGGGGTCAGTCTGCTCTTCCCAGAATGTGTTACATTGACAGAGTTGGGTCAGTCTGATCTTCCCTGGGTGTGTAACGTTGACAGAAAGGGGTCAGTCTGCTCTTCCCTGGGTGTTTTACATTGACAGAGTGGGGTGAGTCTGCTCTTCCCTGGGTGTGTTACATTGACAGAGTGGGGTCAGTCTACTCTTCCCTGTGTGTCTTACATTGACAGAGTGGGGTCAGTCTGCTCTTCCCTGGGTGTGTTCCATTGACAGAGTGGGGTCAGTCTGCTCTTCCCTGGGTGCGTTACATTGACAGAACAGGGTCCGTCTGCCTTTCCCTGGGTGTGTTACATTGACAGAGTGGGGTTAGTCTGCTCTTCCCTGGGTGTGTTACATTGACAGAGTGAGGTCAGTCTGCTCTTCCCTGGCTGTGTTACAATGACAGAGTGGGGTCAGTCTGCTCTTCCCTGAGTGTGTTACTTTGACAGAGTGGGGACAGTCTGCTCTTCCCTGAGTGTGTTACTTTGACAGAGTGGGGTCAGTCTGCTCTTCCCTGGGTGTGTTACATTGACAGAGTGGGGTCAGTCTGCTCTTCCCTGGGTGTGTTATACTGACAGAGTGGGGTCAGTATGCTCTTACCTGGGTGTGATACATTGACAGAACAGGGTCCGTCTGCCTTTCCCTGGGTGTGTTACATTGACAGAGTGGGGTTAGTCTGCTCTTCCCTGGGTGTGTTACATTGACAGAGTGAGGTCAGTCTGCTCTTCCCTGGGTGTGTTACAATGACAGAGTGGGGTCAGTCTGCTCTTCCCAGGGTGTGTTACATTGACAGAGTTGGGTCAGTCTGATGTTCCCTGGGTGTATAACGTTGAGAGACAGGGGTCAGTCTGCTCTTCCCTGGTTGTGTTACATTGACAGAGAGAACTCAGTCTGCTCTTCCCTGGGTGTGTTGCAATGGCAGAGTGTGGTCAGTCTGCTCTTCCCTGTGTATGTTATATTGACACAGTGGGGTCAGTCTGCTCTTCCCTGTGTGCGTGACATTGACAGAATGCGGTCAGTCTGCTCTTCCCTGGGTGCGTGACATTGACAGAGTGGGGTCAATCTGCTCTTCCCTGGGTGTGTTACATTGACAGAGTGGGGTCAGTCTGCTCTTCCCTGGGTGTGATACATTGACAGATTGGGTTTAGTCTGCTCTTCCCTGGGTATATTACATTGACCTAGCCAGGTCAATCTTCTGTTCCCTGGGTGTGTTACATTGACAGAGGGGGCTCAGTCTGCTCTTCCCTGGGTGTGTTACATTGACAGAGTGAGGTCAGTCTGCTCTTCCCTGGGTGCGTTACAATGACAGAGAGGGGTCAGTCTGCTCTTCCCTGGGTGTGTTTCAATGACAGAGTTGGGTCAGTCTGCTCTTCCCAGAATGTGTTACATTGACAGAGTTCTGTCAGTCTGATCTTCCCTGGGTGTGAAAAGTTGACAGAATGGGATCAGTCTGCTATTTCTTGGGTGTTTTACATTGACAGAGTGGGGTCAGTCTGCTCTTCCCTGGGTGTGTTACATTGACAGAGTGGGGTCAGTCTGCTCTTCCCTGGGTTTGTTACATTGACAGAGTGGGGTCAGTCTGCTCTTCCCTGGGTGTGTTACAGTGACAGAGTGGGGTCAGTCTGCTCTTCCCAGGGTGTGTTACATTGACAGAGTGGGGTCAGTCTGCTCTTCCCAGGGTGTGTTACATTGACAGAGTGGGGTCAGTCTGCTCTTCCCTGTTTGTGTTACATTGACAGAGTGCGGTCAGTGTGCTCTTCCCTGGGTGCGTGACATTGACAGAGTGGGGTCAGTCTGCTCTTCACTGGGTGTGTTACATTGACAGAGTGGGGTCAGTCTGCTCTTCCCTGGGTGCGTGACATTGACAGAGTGGGGTAAGTCTGCTCTTCCCTCGGTGTTTTACATTGACAGAGTGGGGTCAGTCTGCTCTTCCCTGGGTGTGTTACATTGACAGAGTGGGGACAGTCTGCTCTTCCCTGGGTGTGTTACATTGACAGAGTGAGGTCAGTCTGCTCTACCCTGGGTGTATTACATTGACTGATTGGGGTCAGTGTACTCTTCCCTGGGTGTCTTACATTGACAGAGTGGGGTCAGTCTGCTCTTCCCTGGGTGTGTTACATTGACAGAGTAGGGTCAGTCTGCTCTTCCCTGGGTGTGATATTCTGACAGAGTGGGGTCAGTCTGCTCTTCCCTGGGTGTGTTACATTGACACAGTGGGGTCAGTCTGTTTTTCCCTGGGTGTGTTACATTGACAGATTGGGGTCAGTCTGCTCTTCCCTGGGTGTGTTATATTGACAGAGTTGGGTCAGTCTGCTCTTCCCTGGGGGTGTTACATCGACAGAGTGGGGTGAGTCTGCTCTTCCCTGGGGGTGTTTTATTGACAGAGTGGGGTCAGTCTGCTCTTCCCTGGGAGGGTTACATTGACAGAGTGGGGTCAGTCTGCACTTCCCTGGGTGTGTTACCTTGACAGAGTGGGTGTCAGTCTGCTCTTCCCAGGGTGTGTTGCATTGACAGAGTGTGGTCAGTCTGCTCTTCCCAGGGCGTGTCACATTGACAGAGTGGGGTCAGTCTGCTCTTTTATGGGTGGGTTACATTGAATGAGTGTGGTCAGTCTGCTCTTCCCTGGGTGTTTTACATTGACAGAGTGGGGTCAGTCTGTTCTTCCCTGGGTGTGTTACATTGACAGAGTGGGTTCAGTCTGCTCTTCCCTGGGTGTGTTACATTGACAGAGTGGGGTCAGTCTGCTCTTCCCTGGGTGTGTTACATTGACAGAGTGAGGTCAGTCTGCTCTTCCCTGGGTTTGTTACATTGACAGAGTGGGCTCTGTCTTCTCTTCCCTGGGTGTGTTACATTGACTGATTGGAGTCAGTCTGCTATTCCCTGAGTGTGTTACATTGACAGAGTGGGGTCAGTCTGTTCTTCCTTGGGTGTGTTAAATTGACTGTGTTGGGTCAGTCTGCTCTTCCCTGGGTGTGTTACATTGACAGAGTGGCGTCAGTCTGTTCTTCCCTGGGAGTGTTACAGTGACAGGGTGGTGTCAGTCTGCTCTCCCCTGGGTGTGTTCCATTGACAGAGTGGGGTCAGTCTGCTCTTCCCTGGGTGTGTTAAATTGACAGAGTGGGGTCAGTCTGTTCTTCCCTTGGTGTGTTACATTGACAGAGTGGTATCTGTCTGCTCTTCCCTGGGTGTGTTACAATGACAGAGTGGGGTCAGTCTGTTCTTCCCTGGGTGTGTTACAATGACAGAGTGGGGTCAATGTGCACTTCACTGGGTGGGTTACATTGACAGAGTGGGGTAAGTCTGCAGTTCACTGTGTGCGTAACTTTGCAGAAGAGGTCATTCTGCTCTTCTCTGGGTGTGTTACATTGACAGAGTGAGGTCAGTCTGCTCTTCCCTGGGTTTGTTACATTGACAGAGTTTGGTCAGTCTGCTCTTCCCTGGGTGTGTTACATTGACAGAGTTGGGTCAGTGTGCTCTTCCCAGGGCGTGTCACATTGACAGAGTGGGGACAGTCTGCTCTTTTATGGGTGGGTTACATTGACAGAGTGGGGTCAGTCTGCTCTTCCCTGGGTGTATTACATTGACAGAGTGGGGTCAGTCTGTTCTTCCCTGGGTGTGTTACATTGATTGAGTGGGTTCAGTCTGCTCTTCCCTGGGTGTGTTACATTGACAGAGTGGGGTCAGTCTGTTCTCCCAGGGTTTGTTACATTGACAGAGTGGGGTCAGTCTGCTCTTCCCTTGCTGTGTTACAATGACAGAGTGGGGTCAGTGTGCACTTCCCTGTGTGCGTTACATTGACAGAGTGGGGGTCAGTCTGCTCTTCCCAGGGTGTGTTACATTGACAGAGTGAGGTCAGTCTGCTCTCCCCTGGGTGTGATACATTGACAGAGTGGGGTCAGTCTGCTCTTCCCTGGGTGTGTTACAGTGACAGAGTGGGGACAGTCTGCTCTTCCCTGGGTGTGTTACATTGACAGAGTGAGGTCAGTCTGCTCTACCCTGGGTGTATTACATTGAAAGATTGGGGTCAGTCTACTCTTCCCTGGGTGTCTTACATTGACAGAGTGGGGTCAGTCTGCTCTTCCCTGGGTGTGTTACATTGACAGAGTGGGGTCAGTCTGCTCTTCCCTGGGTGTGATATACTGACAGAGTGGGGTCAGTCTGCTCTTCCCTGGGTGTGTTACATTGACACAGTGGGGTCAGTCTGTTTTTCCCTGGTTGTGTTACATTGACAGATTGGGGTCAGTCTGCTCTTCCCTGGCTGTGTTACATTGACAGAGTGGGGTAAGTCTGCAGTTCACTGTGTGAGTAACTTTGCAGAAGAGGTCATTCTGCTCTTCTCTGGGTGTGTTACATTGACAGAGTGAGGTCAGTCTGCTCTTCCCTGGGTTTGTTACATTGACAGAGTTTGGTCAGTCTGCTCTTCCCAGGGTGTGTTACATTGACAGAGTTGGGTCAGTGTGCTCTTCCCAGGGCGTGTCACATTGACAGAGTGGGGACAGTCTGCTCTTTTATGGGTGGGTTACATTGACAGTGTGGGGTCAGTCTGTTCTTCCCTGGGTGTGTTACATTGATTGAGTGGGTTCAGTCTGCTCTTCCCTGGGTGTGTTACATTGACAGAGTGGGGTCAGTCTGTTCTCCCAGGGTTTGTTACATTTCAAGAGTGGGGTCAGTCTGCTCTTCCCTTGCTGTGTTACAATGACAGAGTGGGGTCAGTGTGCACTTCCCTGTGTGTGTTACATTGACAGAGTGGTGGTCAGTCTGCTCTTCCCAGGGTGTGTTACATTGACAGAGTGTGGTCAGTCTGCTCTTCCCAGGGCGAGTCACATTGACAGAGTGGGGTCAGTCTGCTCTTTTATTGGTGGGTTACATTGACAGAATGAATTCAGTCTGCTCTTCCCTGCAGGTGTTGCATTGACAGAGTGGGGTCAGTCTGATCTTCCCTGGTTGTGTTACATTGACAGAGTGAGTTCAGTCTGCTCTTCCCTGGGTGTGTTACATTGACAGAGTGAGGTCAGTCTACTCTTCCCTGGGTTTGTTACATTGACAGAGTGGGCTCAGTCTTCTCTTCCCTGAGTGTGTTACATTGACAGAGTGGGGTCAGTCTGTTCTTCCTTGGGTGTGTTAAATTGACTGTGTTGGGTCAGTCTGCTCTTCCCTGGGTGTGTTACATTGACAGAGTGGCGTAAGTCTGTTCTTCCCTTGGTGTGTTACATTCACAGAGTGGTATCTGTCTGCTCTTCCCTGTGTGTGTTACAATGACAGAGTGGGGTCAATGTGCACTTCACTGGGTGGGTTACATTGACAGAGTGGGGTAAGTGTGCAGTTCACTGTGTGAGTAACTTTGCAGAAGAGGTCATTCTGCTCTTCTCTGGGTGTGTTACATTGACAGAGTGAGGTCAGTCTGCTCTTCCCTGGGTTTGTTACATTGACAGAGTTTGGTCAGTCTGCTCTTCCCAGGGTGTGTTACATTGACAGAGTTGGGTCAGTGTGCTCTTCCCAGGGCGTGTCACATTGACAGAGTGGGGACAGTCTGCTCTTTTATGGGTGGGTTACATTGACAGAGTGGGGTCAGTCTGTTCTTCCCTGGGTGTGTTACATTGATTGAGTGGGTTCAGTCTGCTCTTCCCTGGGTGTGTTGCATTGACAGAGTGGGGTCAGTCTGCTCTTCCCAGAATGTGTTACATTGACAGAGTTGGGTCAGTCTGATCTTCCCTGGGTGTGTAACGTTGACAGAAAGGGGTCAGTCTGCTCTTCCCTGGGTGTTTTACATTGACAGAGTGGGGTGAGTCTGCTCTTCCCTGGGTGTGTTACATTGACAGAGTGGGGTCAGTCTACTCTTCCCTGTGTGTCTTACATTGACAGAGTGGGGTCAGTCTGCTCTTCCCTGGGTGTGTTCCATTGACAGAGTGGGGTCAGTCTGCTCTTCCCTGGGTGCGTTACATTGACAGAACAGGGTCCGTCTGCCTTTCCCTGGGTGTGTTACATTGACAGAGTGGGGTTAGTCTGCTCTTCCCTGGGTGTGTTACATTGACAGAGTGAGGTCAGTCTGCTCTTCCCTGGGTGTGTTACAATGACAGAGTGGGGTCAGTCTGCTCTTCCCTGAGTGTGTTACTTTCACAGAGTGGGGACAGTCTGCTCGTCCCTGAGTGTGTTACTTTGACAGAGTGGGGTCAGTCTGCTCTTCCCTGGGTGTGTTACATTGACAGAGTGGGGTCAGTCTGCTCTTCCCTGGGTGTGTTATACTGACAGAGTGGGGTCAGTATGCTCTTACCTGGGTGTGATACATTGACAGAACAGGGTCCGTCTGCCTTTCCCTGGGTGTGTTACATTGACAGAGTGGGGTTAGTCTGCTCTTCCCTGGGTGTGTTACATTGACAGAGTGAGGTCAGTCTGCTCTTCCCTGGGTGTGTTACAATGACAGAGTGGGGTCAGTCTGCTCTTCCCTGGGTGTGTTACATTGACAGAGTGGGGTCAGTCTGCTCTTCCCAGGGTGTGTTACATTGACAGAGTTGGGTCAGTCTGATGTTCCCTGGGTGTATAACGTTGAGAGACAGGGGTCAGTCTGCTCTTCCCTGGTTGTGTTACATTGACAGAGAGAACTCAGTCTGCTCTTCCCTGGGTGTGTTGCAATGGCAGAGTGTGGTCAGTCTGCTCTTCCCTGTGTATGTTATATTGACACAGTGGGGTCAGTCTGCTCTTCCCTGTGTGCGTGACATTGACAGAATGCGGTCAGTCTGCTCTTCCCTGGGTGCGTGACATTGACAGAGTGGGGTCAATCTGCTCTTCCCTGGGTGTGTTACATTGACAGAGTGGGGTCAGTCTGCTCTTCCCTGGGTGTGATACATTGACAGATTGGGTTTAGTCTGCTCTTCCCTGGGTATATTACATTGACCTAGCCAGGTCAATCTTCTGTTCCCTGGGTGTGTAACATTGACAGAGGGGGCTCAGTCTGCTCTTCCCTGGGTGTGTTACATTGACAGAGTGAGGTCAGTCTGCTCTTCCCTGGGTGCGTTACAATGACAGAGAGGGGTCAGTCTGCTCTTCCCTGGGTGTGTTTCAATGACAGAGTTGGGTCAGTCTGCTCTTCCCAGAATGTGTTACATTGACAGAGTTGTGTCAGTCTGATCTTCCCTGGGTGTGAAAAGTTGACAGAATGGGATCAGTCTGCTATTTCTTGGGTGTTTTACATTGACAGAGTGGGGTCAGTCTGCTCTTCCCTGGGTGTGTTACATTGACAGAGTGGGGTCAGTCTGCTCTTCCCTGGGTTTGTTACATTGACAGAGTGGGGTCAGTCTGCTCTTCCCTGGGTGTGTTACAGTGACAGAGTGGGGTCAGTCTGCTCTTCCCAGGGTGTGTTACATTGACAGAGTGGGGTCAGTCTGCTCTTCCCAGGGTGTGTTACATTGACAGAGTGGGGTCAGTCTGCTCTTCCCTGTTTGTGTTACATTGACAGAGTGCGGTCAGTGTGCTCTTCCCTGGGTGCGTGACATTGACAGAGTGGGGTCAGTCTGCTCTTCACTGGGTGTGTTACATTGACAGAGTGGGGTCAGTCTGCTCTTCCCTGGGTGCGTGACATTGACAGAGTGGGGTAAGTCTGCTCTTCCCTCGGTGTTTTACATTGACAGAGTGGGGTCAGTCTGCTCTTCCCTGGGTGTGTTACATTGACAGAGTGGGGACAGTCTGCTCTTCCCTGGGTGTGTTACATTGACAGAGTGAGGTCAGTCTGCTCTACCCTGGGTGTATTACATTGACAGATTGGGGTCAGTCTACTCTTCCCTGGGTGTCTTACATTGACAGAGTGGGGTCAGTCTGCTCTTCCCTGGGTGTGTTACATTGACAGAGTGGGGTCAGTCTGCTCTTCCCTGGGAGGGTTACATTGACAGAGTGGGGTCAGTCTGCACTTCCCTGGGTGTGTTGCATTGACAGAGTGGGTGTCAGTCTGCTCTTCCCAGGGTGTGTTGCATTGACAGAGTGTGGTCAGTCTGCTCTTCCCAGGGCGTGTCACATTGACAGAGTGGGGTCAGTCTGCTCTTTTATGGGTGGGTTACATTGACTGAGTGTGGTCAGTCTGCTCTTCCCTGGGTGTTTTACATTGACAGAGTGGGGTCAGTCTGTTCTTCCCTGGGTGTGTTACATTGACAGAGTGGGTTCAGTCTGCTCTTCCCTGGGTGTGTTACATTGACAGAGTGGGGTTAGTCTTCTCTTCCCTGGGTGTGTTACATTGACAGAGTGAGGTCAGTCTGCTCTTCCCTGGGTTTGTTACATTGACAGAGTGGGCTCAGTCTTCTCTTCCCTGGGTGTGTTACATTGACTGATTGGAGTCAGTCTGCTATTCCCTGAGTGTGTTACATTGACAGAGTGGGGTCAGTCTGTTCTTCCTTGGGTGTGTTAAATTGACTGTGTTGGGTCAGTCTGCTCTTCCCTGGGTGTGTTACATTGACAGAGTGGCGTCAGTCTGTTCTTCCCTGGGAGTGTTACAGTGACAGGGTGGTGTCAGTCTGCTCTCCCCTGGGTGTGTTCCATTGACAGAGTGGGGTCAGTCTGCTCTTCCCTGGGTGTGTTAAATTGACAGAGTGGGGTCAGTCTGTTCTTCCCTTGGTGTGTTACATTGACAGAGTGGTATCTGTCTGCTCTTCCCTGTGTGTGTTACATTGACAGAGTGGGGTCAGTCTGTTCTCCAAGTGTGTGTTACATTGACAGAGTTGGGTCAGTCTGCTCTTCCCTGGGTGTGTTACAATGACAGAGTGGGGTCAATGTGCACTTCACTGGGTGGGTTACATTGACAGAGTGGGGTAAGTCTGCAGTTCACTGTGTGCGTAACTTTGCAGAAGAGGTCATTCTGCTCTTCTCTGGGTGTGTTACATTGACAGAGTGAGGTCAGTCTGCTCTTCCCTGGGTTTGTTACATTGACAGAGTTTGGTCAGTCTGCTCTTCCCTGGGTGTGTTACATTGACAGAGTTGGGTCAGTGTGCTCTTCCCAGGGCGTGTCACATTGACAGAGTGGGGACAGTCTGCTCTTTTATGGGTGGGTTACATTGACAGAGTGGGGTCAGTCTGCTCTTCCCTGGGTGTATTACATTGACAGAGTGGGGTCAGTCTGTTCTTCCCTGGGTGTGTTACATTGATTGAGTGGGTTCAGTCTGCTCTTCCCTGGGTGTGTTACATTGACAGAGTGGGGTCAGTCTGTTCTCCCAGGGCTTGTTACATTGACAGAGTGGGGTCAGTCTGCTCTTCCCTTGCTGTGTTACAATGACAGAGTGGGGTCCGTGTGCACTTCCCTGTGTGCGTTACATTGACAGAGTGGGGGTCAGTCTGCTCTTCCCAGGGTGTGTTACATTGACAGAGTGAGGTCAGTCTGCTCTCCCCTGGGTGTGATACATTGACAGAGTGGGGTCAGTCTGCTCTTCCCTGGGTGTGTTACAGTGACAGAGTGGGGACAGTCTGCTCTTCCCTGGGTGTGTTACATTGACAGAGTGAGGTCAGTCTGCTCTACCCTGGGTGTATTACATTGAAAGATTGGGGTCAGTCTACTCTTCCCTGGGTGTCTTACATTGACAGAGTGGGGTCAGTCTGCTCTTCCCTGGGTGTGTTACATTGACAGAGTGGGGTCAGTCTGCTCTTCCCTGGGTGTGATATACTGACAGAGTGGGGTCAGTCTGCTCTTCCCTGGGTGTGTTACATTGACACAGTGGGGTCAGTCTGTTTTTCCCTGGTTGTGTTACATTGACAGATTGGGGTCAGTCTGCTCTTCCCTGGCTGTGTTACATTGACAGAGTGGGGTAAGTCTGCAGTTCACTGTGTGAGTAACTTTGCAGAAGAGGTCATTCTGCTCTTCTCTGGGTGTGTTACATTGACAGAGTGAGGTCAGTCTGCTCTTCCCTGGGTTTGTTACATTGACAGAGTTTGGTCAGTCTGCTCTTCCCAGGGTGTGTTACATTGACAGAGTTGGGTCAGTGTGCTCTTCCCAGGGCGTGTCACATTGACAGAGTGGGGACAGTCTGCTCTTTTATGGGTGGGTTACATTGACAGTGTGGGGTCAGTCTATTCTTCCCTGGGTGTGTTACATTGATTGAGTGGGTTCAGTCTGCTCTTCCCTGGGTGTGTTACATTGACAGAGTGGGGTCAGTCTGTTCTCCCAGGGTTTGTTACATTTCAAGAGTGGGGTCAGTCTGCTCTTCCCTTGCTGTGTTACAATGACAGAGTGGGGTCAGTGTGCACTTCCCTGTGTGTGTTACATTGACAGAGTGGGGGTCAGTCTGCTCTTCCCAGGGTGTGTTACATTGACAGAGTGGGGTCCGTCTGCTCTTTTATTGGTGGGTTACATTGACAGAATGAATTCAGTCTGCTCTTCCCTGCAGGTGTTGCATTGACAGAGTGAGTTCAGTCTGCTCTTCCCTGGGTGTGTTACATTGACAGAGTGAGGTCAGTCTACTCTTCCCTGGGTTTGTTACATTGACAGAGTGGGCTCAGTCTTCTCTTCCCTGGGTGTGTTACATTGACTGATTGGGGTCAGTCTGCTATTCCCTGAGTGTGTTACATTGACAGAGTGGGGTCAGTCTGTTCTTCCTTGGGTGTGTTAAATTGACTGTGTTGGGTCAGTCTGCTCTTCCCTGGGTGTGTTACATTGACAGAGTGGCGTAAGTCTGTTCTTCCCTGGGAGTGTTATAGTGACAGGGTGGTGTCAGTCTGCTCTCCCCTGGGTGTGTTCCATTGACAGAGTGGGGTCAGTCTGCTCTTCCCTGGGTGTGTTAAATTGACAGAGTGGGGTCAGTCTGTTCTTCCCTTGGTGTGTTACATTCACAGAGTGGTATCTGTCTGCTCTTCCCTGTGTGTGTTACAATGACAGAGTGGGGTCAATGTGCACTTCACTGGGTGGGTTACATTGACAGAGTGGGGTAAGTCTGCAGTTCACTGTGTGAGTAACTTTGCAGAAGAGGTCATTCTGCTCTTCTCTGGGTGTGTTACATTGACAGAGTGAGGTCAGTCTGCTCTTCCCTGGGTTTGTTACATTGACAGAGTTTGGTCAGTCTGCTCTTCCCAGGGTGTGTTACATTGACAGAGTTGGGTCAGTGTGCTCTTCCCAGGGCGTGTCACATTGACAGAGTGGGGACAGTCTGCTCTTTTATGGGTGGGTTACATTGACAGAGTGGGGTCAGTCTGTTCTTCCCTGGGTGTGTTACATTGATTGAGTGGGTTCATGCTGCTCTTCCCTGGGTGTGTTACATTGACAGAGTGGGGTCAGTCTGTTCTCCCAGGGTTTGTTACATTGCAAGAATGGGGTCAGTCTGCTCTTCCCTTGCTGTGTTACAATGACAGAGTGGGGTCAGTGTGCACTTCCCTGTGTGTGTTACATTGACAGAGTGGGGGTCAGTCTGCTCTTCCCAGGGTGTGTTACATTGACAGAGTGAGGTCAGTCTGCTCTTCCCTGGGTGAGTTACATTGACAGGGTTGGTTCAGTCTGCTCTCCCCTGGGTGCGATACATGGACAGAGTAGGGTCAGACTGCTATTCCCTGAGTATGTTACATTGACAGAGTGGGGTGTGTCTGCTCTTCCCAGCGTGTGTTACATTGACAGAGTGAGGTCAGTCTGCTCTTCCCTGGGTTTGTTACATTGACAGAGTTTGGTCAGTCTGCTCTTCCCTGGGTGTGTTACATTGACAGAGTTGGGTCAGTGTGCTCTTCCCGGGGCGTGTCACATTGACAGAGTGGGGACAGTCTGCTCTTTTATGGGTGTGTTACATTGACAGAGTGGGGTCAGTCTGATCTTCCCTGGGTGTGTTACATTGACAGAGTCGGGTCAGTCTGATCTTCCCTGGTTGTGTTACATTGACAGAGTGAGTTCAGTCTGCTCTTCCCTGGGTGTGTTACATTGACAGAGTGGGGTCAGTCTGCTTTTCCCTGGGAGGGTTACATTGACAGAGTGGGGTCAGTCTTCTCTTCCCTGGGTGTGTAACATTGACAGATTGGGGTCAGTCTGCTCTTCCCCAAGTTTGTTACATTGACACAGTGGGGTCAGTCTGCTCTTCCCAGGGTGTGTTAAATTGACAGAGTGAGGTCAGTCTGCTCTTCCCTGGGTGAGTTACATTGACAGGGTTGGTTCAGTCTGCTCTCCCCTGGGTGTGATTCTTTGACAGAGTGGGGTCAGACTGCTATTCCCTGAGTATGTTACATTGACAGAGTGGGGTATGGCTGCTCTTCCCAGGGTTTGTTACATTGACAGAGTGAGGTCAGTCTGCTCTTCCCTGGGTTTGTTACATTGACAGAGTTTGGTCAGTCTGCTCTTCCCTGGGTGTGTTACATTGACAGAGTTGGGTCAGTGTGCTCTTCCCAGGGCGTGTCACATTGACAGAGTGGGGACAGTCTGCTCTTTTATGGGTGGGTGACATTGACAGAGTGTGGTCAGTCTGCTCTTCCCAGGGCGAGTCACATTGACAGAGTGGGGTCAGTCTGCTCTTTTATGGGTGGGTTACATTGACAGAATGAATTCAGTCTGCTCTTCCCTGCAGGTGTTGCATTGTCAGAGTGGGGTCAGTCTGATCTTCCCTGGTTGTGTTACATTGACAGAGTGAGTTCAGTCTGCTCTTCCCTGGGTGTGTTACATTGACAGAGTGGGGTCAGTCTGCTCTTCCCTGGGTGTGTTACATTGACAGAGTGAGGTCAGTCTGCTCTTCCCTGGGTTTGTTACATTGACAGAGTGGGCTCAGTCTTCTCTTCCCTGGGTGTGTTACATTGACTGATTGGGGTCAGTCTGCTATTCCCTGAGTGTGTTACATTGACAGAGTGGGGTCAGTCTGTTCTTCCTTGGGTGTGTTAAATTGACTGTGTTGGGTCAGTCTGCTCTTCCCTGGGTGTGTTACATTGACAGAGTGGCGTCAGTCTATTCTTCCCTGGGAGTGTTACAGTGACAGGGTGGTGTCAGTCTGCTCTCCCCTGGGTGTGTTCCATTGACAGAGTGGGGTCAGTCTGCTCTTCCCTGGGTATGTTAAATTGACAGAGTGGGGTCAGTCTGTTCTTCCCTTGGTGTGTTACATTCACAGAGTGGTATCTGTCTGCTCTTCCCTGTGTGTGTTACAATGACAGAGTGGGGTCAATGTGCACTTCACTGGGTGGGTTACATTGACAGAGTGGGGTAAGTCTGCAGTTCACTGTGTGAGTAACTTTGCAGAAGAGGTCATTCTGCTCTTCTCTGGGTGTGTTACATTGACAGAGTGAGGTCAGTCTGCTCTTCCCTGGGTTTGTTACATTGACAGAGTTTGGTCAGTCTGCTCTTCCCAGGGTGTGTTACATTGACACAGTTGGGTCAGTGTGCTCTTCCCAGGGCGTGTCACATTGACAGAGTCGGGATAGTCTGTTCTCTTATGGGTGGGTTACATTGACAGAGTGGGGTCAGTCTGTTCTTCCCTGGGTGTGTTACATTGATTGAGTGGGTTCAGTCTGCTCTTCCCTGGGTGTGTTACATTGACAGAGTGGGGTCAGTCTGTTCTCCCAGGGTTTGTTACATTGCAAGAGTGGGGTCAGTCTGCTCTTCCCTTGCTGTGTTACAATGACAGAGTGGGGTCAGTGTGCACTTCCCTGTGTGTGTTACATTGACAGAGTCGGGGTCAGTCTGCTCTTCCCAGGGTGTGTTACATTGACAGAGTGAGGTCAGTCTGCTCTTCCCTGGGTGAGTTACATTGACAGGGTTGGTTCAGTCTGCTCTCCCCTGGGTGTGATACATGGACAGAGTGGGGTCAGACTGCTATTCCCTGAGTATGTTACATTGACAGAGTGGGGTGTGTCCGCTCTTCCCAGGGTGTGTTACATTGACAGAGTGAGGTCAGTCTGCTCTTCCCTGGGTTTGTTACATTGACAGAGTTTGGTCAGTCTGCTCTTCCCTGGGTGTGTTACATTGACAGAGTTGGGTCAGTGTGCTCTTCCCAGGGCGTGTCACATTGACTGAGTGGGGACAGTCTGCTCTTTTATGGGTGTGTTACATTGACAGAGTGGGGTCAGTCTGATCTTCCCTGGGTGTGTTACATTGACAGAGTGGGGTCAGTCTGATCTTCCCTGGTTGTGTTACATTGACAGAGTGAGTTCAGTCTGCTCTTCCCTGGGTGTGTTACATTGACAGAGTGGGGTCAGTCTGCTTTTCCCTGGGAGGGTTACATTGACAGAGTGGGGTCAGTCTTCTCTTCCCTGGGTGTGTAACATTGACAGATTGGGGTCAGTCTGCTCTTCCCCAAGTTTGTTACATTGACACAGTGGGGTCAGTCTGCTCTTCCCAGGGTGTGTTACATTGACGGAGTGAGGTCAGTCTGCTCTTCCCTGGGTGAGTTACATTGAGAGGGTTGGTTCAGTCTGCCCTTCCCTAGGTGTGTTCCATTGACAGAGTGGGGTCAGTCTGTTCTCCCAGGGTTTGTTACATGGACAGAGTGGGGTCAGTCTGTTCTTCCCTGGGTGTTCTACATTGACAGAGTGAGGTCAGTCTGCTCTTCCCAGGGCGTGTCACATTGACAGAGTGGGGTCAATCTGCTCTTCCCTGGGTGGGTAACATTGACAGAGGGTGGTCAGTCTGCTCTTCCCAGGGCGTGTCACATTGACAGAGTGGGGCCAGTCTGCTCTTTTATGGGTGGGTTACATTGACAGAGTGGGGTAAGTCTGCTATTCCCTGGGTGTGTTCCATTGACAGAGTGGGGTCAGTCTGCTCTTCCCTTGCGGGGGTTACATTGACAGAGTGGAGTCAGTCTGTTCTTCCCTGGGAGTGTTACATTGACAGAGTGGGGTCAGTCTGCTCTTCCCTTGGTGTGTTACATTGACTGAGTGGGGTCAGTCTGTTCTTCCCTGAGTGTGTTACATTGACAGAGTGAGTTCAGTCTGCTCTTCCCTGGGTGTGTTACATTGACAGAGTGGGGTCAGTCTGTTCTCCCAGAGTGTGTTACATTGACAGAGTGGGGTCAGTCTGCTCTTCCCTGGGTGTATTACATTAACAGAGTGGGGTCAGTGTGTTCTTCCCTGGGTCTGTTACATTAATTTAGTGGGTTCAGTCTGCTCATCTCTGGGTGTGTTACATTGACAGAGTGGGGTCAGTCTATTCTCCCAGGGTTTGTTACATTGCAAGAGTGGGGTCAGTCTGCTCTTCCCTTGCTGTGTTACAATGACAGAGTGGGGTCAGTGTGCACTTCCCTGTGTGTGTTACATTGACAGAGTGAGGTCAGTCTGCTCTTCCCTGGGTGAGTTACATTGACAGTGTTTGTTCAGTCTGCTTTCCCCTGGGTGTGATACATTGACAGAGTGGGGTCAGACTGCTATTCCCTGAGTATGTTACATTGACAGAGGGGGGTGTGTCTGCTCTTCCCAGGGTGTGTTACATTGACAGAGTGAGGTCAGTCTGCTCTTCCCTGGGTTTGTTAAAGTGACAGAGTTTGGTCAGTCTGCTCTTCCCTGGGTGTGTTACATTGACAGAGTTGGGTCAGTGTGCTCTTCCCAGGGCGTGTCACATTGACAGAGTGGGGACAGTCTGCTCTTTTATGGGTGGGTTACATTGACAGAATGGGGTAAGTCTGCCATTCCCTGGGTGTGTTACATTGACAGAGTGGGGTCAGTCTGCTCTTCCCTTGGGGGGCTTACATTGACAGAGTGGAGTCAGTCTTCTCTTCCCTGGGTGTGTTACATTGACAGAGTGGGGTCAGTCTGTTCTTCCCTGGGTGTGTTACATTGACAGAGTGGGGTCAGTCTGCTCTTCCCTGGGTATGTTACATTGACAGAGTGGGGTCAGTCTGCTCTTCCCTGGGTGTGTTACATTGACAGAGTGGTGTCAGTCTGCTCTTCCCTGGGTGTGTTACATTGACAGAGTGAGGTTAGTCTGCCCTTCCCTAGGTGTGTTCCATTGACAGAGTGGCGTCAGTCTGTTCTCCCAGTGTTTGTTACATTGACAGAGTGGGGTCAGTCTGCTCTTCCCTGTGAGGGTTACATTGACAGAGTGGGGTCAGCTTGCTCCTCCCTGAGTGTGTTACATTGACAGAGTGGGGTCAGTCTGTTCTTCCCTGGGTGTTATACATTGACAGAGTGGGATCAGTCTGCTCTTCTCTGTGTGTGTAACATTGACAGAGTGGGGTCAGTCTGCTCTTCCCTGGAGGGTTACATTGACAGAGCGGGGTCAGTCTTCTCTTCCCTGGGTGTGTTACATTGACAGATTGGGGTCAGTCTGCTCTTCCCCAACTTTGTTACATTGACACAGTGGGGTCAGTCTGTTCTTCCCTGGGTGTGTTACATTGACAGAGTGGGGTCAGTCTGTTCTACCCTGGCTGTGTTACATTGACAGAGTAGTGTCAGTCTGCTCTTCCCTGGGTGTGTTACATTGACAGAGTGGCGTCAGTCCGTTCTCCCAGGGTTTGTTAAATTGACAGAGTGTGGTCAGTCTGTTCTTCCCTGTCTGTTTTACATTGACAGAGTGGGGACAGTCTGCTCTTTTATGGGTGGGTTACATTGACAGAGTGGGGTCAGTCTGCTCTTCCCTGGTTGTGTTACATTGACAGAGTGAGTTCAGTCTGCTCTTCCCTGGGTGTGTTACATTGACAGAGTGGGGTCAGTCTGCTCTTCCCTGGGAGGGTGACATTGACAGAGTGGTGTCAATCTTCTCTTCCCTGGGTGTGTTACATTGACAGATTGGGGTCAGTCTGCTCTTCCCCAAGTTTGTTACATTGACACAGTGGGGTCAGTCTGTTCTTCCCTGGGTGTGTTACATTGACAGAGTGGGGTCAGTCTGCTCTTCCCTGGCTGTGTTACATTGACAGAGTGGGGTCAGTCTGCTCTTCCCTGGGTGTTTTACATTGACAGAGTGGGGTCAGTCTGCTCTTCCCTCGGTGTGTTACATTGACAGAGTGGGGTCAGTCTGCTCTTCCCTGGGTGTGTTACATTGACAGAGTGTGGTCAATCTGCTCTTCCCTGGGTGGGTAACATTGACAGAGTGGGGTCAGTCTGCTCTTCCCTGGGTGTGTTTCATTGACAGAGTGGGGTCAGTTTGCTCTTCCCTGGGTGTGTTACATTGACAGAGTGGTGTCAGTCTGCTCTTCCCTGGGTGTGTTACATTGACAGAGTGGGGTCAGTCTGCCCTTCCCTAGGTGTGTTCCATTGACAGAGTGGCGTCAGTCTGTTCTCCCAGGGTTTGTTACATTGACAGAGTGGGGTCAGTCTGCTCTTCCCAGGGCGTGTCACATTGACAGAGTGAGGTCAATCTGCTCTTCCCTGGGTGGGTAACATTGACAGAGTGTGGTCAGTCTGCTTTTCCCAGGGCGAGTCACATTGACAGAGTGGGGCCAGTCTGCTCTTTTATTGGTGTGTTACATTGACAGAGTGGGGTCAGTCTGCTATTCCCTGGTTGTGTTACATTGACAGAGTGAGTTCAGTCTGCTCTTCCCTGGGTGTGTTACATTGACAGAGTGGGGTCAGTCTGCTTTTCCCTGGGAGGGTTACATTGACAGAGTGGGGTCAGTCTTCTCTTCCCTGGGTGTGTAACATTGACAGATTGGGGTCAGTCTGCTCTTCCCCAAGTTTGTTACATTGACACAGTGGGGTCAGTCTGCTCTTCCCAGGGTGTGTTACATTGACAGAGTGAGGTCAGTCTGCTCTTCCCTGGGTGAGTTACATTGACAGGGTTGGTTCAGTCTGCTCTCCCCTGGGTGTGATACTTTGACAGAGTGGGGTCAGACTGCTATTCCCTGAGTATGTTACATTGACAGAGTGGGGTATGTCTGCTCTTCCCAGGGTGTGTTACATTGACAGAGTGAGGTCAGTCTGCTCTTCCCTGGGTTTGTTACATTGACAGAGTTTGGTCAGTCTGCTCTTCCCTGGGTGTGTTACATTGACAGAGTTGGGTCAGTGTGCTCTTCCCAGGGCGTGTCACATTGACAGAGTGGGGACAGTCTGCTCTTTTATGGGTGGGTGACATTGACAGAGTGTGGTCAGTCTGCTCTTCCCAGGGCGAGTCACATTGACAGAGTGGGGTCAGTCTGCTCTTTTATGGGTGGGTTACATTGACAGAATGAATTCAGTCTGCTCTTCCCTGCAGGTGTTGCATTGTCAGAGTGGGGTCAGTCTGATCTTCCCTGGTTGTGTTACATTGACAGAGTGAGTTCAGTCTGCTCTTCCCTGGGTGTGTTACATTGACAGAGTGGGGTCAGTCTGCTCTTCCCTGGGTGTGTTACATTGACAGAGTGAGGTCAGTCTGCTCTTCCCTGGGTTTGTTACATTGACAGAGTGGGCTCAGTCTTCTCTTCCCTGGGTGTGTTACATTGACTGATTGGGGTCAGTCTGCTATTCCCTGAGTGTGTTTCATTGACAGAGTGGGGTCAGTCTGTTCTTCCTTGGGTGTGTTAAATTGACTGTGTTGGGTCAGTCTGCTCTTCCCTGGGTGTGTTACATTGACAGAGTGGCGTCAGTCTATTCTTCCCTGGGAGTGTTACAGTGACAGGGTGGTGTCAGTCTGCTCTCCCCTGGGTGTGTTCCATTGACAGAGTGGGGTCAGTCTGCTCTTCCCTGGGTGTGTTAAATTGACAGAGTGGGGTCAGTCTGTTCTTCCCTTGGTGTGTTACATTCACAGAGTGGTATCTGTCTGCTCTTCCCTGTGTGTGTTACAATGACAGAGTGGGGTCAATGTGCACTTCACTGGGTGGGTTACATTGACAGAGTGGGGTAAGTCTGCAGTTCACTGTGTGAGTAACTTTGCAGAAGAGGTCATTCTGCTCTTCTCTGGGTGTGTTACATTGACAGAGTGAGGTCAGTCTGCTCTTCCCTGGGTTTGTTACATTGACAGAGTTTGGTCAGTCTGCTCTTCCCAGGGTGTGTTACATTGACAGAGTTGGGTCAGTGTGCTCTTCCCTGGGTGTGTTACATTGATTGAGTGGGTTCAGTCTGCTCTTCCCTGGGTGTGTTACATTGACAGAGTGGGGTCAGTCTGTTCTCCCAGGGTTTGTTACATTGCAAGAGTGGGGTCAGTCTGCTCTTCCCTTGCTGTGTTACAATGACAGAGTGGGGTCAGTGTGCACTTCCCTGTGTGTGTTACATTGACAGAGTGGGGGTCAGTCTGCTCTTCCCAGGGTGTGTTACATTGACAGAGTGAGGTCAGTCTGCTCTTCCCTGGGTGAGTTACATTGACAGGGTTGGTTCAGTCTGCTCTCCCCTGGGTGTGATACATGGACAGAGTGGGGTCAGACTGCTATTCCCTGAGTATGTTACATTGACAGAGTGGGGTGTGTCCGCTCTTCCCAGGGTGTGTTACATTGACAGAGTGAGGTCAGTCTGCTCTTCCCTGGGTCTGTTACATTGACAGAGTTTGGTCAGTCTGCTCTTCCCTGGGTGTGTTACATTGACAGAGTTGGGTCAGTGTGCTCTTCCCAGGGCGTGTCACATTGACAGAGTGGGGACAGTCTGCTCTTTTATGGGTGTGTTACATTGACAGAGTGGGGTCAGTCTGATCTTCCCTGGGTGTGTTACATTGACAGAGTGGGGTCAGTCTGATCTTCCCTGGGTGTGTTACATTGGCAGAGTGGGGTCAGTCTGATCTTTTTTTTTAGATTAGATTAGATTAGATTAGATTACTTACAGTGTGGAAACAGGCCCTTCGGCCCAACAAGTCCACACCGCCCCGCCGAAGCGTAACCCACCCATACCCCTACATCTACATTTACTCCTTACCTAACACTATGGGCAATTTAGCATGGCCAATTCACCTGGCCTGCACATCTTTGGACTGTGGGAGGAAACCAGAGCACCCGGAGGAAACCCACGCAGACACGGGGAGAACGTGCAAACTCCACACAGTCAGTCGCCTGAGGCGGGAATAGAACCCGGGTCTCAGGCGCTGTGAGGCAGCAGTGCTAACCACTGTGCCACCGTGCCGCCCACAGGGCGTGTCACATTGACAGAGTGGGGACAGTCTGCTCTTTTATGGGTGTGTTACATTGACAGAGTGAGTTCAGTCTGCTCTTCCCTGGGTGTGTTACATTGACAGAGTGGGGTCAGTCTGCTTTTCCCTGGGAGGGTTACATTGACAGAGTGGGGTCAGTCTTCTCTTCCCTGGGTGTGTAACATTGACAGATTGGGGTCAGTCTGCTCTTCCCCAAGTTTGTTACATTGACACAGTGGGGTCAGTCTGCTCTTCCCAGGGTGTGTTACATTGACAGAGTGAGGTCAGTCTGCTCTTCCCTGGGTGAGTTACATTGACAGGGTTGGTTCAGTCTGCCCTTCCCTAGGTGTGTTCGATTGACAGAGTGGGGTCAGTCTGTTCTCCCAGGGTTTGTTACATGGACAGAGTGAGGTCAGTCTGTTCTTCCCTGGGTGTGCTACATTGACAGAGTGAGGTCAGTCTGCTCTTCCCAGGGCGTGTCACATTGACAGAGTGGGGTCAATCTGCTCTTCCCTGGGTGGGTAACATTGACAGAGGGTGGTCAGTCTGCTCTTCCCAGGGCGTGTCACATTGACAGAGTGGGGCCAGTCTGCTCTTTTATGGGTGGGTTACATTGACAGAGTGGGGTAAGTCTGCTATTCCCTGGGTGTGTTACATTGACAGAGTGGGGTCAGTCTGCTCTTCCCTTGCGGGGGTTACATTGACAGAGTGGAGTCAGTCTGTTCTTCCCTGGGTGTGTTACATTGACAGAGTGGGGTCAGTCTGCTCTTCCCTTGGTGTGTTACATTGACTGAGTGGGGTCAGTCTGTTCTTCCCTGAGTGTGTTACATTGACAGAGTGAGTTCAGTCTGCTCTTCCCTGGGTGTGTTACATTGACAGAGTGGGGTCAGTCTGTTCTCCCAGAGTGTGTTACATTGACAGACTGGGGTCAGTCTGCTCTTCCCTGGGTGTATTACATTGACAGAGTGGGGTCAGTCTATTCTCCCAGGGTTTGTTACATTGCAAGAGTGGGGTCAGTCTGCTCTTCCCTTGCTGTGTTACAATGACAGAGTGGGGTCAGTGTGCACTTCCCTGTGTGTGTTACACAGACAGAGTGAGGTCAGTCTGCTCTTCCCTGGGTGAGTTACATTGACAGGGTTTGTTCAGTCTGCTTTCCCCTGGGTGTGATACATTGACAGAGTGGGGTCAGACTGCTATTCCCTGAGTATGTTACATTGACAGAGGGGGGTGTGTCTGCTCTTCCCAGGGTGTGTTACATTGACAGAGTGAGGTCAGTCTGCTCTTCCCTGGGTTTGTTAAAGTGACAGAGTTTGGTCAGTCTGCTCTTCCCTGGGTGTGTTACATTGACAGAGTTGGGTCAGTGTGCTCTTCCCAGGGCGTGTCACATTGACAGAGTGGGGACAGTCTGCTCTTTTATGGGTGGGTTACATTGACAGAATGGGGTAAGTCTGCCATTCCCTGGGTGTGTTACATTGACAGAGTGGGGTCAGTCTGCTCTTCCCTTGGGGGGCTTACATTGACAGAGTGGAGTCAGTCTTCTCTTCCCTGGGTGTGTTACATTGACAGAGTGGGGTCAGTCTGTTCTTCCCTGGGTGTGTTACATTGACAGAGTGGGGTCAGTCTGCTCTTCCCTGGGTATGTTACATTGACAGAGTGGGGTCAGTCTGCTCTTCCCTGGGTGTGTTACATTGACAGAGTGGTGTCAGTCTGCTCTTCCCTGGGTGTGTTACATTGACAGAGTGAGGTTAGTCTGCCCTTCCCTAGGTGTGTTCCATTGACAGAGTGGCGTCAGTCTGTTCTCCCAGTGTTTGTTACATTGACAGAGTGGGGTCAGTCTGTTCTTCCCTGGGTGTGTTACATTGACAGAGTGAGGTCAGTCTGCTCTTCCCTGTGAGGGTTACATTGACAGAGTGGGGTCAGCTTGCTCCTCCCTGAGTGTGTTACATTGACAGAGTGGGGTCAGTCTGTTCTTCCCTGGGTGTTATACATTGACAGAGTGGGATCAGTCTGCTCTTCTCTGTGTGTGTAACATTGACAGAGTGGGGTCAGTCTGCTCTTCCCTGGAGGGTTACATTGACAGAGCGGGGTCAGTCTTCTCTTCCCTGGGTGTGTTACATTGACAGATTGGGGTCAGTCTGCTCTTCCCCAACTTTGTTACATTGACACAGTGGGGTCAGTCTGTTCTTCCCTGGGTGTGTTACATTGACAGAGTGGGGTCAGTCTGTTCTACCCTGGCTGTGTTACATTGACAGAGTAGTGTCAGTCTGCTCTTCCCTGGGTGTGTTACATTGACAGAGTGGCGTCAGTCCGTTCTCCCAGGGTTTGTTAAATTGACAGAGTGTGGTCAGTCTGTTCTTCCCTGTCTGTTTTACATTGACAGAGTGGGGACAGTCTGCTCTTTTATGGGTGGGTTACATTGACAGAGTGGGGTCAGTCTGCTCTTCCCTGGTTGTGTTACATTGACAGAGTGAGTTCAGTCTGCTCTTCCCTGGGTGTGTTACATTGACAGAGTGGGGTCAGTCTGCTCTTCCCTGGGAGGGTGACATTGACAGAGTGGTGTCAATCTTCTCTTCCCTGGGTGTGTTACATTGACAGATTGGGGTCAGTCTGCTCTTCCCCAAGTTTGTTACATTGACACAGTGGGGTCAGTCTGTTCTTCCCTGGGTGTGTTACATTGACAGAGTGGGGTCAGTCTGCTCTTCCCTGGCTGTGTTACATTGACAGAGTGGGGTCAGTCTGCTCTTCCCTGGGTGTTTTACATTGACAGAGTGGGGTCAGTCTGCTCTTCCCTCGGTGTGTTACATTGACAGAGTGGGGTCAGTCTGCTCTTCCCTGGGTGTGTTACATTGACAGAGTGTGGTCAATCTGCTCTTCCCTGGGTGGGTAACATTGACAGAGTGGGGTCAGTCTGCTCTTCCCTGGGTGTGTTTCATTGACAGAGTGGGGTCAGTTTGCTCTTCCCTGGGTGTGTTACATTGACAGAGTGGTGTCAGTCTGCTCTTCCCTGGGTGTGTTACATTGACAGAGTGGGGTCAGTCTGCCCTTCCCTAGGTGTGTTCCATTGACAGAGTGGCGTCAGTCTGTTCTCCCAGGGTTTGTTACATTGACAGAGTGGGGTCAGTCTGCTCTTCCCAGGGCGTGTCACATTGACAGAGTGAGGTCAATCTGCTCTTCCCTGGGTGGGTAACATTGACAGAGTGTGGTCAGTCTGCTTTTCCCAGGGCGAGTCACATTGACAGAGTGGGGCCAGTCTGCTCTTTTATGGGTGTGTTACATTGACAGAGTGGGGTCAGTCTGCTATTCCCTGGTTGTGTTACATTGACAGAGTGAGTTCAGTCTGCTCTTCCCTGGGTGTGTTACATTGACAGAGTGGGGTCAGTCTGCTTTTCCCTGGGAGGGTTACATTGACAGAGTGGGGTCAGTCTTCTCTTCCCTGGGTGTGTAACATTGACAGATTGGGGTCAGTCTGCTCTTCCCCAAGTTTGTTACATTGACACAGTGGGGTCAGTCTGCTCTTCCCAGGGTGTGTTACATTGACAGAGTGAGGTCAGTCTGCTCTTCCCTGGGTGAGTTACATTGACAGGGTTGGTTCAGTCTGCTCTCCCCTGGGTGTGATACTTTGACAGAGTGGGGTCAGACTGCTATTCCCTGAGTATGTTACATTGACAGAGTGGGGTATGTCTGCTCTTCCCAGGGTGTGTTACATTGACAGAGTGAGGTCAGTCTGCTCTTCCCTGGGTTTGTTACATTGACAGAGTTTGGTCAGTCTGCTCTTCCCTGGGTGTGTTACATTGACAGAGTTGGGTCAGTGTGCTCTTCCCAGGGCGTGTCACATTGACAGAGTGGGGACAGTCTGCTCTTTTATGGGTGGGTGACATTGACAGAGTGTGGTCAGTCTGCTCTTCCCAGGGCGAGTCACATTGACAGAGTGGGGTCAGTCTGCTCTTTTATGGGTGGGTTACATTGACAGAATGAATTCAGTCTGCTCTTCCCTGCAGGTGTTGCATTGTCAGAGTGGGGTCCGTCTGATCTTCCCTGGTTGTGTTACATTGACAGAGTGAGTTCAGTCTGCTCTTCCCTGGGTGTGTTACATTGACAGAGTGGGGTCAGTCTGCTCTTCCCTGGGTGTGTTACATTGACAGAGTGAGGTCAGTCTGCTCTTCCCTGGGTTTGTTACATTGACAGAGTGGGCTCAGTCTTCTCTTCCCTGGGTGTGTTACATTGACTGATTGGGGTCAGTCTGCTATTCCCTGAGTGTGTTTCATTGACAGAGTGGGGTCAGTCTGTTCTTCCTTGGGTGTGTTAAATTGACTGTGTTGGGTCAGTCTGCTCTTCCCTGGGTGTGTTACATTGACAGAGTGGCGTCAGTCTATTCTTCCCTGGGAGTGTTACAGTGACAGGGTGGTGTCAGTCTGCTCTCCCCTGGGTGTGTTCCATTGACAGAGTGGGGTCAGTCTGCTCTTCCCTGGGTGTGTTAAATTGACAGAGTGGGGTCAGTCTGTTCTTCCCTTGGTGTGTTACATTGACAGAGTGGTATCTGTCTGCTCTTCCCTGTGTGTGTTACAATGACAGAGTGGGGTCAATGTGCACTTCACTGGGTGGGTTACATTGACAGAGTGGGGTAAGTCTGCAGTTCACTGTGTGAGTAACTTTGCAGAAGAGGTCATTCTGCTCTTCTCTGGGTGTGTTACATTGACAGAGTGAGGTCAGTCTGCTCTTCCCTGGGTTTGTTACATTGACAGAGTTTGGTCAGTCTGCTCTTCCCAGGGTGTGTTACATTGACACAGTTGGGTCAGTGTGCTCTTCCCAGGGCGTGTCACATTGACAGAGTGGGGACAGTCTGTTCTCTTATGGGTGGGTTACATTGACAGAGTGGGGTCAGTCTGTTCTTCCCTGGGTGTGTTACATTGATTGAGTGGGTTCAGTCTGCTCTTCCCTGGGTGTGTTACATTGACAGAGTGGGGTCAGTCTGTTCTCCCAGGGTTTGTTACATTGCAAGAGTGGGGTCAGTCTGCTCTTCCCTTGCTGTGTTACAATGACAGAGTGGGGTCAGTGTGCACTTCCCTGTGTGTGTTACATTGACAGAGTGGGGGTCAGTCTGCTCTTCCCAGGGTGTGTTACATTGACAGAGTGAGGTCAGTCTGCTCTTCCCTGGGTGAGTTACATTGACAGGGTTGGTTCAGTCTGCTCTCCCCTGGGTGTGATACATGGACAGAGTGGGGTCAGACTGCTATTCCCTGAGTATGTTACATTGACAGAGTGGGGTGTGTCCGCTCTTCCCAGGGTGTGTTACATTGACAGAGTGAGGTCAGTCTGCTCTTCCCTGGGTCTGTTACATTGACAGAGTTTGGTCAGTCTGCTCTTCCCTGGGTGTGTTACATTGACAGAGTTGGGTCAGTGTGCTCTTCCCAGGGCGTGTCACATTGACAGAGTGGGGACAGTCTGCTCTTTTATGGGTGTGTTACATTGACAGAGTGGGGTCAGTCTGATCTTCCCTGGGTGTGTTACATTGGCAGAGTGGGGTCAGTCTGATCTTTTTTTTTGGATTAGATTAGATTAGATTAGATTACTTACAGTGTGGAAACAGGCCCTTCGGCCCAACAAGTCCACACCGCCCCGCCGAAGCGTAACCCACCCATACCCCTACATCTACATTTACTCCTTACCTAACACTATGGGCAATTTAGCATGGCCAATTCACCTGGCCTGCACATCTTTGGACTGTGGGAGGAAACCAGAGCACCCGGAGGAAACCCACGCAGACACGGGGAGAACGTGCAAACTCCACACAGTCAGTCGCCTGAGGCGGGAATAGAACCCGGGTCTCAGGCGCTGTGAGGCAGCAGTGCTAACCACTGTGCCACCGTGCCGCCCACAGGGCGTGTCACATTGACAGAGTGGGGACAGTCTGCTCTTTTATGGGTGTGTTACATTGACAGAGTGAGTTCAGTCTGCTCTTCCCTGGGTGTGTTACATTGACAGAGTGGGGTCAGTCTGCTTTTCCCTGGGAGGGTTACATTGACAGAGTGGGGTCAGTCTTCTCTTCCCTGGGTGTGTAACATTGACAGATTGGGGTCAGTCTGCTCTTCCCCAAGTTTGTTACATTGACACAGTGGGGTCAGTCTGCTCTTCCCAGGGTGTGTTACATTGACAGAGTGAGGTCAGTCTGCTCTTCCCTGGGTGAGTTACATTGACAGGGTTGGTTCAGTCTGCCCTTCCCTAGGTGTGTTCGATTGACAGAGTGGGGTCAGTCTGTTCTCCCAGGGTTTGTTACATGGACAGAGTGAGGTCAGTCTGTTCTTCCCTGGGTGTGCTACATTGACAGAGTGAGGTCAGTCTGCTCTTCCCAGGGCGTGTCACATTGACAGAGTGGGGTCAATCTGCTCTTCCCTGGGTGGGTAACATTGACAGAGGGTGGTCAGTCTGCTCTTCCCAGGGCGTGTCACATTGACAGAGTGGGGCCAGTCTGCTCTTTTATGGGTGGGTTACATTGACAGAGTGGGGTAAGTCTGCTATTCCCTGGGTGTGTTACATTGACAGAGTGGGGTCAGTCTGCTCTTCCCTTGCGGGGGTTACATTGACAGAGTGGAGTCAGTCTGTTCTTCCCTGGGTGTGTTACATTGACAGAGTGGGGTCAGTCTGCTCTTCCCTTGGTGTGTTACATTGACTGAGTGGGGTCAGTCTGTTCTTCCCTGAGTGTGTTACATTGACAGAGTGAGTTCAGTCTGCTCTTCCCTGGGTGTGTTACATTGACAGAGTGGGGTCAGTCTGTTCTCCCAGAGTGTGTTACATTGACAGACTGGGGTCAGTCTGCTCTTCCCTGGGTGTATTACATTGACAGAGTGGGGTCAGTCTATTCTCCCAGGGTTTGTTACATTGCAAGAGTGGGGTCAGTCTGCTCTTCCCTTGCTGTGTTACAATGACAGAGTGGGGTCAGTGTGCACTTCCCTGTGTGTGTTACACAGACAGAGTGAGGTCAGTCTGCTCTTCCCTGGGTGAGTTACATTGACAGGGTTTGTTCAGTCTGCTTTCCCCTGGGTGTGATACATTGACAGAGTGGGGTCAGACTGCTATTCCCTGAGTATGTTACATTGACAGAGGGGGGTGTGTCTGCTCTTCCCAGGGTGTGTTACATTGACAGAGTTTGGTCAGTCTGCTCTTCCCTGGGTGTGTTACATTGACAGAGTTGGGTCAGTGTGCTCTTCCCAGGGCGTGTCACATTGACAGAGTGGGGACAGTCTGCTCTTTTATGGGTGGGTTACATTGACAGAATGGGGTAAGTCTGCCATTCCCTGGGTGTGTTACATTGACAGAGTGGGGTCAGTCTGCTCTTCCCTTGGGGGGCTTACATTGACAGAGTGGAGTCAGTCTTCTCTTCCCTGGGTGTGTTACATTGACAGAGTGGGGTCAGTCTGTTCTTCCCTGGGTGTGTTACATTGACAGAGTGGGGTCAGTCTGCTCTTCCCTGGGTATGTTACATTGACAGAGTGGGGTCAGTCTGCTCTTCCCTGGGTGTGTTACATTGACAGAGTGGTGTCAGTCTGCTCTTCCCTGGGTGTGTTACATTGACAGAGTGAGGTTAGTCTGCCCTTCCCTAGGTGTGTTCCATTGACAGAGTGGCGTCAGTCTGTTCTCCCAGTGTTTGTTACATTGACAGAGTGGGGTCAGTCTGTTCTTCCCTGGGTGTGTTACATTGACAGAGTGAGGTCAGTCTGCTCTTCCCTGTGAGGGTTACATTGACAGAGTGGGGTCAGCTTGCTCCTCCCTGAGTGTGTTACATTGACAGAGTGGGGTCAGTCTGTTCTTCCCTGGGTGTTATACATTGACAGAGTGGGATCAGTCTGCTCTTCTCTGTGTGTGTAACATTGACAGAGTGGGGTCAGTCTGCTCTTCCCTGGAGGGTTACATTGACAGAGCGGGGTCAGTCTTCTCTTCCCTGGGTGTGTTACATTGACAGATTGGGGTCAGTCTGCTCTTCCCCAAGTTTGTTACATTGACAGAGTGGGGTCAGTCTGCTCTACCCTGGCTGTGTTACATTGACAGAGTAGTGTCAGTCTGCTCTTCCCTGGGTGTGTTACATTGACAGAGTGGCGTCAGTCCGTTCTCCCAGGGTTTGTTAAATTGACAGAGTGGGGTCAGTCTGTTCTTCCCTGTCTGTTTTACATTGACAGAGTGGGGACAGTCTGCTCTTTTATGGGTGGGTTACATTGACAGAGTGGGGTCAGTCTGCTCTTCCCTGGTTGTGTTACATTGACAGAGTGAGTTCAGTCTGCTCTTCCCTGGGTGTGTTACATTGACAGAGTGGGGTCAGTCTGCTCTTCCCTGGGAGGGTGACATTGACAGAGTGGTGTCAATCTTCTCTTCCCTGGGTGTGTTACATTGACAGATTGGGGTCAGTCTGCTCTTCCCCAAGTTTGTTACATTGACACAGTGGGGTCAGTCTGTTCTTCCCTGGGTGTGTTACATTGACAGAGTGGGGTCAGTCTGCTCTTCCCTGGGTGTTTTACATTGACAGAGTGGGGTCAGTCTGCTCTTCCCTCGGTGTGTTACATTGACAGAATGGGGTCAGTCTGCTCTTCCCTGGGTGTGTTACATTGACAGAGTGTGGTCAATCTGCTCTTCCCTGGGTGGGTAACATTGACAGAGTGGGGTCAGTCTGCTCTTCCCTGGGTGTGTTTCATTGACAGAGTGGGGTCAGTTTGCTCTTCCCTGGGTGTGTTACATTGACAGAGTGGTGTCAGTCTGCTCTTCCCTGGGTGTGTTACATTGACAGAGTGGGGTCAGTCTGCCCTTCCCTAGGTGTGTTCCATTGACAGAGTGGCGTCAGTCTGTTCTCCCAGGGTTTGTTACATTGACAGAGTGGGGTCAGTCTGTTCTTCCCTGGGTGTGTTACATTGACAGAGTGAGGTCAGTCTGCTCTTCCCAGGGCGTGTCACATTGACAGAGTGAGGTCAATCTGCTCTTCCCTGGGTGGGTAACATTGACAGAGTGTGGTCAGTCTGCTTTTCCCAGGGCGAGTCACATTGACAGAGTGGGGCCAGTCTGCTCTTTTATGGGTGTGTTACATTGACAGAGTGGGGTCAGTCTGCTATTCCCTGGGTGTGTTACATTGACAGAGTGGGGTCAGTCTGCTCTTCCCTGGGGGGGTTACATTGACAGAGTGGGGTCAGTCTGCTCTTCCCTGGGTGTGTTACATTGACTGAGTGGGGTCAGTCTGTTCTTCCCTGGGTGTATTGCATTGACAGAGTGGGGTCAGTCTGTTCTTTCCTTGGTGTGTTACATTGACAGAGTGGGTTCAGTCTGCTCTTCCCTGGGTGTGTTACATTGACAGAGTGGGGTCAGTCTGTTCTCCCAGGGTTTGTTACATTGACAGATTGGGGTCAGTCTGCTCTTCCCTTGCTATGTTACAATGACAGAGTGGTGTCAGTGTGCACTTCCCTGTGTGTGTTACATTGACAGAGTGGGGGTCAGTCTGCTCTTCCCAGGGTGTGTTACATTGACAGAGTGTGGTCAGTCTGCTCTTCTCAGGGCGTGTCACATTGACAGAGTGGGGTCAGTCTACTCTTTTATGGGTGGGTTACATTGACAGAATGAATTCAGTCTGCTCTTCCCTGCGTCTGTTACATTGACAGGGTGTGGTCAGTCTGATCTTCCCTGGTTGTGTTACATTGACAGAGTGAGTTCAGTCTGCTCTTCCCTGGGAGGGTTACATTGACAGAGTGGGGTCAGATTGCTCCTCCCTGGGTGTGTTACATTGACAGAGTGGGGTCAGTCTGTTCTTCCCTGGGTGTTTTACATTGACAGAGTGGGATCAGTCTGCTCTTCTCTGTGTGTGTAACATTGACAGAGTGGGGTCAGTCTGCTCTTCCCTGGAGGGTTACATTGACAGAGTGGGGTCAGTCTTCTCTTCCCTGGGTGTGTTACATTGACAGATTGGGGTCAGTCTGCCCTTCCCCAAGTTTGTTACATTGACACAGTGGGGTCAGTCTGTTCTTCCCTGGGTGTGTTACATTGACAGAGTGGGGTCAGTCTGCTCTACCCTGGCTGTGATACATTGACAGAGTGGTGTCAGACTGCTCTTCCCTGGCTGTGATACATTGACAGAGTGGTGTCAGTCTGCTCTTCCCTGGGTGTGTTACATTGACAGAGTGAGGTTAGTCTGCCCTTCCCTAGGTGTGTTTCATTGACAGAGTGGGGTCAGTCTGTTCTCCCAGGGTTTGTTACATTGACAGAGTGGGGTCAGTCTGCCCTTCCCTAGGTGTGTGCCATTGACAGAGTGGGGTCAGTCTGTTCTTCCCTGGCTGTGTTACATTGACAGAGTGAGGTCAGTCTGCTCTTCCCTGGAGGGTTACATTGACAGAGTGGGGTCAGTCTTATCTTCCCTGGGTGTGTTATATTGACAGATTGGGGTCAGTCTGCCCTTCCCCATGTTTGTTACATTGACACAGTGGGGTCAGTCGGTTCTTCCCTGGGTGTGATACATTGACAGAGTGGTGTCAGTCTGCTCTTCCCCAAGTTTGTTACATTGACAGAGTGGGGTCAGTCTGCTCTACCCTGGCTGTGATACATTGACAGAGTGGTGTCAGTCTGTTCTTCCCTGTCTGTTTTACATTGACAGAGTGGGGACAGTCTGCTCTTTTATGGGTGGGTTACATTGACAGAGTGGGGTCAGTCTGCTCTTCCCTGGTTGTGTTACATTGACAGAGTGAGTTCAGTCTGCTCTTCCCTGGGTGTGTTACATTGACAGAGTGGGGTCAGTCTGCTCTTCCCTGGGAGGGTGACATTGACAGAGTGGTGTCAATCTTCTCTTCCCTGGGTGTGTTACATTGACAGATTGGGGTCAGTCTGCTCTTCCCCAAGTTTGTTACATTGACACAGTGGGGTCAGTCTGTTCTTCCCTGGGTGTGTTACATTGACAGAGTGGGGTCAGTCTGCTCTTCCCTGGCTGTGTTACATTGACAGAGTGGGGTCAGTCTGCTCTTCCCTGGGTGTTTTACATTGACAGAGTGGGGTCAGTCTGCTCTTCCCTCGGTGTGTTACATTGACAGAGTGGGGTCAGTCTGCTCTTCCCTGGGTGTGTTACATTGACAGAGTGTGGTCAATCTGCTCTTCCCTGGGTGGGTAACATTGACAGAGTGGGGTCAGTCTGCTCTTCCCTGGGTGTGTTTCATTGACAGAGTGGGGTCAGTTGCTCTTCCCTGGGTGTGTTACATTGACAGAGTGGTGTCAGTCTGCTCTTCCCTGGGTGTGTTACATTGACAGAGTGGGGTCAGTCTGCCCTTCCCTAGGTGTGTTCCATTGACAGAGTGGCGTCAGTCTGTTCTCCCAGGGTTTGTTACATTGACAGAGTGGGGTCAGTCTGTTCTTCCCTGGGTGTGTTACATTGACAGAGTGAGGTCAGTCTGCTCTTCCCAGGGCGTGTCACATTGACAGAGTGAGTTCAATCTGCTCTTCCCTGGGTGGGTAACATTGACAGAGTGTGGTCAGTCTGCTTTTCCCAGAGCGAGTCACATTGACAGAGTGGGGCCAGTCTGCTCTTTTATGGGTGTGTTACATTGACAGAGTGGGGTCAGTCTGCTATTCCCTGGGTGTGTTACATTGACAGAGTGGGGTCAGTCTGCTCTTCCCTGGGGGGGTTACATTGACAGAGTGGAGTCAGTCTGTTCTTCCCTGGGTGTGTTACATTGACAGAGTGGGGTCAGTCTGCTCTTCCCTGGGTGTGTTACATTGACTGAGTGGGGTCAGTCTGTTCTTCCCTGGGTGTATTGCATTGACAGAGTGGGGTCAGTCTGTTCTTTCCTGGGTGTGTTACATTGACAGAGTGGGTTCAGTCTGCTCTTCCCTGGGTGTGTTACATTGACAGAGTGGGGTCAGTCTGTTCTCCCAGGGTTTGTTACATTGACAGATTGGGGTCAGTCTGCTCTTCCCTTGCTATGTTACAATGACAGAGTGGTGTCAGTGTGCACTTCCCTGTGTGTGTTACATTGACAGAGTGGGGGTCAGTCTGCTCTTCCCAGGGTGTGTTACATTGACAGAGTGTGGTCAGTCTGCTCTTCTCATGGCGTGTCACATTGACAGAGTGGGGTCAGTCTACTCTTTTATGGGTGGGTTACATTGACAGAATGAATTCAGTCTGCTCTTCCCTGCGTCTGTTACATTGACAGGGTGTGGTCAGTCTGATCTTCCCTGGTTGTGTTACATTGACAGAGTGAGTTCAGTCTGCTCTTCCCTGGGAGGGTTACATTGACAGAGTGGGGTCAGATTGCTCCTCCCTGGGTGTGTTACATTGACAGAGTGGGGTCAGTCTGTTCTTCCCTGGGTGTTTTACATTGACAGAGTGGGATCAGTCTGCTCTTCTCTGTGTGTGTAACATTGACAGAGTGGGGTCAGTCTGCTCTTCCCTGGAGGGTTACATTGACAGAGTGGGGTCAGTCTTCTCTTCCCTGGGTGTGTTACATTGACAGATTGGGGTCAGTCTGCCCTTCCCCAAGTTTGTTACATTGACACAGTGGGGTCAGTCTGTTCTTCCCTGGGTGTGTTACATTGACAGAGTGGGGTCAGTCTGCTCTACCCTGGCTGTGATACATTGACAGAGTGGTGTCAGACTGCTCTTCCCTGGCTGTGATACATTGACAGAGTGGTGTCAGTCTGCTCTTCCCTGGGTGTGTTACATTGACAGAGTGAGGTTAGTCTGCCCTTCCCTAGGTGTGTTTCATTGACAGAGTGGGGTCAGTCTGTTCTCCCAGGGTTTGTTACATTGACAGAGTGGGGTCAGTCTGCCCTTCCCTAGGTGTGTGCCATTGACAGAGTGGGGTCAGTCTGTTCTTCCCTGGCTGTGTTACATTGACAGAGTGAGGTCAGTCTGCTCTTCCCTGGAGGGTTACATTGACAGAGTGGGGTCAGTCTTATCTTCCCTGGGTGTGTTATATTGACAGATTGGGGTCAGTCTGCCCTTCCCCATGTTTGTTACATTGACACAGTGGGGTCAGTCTGTTCTTCCCTGGGTGTGATACATTGACAGAGTGGTGTCAGTCTGCTCTTCCCCAAGTTTGTTACATTGACAGAGTGGGGTCAGTCTGCTCTACCCTGGCTGTGATACATTGACAGAGTGGTGTCAGTCTGCTCTTCCCTGGGTGTGTTACATTGACAGAGTGGGGTCAGTCTGCTCTTCCCAGGGCGTGTCACATTGACAGAGTGGGGTCAGTCTGTTCTCCCAGGGTTTGTTACATTGACAGAGTGGGGTCAGTCTGTTCTTCCCTGGGTGTGTTACATTGACAGAGTGGGGTCAGTCAGCTCTACCCTGGCTGTGATACATTGACAGAGTGGTGTCAGTCTGCTCTACCCTGGCTGTGATACGTTGACAGAGTGGTGTCAGTCTGCTCTTCCCTGGGTGTGTTACATTGACAGAGTGAGGTTAGTCTGCCCTTCCCTAGGTGTGTTTCATTGACAGAGTGGGGTCAGTCTGTTCTCCCAGGATTTGTTACATTGACAGAGTGGGGTCAGTCTGTTCTTCCCTGGGTGTTTTACATTGACAGAGTGGGTACAGTCTGATCTTTTATGGGTGGGTTACATTGACTGAGTGGGGTCAGTCTGCTCTTCCCTGGGTGTGTTCCATTGACAGAGTGGGGTCAGTCTGTTCTCCCAGGGTGTTTTACATTGACAGAGTGGGTACAGTCTGCTCTTTTATGGGTGGGTTACATTGACAGAGTGGGGTCAGTCTGCTCTTCCCTGGGTGTGTTCCATTGACAGAGTGGGGTCAGTCTGTTCTCCCAGGGTGTTTTACATTGACAGAGTGGGTACAGTCTGCTCTTTTATGGGTGGGTTACATTGACAGAGTGGGGTCAGTCTGCTCTTCCCTGGGAGGGTGACATTGACAGAGTGGGGTCAATCTTCTCTTCCCTGGGTGTGTTACATTGACAGATTGGGGTCAGTCTGCTCTTCCCCAAGTTTGTTACATTGACACAGTGGAGTCAGTCTGTTCTTCCCTGGGTGTGTTACATTGACAGAGTGGGGTCAGTCTGCTCTTCCCTGGGTGTGTTACATTGACAGAGTGGGGTCAGTCTGCTCTTCCCTGGGTGTGTTACATTGACAAAGTGGGTTCAGTCTGCTCTTCCCTGGGTGTGTTACATTGACAGAGTGGGGTCAATCTGCTCTTCCCTGGGTGGGTAACATTGACAGAGTGGGGTCAGTCTGCTCTTCCCTGGCTGTGTTACATTGACAGAGTGAGGTCAGTCTGCTCTTCCCAGGGCGTGTCACATTGACAGAGTGAGGTCAATCTGCTCTTCCCTGGGTGGGTAACATTGACAGAGTGTGGTCAGTCTGCTCTTCCCAGGGCGTGTCACATTGACAGAGTGGGGCCAGTCTGCTCTTTTATGGGTGTGTTACATTGACAGAGTGGGGTCAGTCTGCTATTCCCTGGGTGTGTTACATTGACAGAGTGGGGTCAGTCTGCTCTTCTCCTGGGGGGGTTACATTGACAGAGTGGAGTCAGTCTGTTCTTCCCTGGGTGTGCTACATTGACAGAGTGGGATCAGTCTGCTCTTCCCTGGGTGTGTTACATTGACAGAGTGGGTTCAGTCTGTTCTTCCCTGGGTGTGTTACATTGACAGAGTGGGGTCAGTCTGTTCTCCCAGGGTTTGCTACATTGACAGAGTGGGGTCAGTCTGCTCTTCCCTTGCTATGTTACAATGACAGAGTGGGGTCAGTGTGCACTTCCCTGTGTGTGTTACATTGACAGAGTGGGGGTCAGTCTGCTCTTCCCAGGGTGTGTTCCATTGACAGAGTGTGGTCAGTCTGCTCTTCTCAGGGCGTGTCACATTGACAGAGTGGGGTCAGTCTGCTCTTTTATGGGTGGGTTACATTGACAGAATGAATTCAGTCTGCTCTTCCCTGCGTCTGTTACATTGACAGGGTGTGGTCAGTCTGATCTTCCCTGGTTGTGTTACTTTGACAGAGTGAGTTCAGTCTGCTCTTCCCTGGGAGGGTTACATTGACAGAGTGGGGTCAGATTGCTCCTCCCTGGGTGTGTTACATTGACAGAGTGGGGTCAGTCTGTTCTTCCCTGGGTGTTTTACATTGACAGAGTGGGATCAGTCTGCTCTTCTCTGTGTGTGTAACATTGACAGAGTGGGGTCAGTCTGCTCTTCCCTGGAGGGTTACATTGACAGAGTGGGGTCAGTCTTCTCTTCCCTGGGTGTGTTACATTGACAGATTGTGGTCAGTCTGCCCTTCCCCAAGTTTGTTACATTGACACAGTGGGGTCAGTCTGTTCTTCCCTGGGTGTGTTACATTGACAGAGTGGGGTCAGTCTGCTCTTCCCTGGGTGTGTTACATTGACAGAGTGAGGTTAGTCTGCCCTTCCCTAGGTGTGTTCCATTGACAGAGTGGGGTCAGTCTGTTCTCCCAGGGTTTGTTACATTGACAGATTGGGGTCAGTCTGCTCTTCCCTCGGTGTGTTACATTGACAGAGTGGGGTCAGTCTGCTCTTCCCTGGGTGTGTTACATTGACAGAGTGTGGTCAATCTGCTCTTCCCTGGGTGGGTAACATTGACAGAGTGGGGTCAGTCTGCTCTTCCCTGGGTGTGTTTCATTGACAGAGTGGGGTCAGTTTGCTCTTCCCTGGGTGTGTTACATTGACAGAGTGGTGTCAGTCTGCTCTTCCCTGGGTGTGTTACATTGACAGAGTGGGGTCAGTCTGCCCTTCCCTAGGTGTGTTCCATTGACAGAGTGGCGTCAGTCTGTTCTCCCAGGGTTTGTTACATTGACAGAGTGGGGTCAGTCTGTTCTTCCCTGGGTGTGTTACATTGACAGAGTGAGGTCAGTCTGCTCTTCCCAGGGCGTGTCACATTGACAGAGTGAGGTCAATCTGCTCTTCCCTGGGTGGGTAACATTGACAGAGTGTGGTCAGTCTGCTTTTCCCAGGGCGAGTCACATTGACAGAGTGGGGCCAGTCTGCTCTTCCCTGGGTGTGTTACATTGACAGAGTGGGGTCAGTCTGCTATTCCCTGGGTGTGTTACATTGACAGAGTGGGGTCAGTCTGCTCTTCCCTGGGGGGGTTACATTGACAGAGTGGAGTCAGTCTGTTCTTCCCTGGGTGTGTTACATTGACAGAGTGGGGTCAGTCTGCTCTTCCCTGGGTGTGTTACATTGACTGAGTGGGGTCAGTCTGTTCTTCCCTGGGTGTATTGCATTGACAGAGTGGGGTCAGTCTGTTCTTTCCTGGGTGTGTTACATTGACAGAGTGGGTTCAGTCTGCTCTTCCCTGGGTGTGTTACATTGACAGAGTGGGGTCAGTCTGTTCTCCCAGGGTTTGTTACATTGACAGATTGGGGTCAGTCTGCTCTTCCCTTGCTATGTTACAATGACAGAGTGGTGTCAGTGTGCACTTCCCTGTGTGTGTTACATTGACAGAGTGGGGGTCAGTCTGCTCTTCCCAGGGTGTGTTACATTGACAGAGTGTGGTCAGTCTGCTCTTCTCAGGGCGTGTCACATTGACAGAGTGGGGTCAGTCTACTCTTTTATGGGTGGGTTACATTGACAGAATGAATTCAGTCTGCTCTTCCCTGCGTCTGTTACATTGACAGGGTGTGGTCAGTCTGATCTTCCCTGGTTGTGTTACATTGACAGAGTGAGTTCAGTCTGCTCTTCCCTGGGAGGGTTACATTGACAGAGTGGGGTCAGATTGCTCCTCCCTGGGTGTGTTACATTGACAGAGTGGGGTCAGTCTGTTCTTCCCTGGGTGTTTTACATTGACAGAGTGGGATCAGTCTGCTCTTCTCTGTGTGTGTAACATTGACAGAGTGGGGTCAGTCTGCTCTTCCCTGGAGGGTTACATTGACAGAGTGGGGTCAGTCTTCTCTTCCCTGGGTGTGTTACATTGACAGATTGGGGTCAGTCTGCCCTTCCCCAAGTTTGTTACATTGACACAGTGGGGTCAGTCTGTTCTTCCCTGGGTGTGTTACATTGACAGAGTGGGGTCAGTCTGCTCTACCCTGGCTGTGATACATTGACAGAGTGGTGGCAGACTGCTCTTCCCTGGCTGTGATACATTGACAGAGTGGTGTCAGTCTGCTCTTCCCTGGGTGTGTTACATTGACAGAGTGAGGTTAGTCTGCCCTTCCCTAGGTGTGTTTCATTGACAGAGTGGGGTCAGTCTGTTCTCCCAGGGTTTGTTACATTGACAGAGTGGGGTCAGTCTGCCCTTCCCTAGGTGTGTGCCATTGACAGAGTGGGGTCAGTCTGTACTTCCCTGGCTGTGTTACATTGACAGAGTGAGGTCAGTCTGCTCTTCCCTGGAGGGTTACATTGACAGAGTGGGGTCAGTCTTATCTTCCCTGGGTGTGTTATATTGACAGATTGGGGTCAGTCTGCCCTTCCCCATGTTTGTTACATTGACACAGTGGGGTCAGTCTGTTCTTCCCTGGGTGTGATACATTGACAGAGTGGTGTCAGTCTGCTCTTCCCCAAGTTTGTTACATTGACAGAGTGGGGTCAGTCTGCTCTACCCTGGCTGTGATACATTGACAGAGTGGTGTCAGTCTGCTCTTCCCTGGGAGTGTTACATTGACAGAGTGGGGTCAGTCTGCTCTTCCCAGGGCGTGTCACATTGACAGAGTGGGGTCAGTCTGTTCTCCCAGGGTTTGTTACATTGACAGAGTGGGGTCAGTCTGTTCTTCCCTGGGTGTGTTACATTGACAGAGTGGGGTCAGTCAGCTCTACCCTGGCTGTGATACATTGACAGAGTGGTGTCAGTCTGCTCTACCCTGGCTGTGATACGTTGACAGAGTGGTGTCAGTCTGCTCTTCCCTGGGTGTGTTACATTGACAGAGTGAGGTTAGTCTGCCCTTCCCTAGGTGTGTTTCATTGACAGAGTGGGGTCAGTCTGTTCTCCCAGGATTTGTTACATTGACAGAGTGGGGTCAGTCTGTTCTTCCCTGGGTGTTTTACATTGACAGAGTGGGTACAGTCTGATCTTTTATGGGTGGGTTACATTGACTGAGTGGGGTCAGTCTGCTCTTCCCTGGGTGTGTTCCATTGACAGAGTGGGGTCAGTCTGTTCTCCCAGGGTGTTTTACATTGACAGAGTGGGTACAGTCTGCTCTTTTATGGGTGGGTTACATTGACAGAGTGGGGTCAGTCTGCTCTTCCCTGGGTGTGTTCCATTGACAGAGTGGGGTCAGTCTGTTCTCCCAGGGTGTTTTACATTGACAGAGTGGGTACAGTCTGCTCTTTTATGGGTGGGTTACATTGACAGAGTGGGGTCAGTCTGCTCTTCCCTGGGAGGGTGACATTGACAGAGTGGGGTCAATCTTCTCTTCCCTGGGTGTGTTACATTGACAGATTGGGGTCAGTCTGCTCTTCCCCAAGTTTGTTACATTGACACAGTGGAGTCAGTCTGTTCTTCCCTGGGTGTGTTACATTGACAGAGTGGGGTCAGTCTGCTCTTTCCTGGCTGTGTTACATTGACAGAGTGGGGTCAGTCTGCTCTTCCCTGGGTGTGTTACATTGACAGAGTGGGGTCAGTCTGCTCTTCCCTGGGTGTGTTACATTGACAAAGTGGGTTCAGTCTGCTCTTCCCTGGGTGTGTTACATTGACAGAGTGGGGTCAATCTGCTCTTCCCTGGGTGGGTAACATTGACAGAGTGGGGTCAGTCTGCTCTTCCCTGGCTGTGTTACATTGACAGAGTGAGGTCAGTCTGCTCTTCCCAGGGCGTGTCACATTGACAGAGTGAGGTCAATCTGCTCTTCCCTGGGTGGGTAACATTGACAGAGTGTGGTCAGTCTGCTCTTCCCAGGGCGTGTCACATTGACAGAGTGGGGCCAGTCTGCTCTTTTATGGGTGTGTTACATTGACAGAGTGGGGTCAGTCTGCTATTCCCTGGGTGTGTTACATTGACAGAGTGGGGTCAGTCTGCTCTTCTCCTGGGGGGGTTACATTGACAGAGTGGAGTCAGTCTGTTCTTCCCTGGGTGTGCTACATTGACAGAGTGGGATCAGTCTGCTCTTCCCTGGGTGTGTTACATTGACAGAGTGGGTTCAGTCTGTTCTTCCCTGGGTGTGTTACATTGACAGAGTGGGGTCAGTCTGTTCTCCCAGGGTTTGCTACATTGACAGAGTGGGGTCAGTCTGCTCTTCCCTTGCTATGTTACAATGACAGAGTGGGGTCAGTGTGCACTTCCCTGTGTGTGTTACATTGACAGAGTGGGGGTCAGTCTGCTCTTCCCAGGGTGTGTTCCATTGACAGAGTGTGGTCAGTCTGCTCTTCTCAGGGCGTGTCACATTGACAGAGTGGGGTCAGTCTGCTCTTTTATGGGTGGGTTACATTGACAGAATGAATTCAGTCTGCTCTTCCCTGCGTCTGTTACATTGACAGGGTGTGGTCAGTCTGATCTTCCCTGGTTGTGTTACTTTGACAGAGTGAGTTCAGTCTGCTCTTCCCTGGGAGGGTTACATTGACAGAGTGGGGTCAGATTGCTCCTCCCTGGGTGTGTTACATTGACAGAGTGGGGTCAGTCTGTTCTTCCCTGGGTGTTTTACATTGACAGAGTGGGATCAGTCTGCTCTTCTCTGTGTGTGTAACATTGACAGAGTGGGGTCAGTCTGCTCTTCCCTGGAGGGTTACATTGACAGAGTGGGGTCAGTCTTCTCTTCCCTGGGTGTGTTACATTGACAGATTGTGGTCAGTCTGCCCTTCCCCAAGTTTGTTACATTGACACAGTGGGGTCAGTCTGTTCTTCCCTGGGTGTGTTACATTGACAGAGTGGGGTCAGTCTGCTCTTCCCTGGGTGTGTTACATTGACAGAGTGAGGTTAGTCTGCCCTTCCCTAGGTGTGTTCCATTGACAGAGTGGGGTCAGTCTGTTCTCCCAGGGTTTGTTACATTGACAGATTGGGGTCAGTCTGTTCTTCCCTGGGTGTTTTACATTGACAGAGTGGGGACAGTCTGCTCTTTTATGGGTTGGTTACATTGACAGAGTGTGGTCAGTCTGCTCTTCCCTGGGTGTGTTACATTGACAGAGTGGGGTCAGTCTGATCTTCCCTGGTTGTGTTACATTGACAGAGTGGGGTCAGTCTGCTCTTCCCTGGGAGGGTGACATTGACAGAGTGGGGTCAGTCTTCTCTTCCCTGGGTGTGTTACATTGACAGATTGGGGTCAGTCTGCTCTTCCCCAAGTTTGTTACATTGACACAGTGTGGTCAGTCTGTTCTTCCCTGGGTGTGTTACATTGACAGAGTGGGGTCAGTCTGCTCTTCCCTGGCTGTGTTACATTGACAGAGTGGGGTCAGTCTGCTCTTCCCTTGGTGTGTTACATTGACAGAGTGGGGTCAGTCTGCTCTTCCCTGGGTGTGTTACATTGACAAAGTTGGTTCAGTCTGCTCTTCCCTGGGTGTGTTACATTGACAGAGTGGGGTCAATCTGCTCTTCCCTGGGTGGGTAACATTGACAGAGTGGGGTCAGTCTGCTCTTCCATGGGTGTGTTTCGTTGACAGAGTGGGGTCAGTCTGCTCTTCCCTGGGTGTTTTACATTGACAGAGTGGGATCAGTCTGCTCTTCTCTGTGTGTGTAACATTGACAGAGTGGGGTCAGTCTGCTCTTCCCTGGAGGGTTACATTGACAGAGTGGGGTCAGTCTTCTCTTCCCTGGGTGTGTTACATTGACAGATTGTGGTCAGTCTGCCCTTCCCCAAGTTTGTTACATTGACACAGTGGGGTCAGTCTGTTCTTCCCTGGGTGTGTTACATTGACAGAGTGGGGTCAGTCTGCCCTTCGACAGGGTGTGTTCCATTGACAGAGTGGGGTCAGTCTGTTCTTCCCTGGCTGTGTTACATTGACAGAGTGAGGTCAGTCTGCTCTTCCCAGGGCGTGTCACATTGACAGAGTGGGGTCAATCTGCACTTCCCTGGGTGGGTAACATTGACAGAGTGTGGTCAGTCTGCTCTTCCCAGGGCGTGTTACATTGACAGAGTGGGGCCAGTCTGCTCTTTTATGGGTGTGTTACATTGACAGAGTGGGGTCAGTCTGCTATTCCCTGGGTGTGTTACATTGACAGAGTGGGGTCAGTCTGATCTTCCCTGGTTGTGTTACATTGACAGAGTGAGTTCAGTCTGCTCTTCCCTGGGTGTGTTACATTGACAGAGTGGGGTCAGTCTGCTCTTCCCTGGGAGGGTGACATTGACAGATTGGGGTCAATCTTCTCTTCCCTGGGTGTGTTACATTGACAGATTGGGGTCAGTCTGCTCTTCCCCAAGTTTGTTACATTGACACAGTGGGGTCAGTCTGTTCTTCCCTGGGTGTGTTACATGGACAGAGTGGGGTCAGTCTGCTCTTTCCTGGCTGTGTTACATTGACAGAGTGGGGTCAGTCTGCTCTTCCCTGGGTGTGTTACATTGACAGAGTGGGGTCAGTCTGCTCTTCCCTGGGTGTGTTACATTGACAAAGTGGGTTCAGTCTGCTCTTCCCTGGGTGTGTTACATTGACAGAGTGGGGTCAATCTGCTCTTCCCTGGGTGGGTAACATTGACAGAGTGGGGTCAGTCTGCTCTTCCCTGGCTGTGTTACATTGACAGAGTGAGGTCAGTCTGCTCTTCCCAGGGCGTGTCACATTGACAGAGTGAGGTCAATCTGCTCTTCCCTGGGTGGGTAACATTGACAGAGTGTGGTCAGTCTGCTCTTCCCAGGGCGTGTCACATTGACAGAGTGGGGCCAGTCTGCTCTTTTATGGGTGTGTTACATTGACAGAGTGGGGTCAGTCTGCTATTCCCTGGGTGTGTTACATTGACAGAGTGGGGTCAGTCTGCTCTTCTCCTGGGGGGGTTACATTGACAGAGTGGAGTCAGTCTGTTCTTCCCTGGGTGTGCTACATTGACAGAGTGGGATCAGTCTGCTCTTCCCTGGGTGTGTTACATTGACAGAGTGGGTTCAGTCTGTTCTTCCCTGGGTGTGTTACATTGACAGAGTGGGGTCAGTCTGCTCTTCCCTTGCTATGTTACAATGACAGAGTGGGGTCAGTGTGCACTTCCCTGTGTGTGTTACATTGACAGAGTGGGGGTCAGTCTGCTCTTCCCAGGGTGTGTTCCATTGACAGAGTGTGGTCAGTCTGCTCTTCTCAGGGCGTGTCACATTGACAGAGTGGGGTCAGTCTGCTCTTTTATGGGTGGGTTACATTGACAGAATGAATTCAGTCTGCTCTTCCCTGCGTCTGTTACATTGACAGGGTGTGGTCAGTCTGATCTTCCCTGGTCGTGTTACTTTGACAGAGTGAGTTCAGTCTGCTCTTCCCTGGGAGGGTTACATTGACAGAGTGGGGTCAGATTGCTCCTCCCTGGGTGTGTTACATTGACAGAGTGGGGTCAGTCTGTTCTTCCCTGGGTGTTTTACATTGACAGAGTGGGATCAGTCTGCTCTTCTCTGTGTGTGTAACATTGACAGAGTGGGGTCAGTCTGCTCTTCCCTGGAGGGTTACATTGACAGAGTGGGGTCAGTCTTCTCTTCCCTGGGTGTGTTACATTGACAGATTGTGGTCAGTCTGCCCTTCCCCAAGTTTGTTACATTGACACAGTGGGGTCAGTCTGTTCTTCCCTGGGTGTGTTACATTGACAGAGTGGGGTCAGTCTGCTCTTCCCTGGGTGTGTTACATTGACAGAGTGAGGTTAGTCTGCCCTTCCCTAGGTGTGTTCCATTGACAGAGTGGGGTCAGTCTGTTCTCCCAGGGTTTGTTACATTGACAGATTGGGGTCAGTCTGTTCTTCCCTGGGTGTTTTACATTGACAGAGTGGGGACAGTCTGCTCTTTTATGGGTGGGTTACATTGACAGAGTGTGGTCAGTCTGCTCTTCCCTGGGTGTGTTACATTGACAGAGTGGGGTCAGTCTGATCTTCCCTGGTTGTGTTACATTGACAGAGTGAGTTCAGTCTGCTCTTCCCTGGGTGTGTTACATTGACAGAGTGGGGTCAGTCTGCTCTTCCCTGGGAGGGTGACATTGACAGAGTGGGGTCAGTCTTCTCTTCCCTGGGTGTGTTACATTGACAGATTGGGGTCAGTCTGCTCTTCCCCAAGTTTGTTACATTGACACAGTGGGGTCAGTCTGTTCTTCCCTGGGTGTGTTACATTGACAGAGTGGGGTCAGTCTGCTCTTCCCTGGCTGTGTTACATTGACAGAGTGGGGTCAGTCTGCTCTTCCCTTGGTGTGTTACATTGACAGAGTGGGGTCAGTCTGCTCTTCCCTGGGTGTGTTACATTGACAAAGTTGGTTCAGTCTGCTCTTCCCTGGGTGTGTTACATTGACAGAGTGGGGTCAATCTGCTCTTCCCTGGGTGGGTAACATTGACAGAGTGGGGTCAGTCTGCTCTTCCATGGGTGTGTTTCGTTGACAGAGTGGGGTCAGTCTGCTCTTCCCTGGGTGTGTTACATTGACAGAGTGGGGTCAGTCTGCCCTTCCCTAGGTGTGTGCCATTGACAGAGTGGGGTCAGTCTGTTCTTCCCTGGCTGTGTTACATTGACAGAGTGAGGTCAGTCTGCTCTTTCCCAGGGCGTGTCACATTGACAGAGTGGGGTCAGTCTGCTATTCCCTGAGTGTGTTACATTGACAGAGTGGGGTCAGTCTGCTATTCCCTGGGTGTGTTACATTGACAGAGTGGAGTCAGTCTGCTCTTCCTTGGGGGGGTTACATTGACAGAGTGGCGTCAGTCTGTTCTTCCCTGGGTGTGTTACATTGACAGAGTAGGGTCAGTCTGCTTTTCCATGGGTGTGTTACATTGACTGAGTGGGGTCAGTCTGTTCTTCCCTGGGTGTATTATATTGACAGAGTGGAGTCAGTCTGTTCTTCCCTGGGTGTGTTACATTGACAGAGTGGGTTCAGTCTGCTCTTCCCTGGGTTTGTTACATTGACAGAGTGGGGTCAGTCTGTTCTCCCAGGGTTTGTTACATTGACAGAGTGGGGTCAGTCTGCTCTTCCCTTGCTATGTTACAATGACTGAGTGGGGTCAGTGTGCACTTCCCTGTGTGTGTTACATTGACAGAGTGGGGGTTAGTCTGCTCTTCCCAGGGTGTGTTACATTGACAGAGTGTGGTCAGTCTGATCTTCCCTGGTTGTGTTACATCGACAGAGTGGCGTCAGTCTGTTCTCCCAGTGTTTGTTACATTGACAGAGTGGGGTCAGTCTGTTCTTCCCTGGGTGTTTTACATTGACAGAGTGGGGACAGTCTGCTCTTTTATGGGTGGGTTACATTGACAGAGTGGGGTCAGTCTGCTCTTCCCTGGTTGTGTTACATTGACAGAGTGAGTTCAGTCTGCTCTTCCCTGGGTGTGTTAAATTGACAGAGTGGGGTTAGTCTGCTCTTCCCTGGGAGGTTGACATTGACAGAGTGGGGTCAGTCTTCTCTTCCCTGGGTGTTTTACATTGACAGATTGGGGTCAGTCTGCTCTTCCCCAAGATTGTTACATTGACACAGTGGGGTCAGTCTGTTCTTCCCTGGGTGTGTTACATTGACAGAGTGGGGTAAGTCTGCTCTTCCCTGGCTGTGTTACATTGACAGAGTTGGGTCAGTCTGCTCTTCCCTGCGTGTGTTACATTGACAGAGTGGGGTCAGTCTGCTCTTCCCTGGGTGTGTTACATTGACAAAGTGGGTTCAGTCTGCTCTTCCCTGGCTGTGTTACATTGACAAAGTGTGGTCAATCTGCTCTACCCTGCGTGGGTAACATTGACAGAGTGGGGTCAGTCTGCTCTTCCATGGGTGTGTTTCATTGACAGAGTGGGGTCAGTCTGCTCTCCCCTGGGTGTGTTACATTGACAGAGTGGGGTCAGTCTGCCCTTCGACAGGGTGTGTTCCATTGACAGAGTGGGGTCAGTCTGTTCTTCCCTGGCTGTGTTACATTGACAGAGTGAGGTCAGTCTGCTCTTCCCAGGGCGTGTCACATTGACAGAGTGGGGTCAATCTGCACTTCCCTGGGTGGGTAACATTGACAGAGTGTGGTCAGTCTGCTCTTCCCAGGGCGTGTTACATTGACAGAGTGGGGCCAGTCTGCTCTTTTATGGGTGTGTTACATTGACAGAGTGGGGTCAGTCTGCTATTCCCTGGGTGTGTTACATTGACAGAGTGGGGTCAGTCTGCTCTTCCCTGGGGGTGTTACATTGACAGAGTGGAGTCAGTCTGTTCTTCCCTGGGTGTGTTACATTGACAGAATGGGGTCAGTCTGCTCTTCCATGGTTGTGTTACATTGACTGAGTGGGGTCAGTCTGTTCTTCCCTGGGTGTATTACATTGACAGAGTGGAGTCAGTCTGTTCTTCCCTGGGTGTGTTACATTGACAGAGTGGGTTCAGTCTGCTCTTCCCTGGGTGTGTTACATTGACAGAGTGGGGTCAGTCTGTTCTCCCAGGGTTTGTTACATTGACAGAGTGGGGTCAGTCTGCTCTTCCCTTGCTATGTTACAATGACTGAGTGGGGTCAGTGTGCACTTCCCTGTGTGTGTTACATTGACAGAGTGGGGGTCAGTCTGCTCTTCCCAGGGTGTGTTACATTGACAGAGTGTGGTCAGTCTGATCTTCCCTGGTTGTGTTACATTGACAGAGTGGGTTCAGTCTGCTCTTCCCTGGGTGTTTTAAATTGACAGATTGGGGTCAGTCTGTTCTTCCCTTGGTGTGTCACATTGACAGAGTGGGGTCAGTCTACTCTTTTATGGGTGGGTTACATTGACAGAGTGGTTTCAGTCTGCTCTTCCCTGGGTGTGTTACATTGACAGAGTGTGGTCAGTCTGATCTTCCCTGGTTGTGTTACATTGACAGAGTGAGTTCAGTCTGCGCTTCCCTGGGTGTGTTACATTGTCAGAGTGGGGTCAGTCTGTTCATCCCTGGGTGTGTTACATTGACAGAGTTAGGTCAGTCTGCTCTTCCCTGGGTTTGTTACATTGACAGAGTGGGGTCAGTCTTCTCTTCCCTGGGTGTGTTAAATTGACAGTGTTGGGTCAGTCTGCTCTTCCCTGGGTGTGTTACATTGACAGATTGGGGTCAGTCTGCTCTTCCCTGAGTGTGTTACATTGACAGAGTGGGGTCAGTCTGTTCTTCCTTGGGTGTGTTAAATTGACAGTGTTGGGTCAGTCTGCTCTTCCCTGGGTGTGTTACATTGACAGAGTGGCGTCAGTCTGTTCTTCCCTGGGAGTGTTACAGTGACAGGGTTGTGTCAGTCTGCTCTCCCCTGGGTGTGTTACATTGACAGAGTGGGGTCAGTCTGCTCTTCCCTGGGTTTTTTAAATTGACAGAGTGGGGTCAGTCTGTTCTTCCCTTGGTGTGTTACATTGACAGAGTGGTATCTGTCTGCTCTTCCCTGGGTGTGTTACATTGACAGAGTGGGGTCAGGCTGTTCTCCCATTGTGTGTTACATTGACAGAGTGCGGTCAGTCTGCTCTTCCCTGGGTGTGTTACAATGACAGAGTGGTGTCAGTGTGCACATCACTGGGTGGGTTACATTGACAGAGTGGGTAAGTCTGCAGTTCACTGTGTGAGTAATTTTGCAGAAGAGGACATTCTGCTCTTCTCTGGGTGGGTTACATTGAAAGAGTGAGGTCAGTCTGCTTTTCCCTGGGTTTGTTACATTGACAGAGTTTGGTCAGTCTGCTCTTCCCTGGGTGTGTTACATTGACAGAGTTGGGTCAGTGTGCTCTTCCCAGGGCGTGTCACATTGACAGAGTGGGGTCAGTCTGCTCTTCCCTGGGTTTGTTACATTGACAGAGTGGGGTCAGTCTTCTCTTCCCTGGGTGTGTTACATTGACAGATTGGGGTCAGTCTGCTCTTCCCCAAGTTTGTGACATTGACACAGTGGTGTCAGTCTGCTCTTCCCTGGGTGTGTTACATTGACAGAGTGGGGTCAATCTGCTCTTCCCTGGGTGTGTTTCATTGACAGTGTGGGGTCAGTTTGCTCTTCCCTGGGTGTGTTACATTGACAGAGTGGTGTCAGTCTGCTCTTCCCTGGGTGTGTTACATTGAGAGAGTGAGGTTAGTCTGCCCTTCCCTAGCTGTGTTCCATTGACAGAGTGGGGTCAGTCTGCTCTTCCCTGGGAGGGTTACATTGACAGAGTGGGGTCAGTCTTCTCTTCCCTGGGTGTGTTACATTGACAGATTGGGGTCAGTCTGCTCTTCCCCAAGTTGGTTACATTGACACAGTGGGGTCAGTCTGTTTTTCCCTGGGTGTGTTACATTGACAGATTGGGGTCAGTCTGCTCTCCCCTGGCTGTGTGACATTGACAGAGTGGGGTCAGTCTGCTCTTTTATGGGTGGGTTACATTGACAGAGTGGGGTCAATCTGCTCTTCCCTGGGTGTGTTACATTGTCAGAGTGGGGTCAGTCTGCTCTTCCCTGGGAGCGTTACATTGATTGATTGGGGTCAGTCTGCTCTTCCCCAAGTGTGTTACATTGACACTTTGGGGTCATTCTGCTCTTCCCTTGGTGTGTTACAATGACAGAGTGGGGTTAGTGCGCACTTCCCTGGGTGTGTTACATTGACAGAGTGGGGGTCAGTCTGCTCTTCCCAGGGTGTGTTGCATTGACAGAGTGTGGTCAGTCTGCTCTTCCCAGGGCGTGTCACATTGACAGAGTGGGGTCAGTCTGCTCTTTTATGGGTGGGTTACATTGACAGAGTGGGGTCAGTCTGTTCTCCCATTGTGTGTTACATTGACAGAGTGCGGTCAGTCTGCTCTTCCCTGGGTGTGTTACAATGACAGAGTGGGGTCAGTGTGCACATCACTGGGTGGGTTACATTGACAGAGTGGGGTAAGTCTGCAGTTCACTGTGTGAGTAATTTTGCAGAAGAGGACATTCTGCTCTTCTCTGGGTGGGTTACAATGACAGAGTGAGGTCAGTCTGCTCTTCCCTGGGTTTGTTACATTGACAGAGTTTGGTCAGTCTGCTCTTCCCTGGGTTTGTTACATTGACAGAGTTTGGTCAGTCTGCTCTTCCCTGGGTTTGTTACATTGACAGATTGGGGTCAGTCTTCTCTTTCCTGGGTGTGTTACATTGACAGATTGGGGTCAGTCTGCTCTTCCCTGAGTGTGTTACATTGACAGAGTGGGGTCAGTCTGTTCTTCATTGGGTGTGTTAAATTGACAGTGTTGGGTCAGTCTGCTCTTCCCTGGGTGTGTTACATTGACAGAGTGGCGTCAGTCTGTTCTGCCCTGCGAGTGTTACAGTGACAGGGTGGTGTCAGTCGGCTCTCCCCTGGGTGTGTTACATTGACAGAGTGGGGGTCAGTCTGCTTTTCCCAGTGTGTGTTACATTGACAGAGTGTGGTCAGTCTGCTCTTCCCAGGACGTGTCACATTGACAGAGTGGGGTCAGTCTGCTCTTTTATGGGTGGGTTACATTGACAGAATGAATTCAGTCTGCTCTTCCCTGCGTGTGTTGCATTGACAGAGTGAGTTCAGTCTGCTCTTCCCTGGGTGTGTTACATTGACAGAGAGGTGTCAGTCTGCTCTTCCCTGGGTGTGTTACATTGACAGAGTGAGGTCAGTCTGCTCTTCCCTGGGTGTGTTAGATTGACACATTGGGTCAGTCTGCTCTTCCCTGAGTGTGTTACATTGACAGGGTGGGGAAATTTTGTACTTCCTTGGGTGTGTTAAATTGACAGTGTTGGGTCAGTCTGCTCTTCCCTGGGTGTGTTACATTGACAGAGTGGCGTCAGTCTGTTCTTCACTGGGAGTGTTACAGTGACAGGGTGGTGTCAGTCTGCTCTCCCCTGGGTGTGTTACATTGACAGAGTGGGGTCAGTCTGCTCTTCCCTGGGTGTGTTAAATTGACAGAGTGGGGTCAGTCTGTTCTTCCCTGGGTGTGTTTCATTGACAGAGTGGTATCTGTCTGCTCTTCCCTGGGTGTGTTACATTGACAGAAGGGTCAGTCTGTTCTTCCCCAAGATTGTTACATTGACACAGTGGGGTCAGTCTGTTCTTCCCTGGGTGTGTTACATTGACAGAGTGGGGTAAGTCTGCTCTTCCTTGGCTGTGTTACATTGACAGAGTTGGGTCAGTCTGCTCTTCCCTGCGTGTGTTACATTGACAGAGTGGGGTCAGTCTGCTCTTCCCTGGGTGTGTTACATTGACAAAGTGGGTTCAGTCTGCTCTTCCCTGGCTGTGTTACATTGACAAAGTGTGGTCAATCTGCTCTACCCTGCGTGGGTAACATTGACAGAGTGGGGTCAGTCTGCTCTTCCATGGGTGTGTTTCATTGACAGAGTGGGGTCAGTCTGCTCTCCCCTGGGTGTGTTACATTGACAGAGTGGGGTCAGTCTGCCCTTCGACAGGGTGTGTTCCATTGACAGAGTGAGGTCAGTCTGCTCTTCCCAGGGCGTGTCACATTGACAGAGTGGGGTCAATCTGCACTTCCCTGGGTGGGTAACATTGACAGAGTGTGGTCAGTCTGCTCTTCCCAGGGCGTGTTACATTGACAGAGTGGGGCCAGTCTGCTCTTTTATGGGTGTGTTACATTGACAGAGTGGGGTCAGTCTGCTATTCCCTGGGTGTGTTACATTGACAGAGTGGGGTCAGTCTGCTCTTCCCTGGGGGTGTTACATTGACAGAGTGGAGTCAGTCTGTTCTTCCCTGGGTGTGTTACATTGACAGAATGGGGTCAGTCTGCTCTTCCATGGTTGTGTTACATTGACTGAGTGGGGTCAGTCTGTTCTTCCCTGGGTGTATTACATTGACAGAGTGGAGTCAGTCTGTTCTTCCCTGGGTGTGTTACATTGACAGAGTGGGTTCAGTCTGCTCTTCCCTGGGTGTGTTACATTGACAGAGTGGGGTCAGTCTGCTCTTCCCTTACTATGTTACAATGACTGAGTGGGGTCAGTGTGCACTTCCCTGTGTGTGTTACATTGACAGAGTGGGGGTCAGTCTGCTCTTCCCAGGGTGTGTTACATTGACAGAGTGTGGTCAGTCTGATCTTCCCTGTTTGTGTTACATTGACAGAGTGGGTTCAGTCTGCTCTTCCCTGGGTGTTTTAAATTGACAGATTGGGGTCAGTCTGTTCTTCCCTTGGTGTGTCACATTGACAGAGTGGGGTCAGTCTACTCTTTTATGGGTGGGTTACATTGACAGAGTGGTTTCAGTCTGCTCTTCCCTGGGTGTGTTACATTGACAGAGTGTGGTCAGTCTGATCTTCCCTGGTTGTGTTACATTGACAGAGTGAGTTCAGTCTGCGCTTCCCTGGGTGTGTTACATTGTCAGAGTGGGGTCAGTCTGTTCTTCCCTGGGTGTGTTACATTGACAGAGTTAGGTCAGTCTGCTCTTCCCTGGGTTTGTTACATTGACAGAGTGGGGTCAGTCTTCTCTTCCCTGGGTGTGTTAAATTGACAGTGTTGGGTCAGTCTGCTCTTCCCTGGGTGTGTTACATTGACAGATTGGGGTCAGTCTGCTCTTCCCTGAGTGTGTTACATTGACAGAGTGGGGTCAGTCTGTTCTTCCTTGGGTGTGTTAAATTGACAGTGTTGGGTCAGTCTGCTCTTCCCTGGGTGTGTTACATTGACAGAGTGGCGTCAGTCTGTTCTTCCCTGGGAGTGTTACAGTGACAGGGTTGTGTCAGTCTGCTCTCCCCTGGGTGTGTTACATTGACAGAGTGGGGTCAGTCTGCTCTTCCCTGGGTGTTTTAAATTGACAGAGTGGGGTCAGTCTGTTCTTCCCTTGGTGTGTTACATTGACAGAGTGGTATCTGTCTGCTCTTCCCTGGGTGTGTTACATTGACAGAGTGGGGTCAGGCTGTTCTCCCATTGTGTGTTACATTGACAGAGTGCGGTCAGTCTGCTCTTCCCTGGGTGTGTTACAATGACAGAGTGGTGTCAGTGTGCACATCACTGGGTGGGTTACATTGACAGAGTGGGTAAGTCTGCAGTTCACTGTGTGAGTAATTTTGCAGAAGAGGACATTCTGCTCTTCTCTGGGTGGGTTACATTGAAAGAGTGAGGTCAGTCTGCTTTTCCCTGGGTTTGTTACATTGACAGAGTTTGGTCAGTCTGCTCTTCCCTGGGTGTGTTACATTGACAGAGTTGGGTCAGTGTGCTCTTCCCAGGGCGTGTCACATTGACAGAGTGGGGTCAGTCTGCTCTTCCCTGGGTTTGTTACATTGACAGAGTGGGGTCAGTCTTCTCTTCCCTGGGTGTGTTACATTGACAGATTGGGGTCAGTCTGCTCTTCCCCAAGTTTGTGACATTGACACAGTGGTGTCAGTCTGCTCTTCCCTGGGTGTGTTACATTGACAGAGTGGGGTCAATCTGCTCTTCCCTGGGTGTGTTTCATTGACAGTGTGGGGTCAGTTTGCTCTTCCCTGGGTGTGTTACATTGACAGAGTGGTGTCAGTCTGCTCTTCCCTGGGTGTGTTACATTGAGAGAGTGAGGTTAGTCTGCCCTTCCCTAGCTGTGTTCCATTGACAGAGTGGGGTCAGTCTGCTCTTCCCTGGGAGGGTTACATTGACAGAGTGGGGTCAGTCTTCTCTTCCCTGGGTGTGTTACATTGACAGATTGGGGTCAGTCTGCTCTTCCCCAAGTTGGTTACATTGACACAGTGGGGTCAGTCTGTTTTTCCCTGGGTGTGTTACATTGACAGATTGGGGTCAGTCTGCTCTCCCCTGGCTGTGTGACATTGACAGAGTGGGGTCAGTCTGCTCTTTTATGGGTGGGTTACATTGACAGAGTGGGGTCAATCTGCTCTTCCCTGGGTGTGTTACATTGTCAGAGTGGGGTCAGTCTGCTCTTCCCTGGGAGCGTTACATTGATTGATTGGGGTCAGTCTGCTCTTCCCCAAGTGTGTTACATTGACACTTTGGGGTCATTCTGCTCTTCCCTTGGTGTGTTACAATGACAGAGTGGGGTTAGTGCGCACTTCCCTGGGTGTGTTACATTGACAGAGTGGGGGTCAGTCTGCTCTTCCCAGGGTGTGTTGCATTGACAGAGTGTGGTCAGTCTGCTCTTCCCAGGGCGTGTCACATTGACAGAGTGGGGTCAGTCTGCTCTTTTATGGGTGGGTTACATTGACAGAGTGGGGTCAGTCTGTTCTCCCATTGTGTGTTACATTGACAGAGTGCGGTCAGTCTGCTCTTCCCTGGGTGTGTTACAATGACAGAGTGGGGTCAGTGTGCACATCACTGGGTGGGTTACATTGACAGAGTGGGGTAAGTCTGCAGTTCACTGTGTGAGTAATTTTGCAGAAGAGGACATTCTGCTCTTCTCTGGGTGGGTTACAATGACAGAGTGAGGTCAGTCTGCTCTTCCCTGGGTTTGTTACATTGACAGAGTTTGGTCAGTCTGCTCTTCCCTGGGTTTGTTACATTGACAGAGTTTGGTCAGTCTGCTCTTCCCTGGGTTTGTTACATTGACAGATTGGGGTCAGTCTTCTCTTTCCTGGGTGTGTTACATTGACAGATTGGGGTCAGTCTGCTCTTCCCTGAGTGTGTTACATTGACAGAGTGGGGTCAGTCTGTTCTTCATTGGGTGTGTTAAATTGACAGTGTTGGGTCAGTCTGCTCTTCCCTGGGTGTGTTACATTGACAGAGTGGCGTCAGTCTGTTCTGCCCTGCGAGTGTTACAGTGACAGGGTGGTGTCAGTCGGCTCTCCCCTGGGTGTGTTACATTGACAGAGTGGGGGTCAGTCTGCTTTTCCCAGTGTTTGTTACATTGACAGAGTGTGGTCAGTCTGCTCTTCCCAGGACGTGTCACATTGACAGAGTGGGGTCAGTCTGCTCTTTTATGGGTGGGTTACATTGACAGAATGAATTCAGTCTGCTCTTCCCTGCGTGTGTTGCATTGACAGAGTGGGGTCAGTCTGATCTTCCCTGGTTGTGTTACATTGACAGAGTGAGTTCAGTCTGCTCTTCCCTGGGTGTGTTACATTGACAGAGAGGTGTCAGTCTGCTCTTCCCTGGGTGTGTTACATTGACAGAGTGAGGTCAGTCTGCTCTTCCCTGGGTGTGTTAGATTGACAGATTGGGTCAGTCTGCTCTTCCCTGAGTGTGTTACATTGACAGGGTGGGGAAATTTTGTACTTCCTTGGGTGTGTTAAATTGACAGTGTTGGGTCAGTCTGCTCTTCCCTGGGTGTGTTACATTGACAGAGTGGCGTCAGTCTGTTCTTCACTGGGAGTGTTACAGTGACAGGGTGGTGTCAGTCTGCTCTCCCCTGGGTGTGTTACATTGACAGAGTGGGGTCAGTCTGCTCTTCCCTGGGTGTGTTAAATTGACAGAGTGGGGTCAGTCTGTTCTTCCCTGGGTGTGTTTCATTGACAGAGTGGTATCTGTCTGCTCTTCCCTGGGTGTGTTACATTGACAGAAGGGTCAGTCTGTTCTCCCATTGTGTGTTACATTGACAGAGTGGGGTCAGTCTGCTCTTCCCTGGGTGTGTTACAAAGACAGAGTGGGGTCAAAGTGCACTTCATTGGGTGGGTTACATTGACAGAGTGGGGTAAGTCTGCAGTTCACTGTGTGAGTAACTTTGCAGAAGAGGTCATTCTGCTCTTCTCTGGGTGTGTTACATTGACAGAGTGAGGTCTGTCTGCTCTTCCCTGGGTTTGTTACATTGACAGAGTTTGGTCAGTCTGCTCTTCCCTGGGTGTGTTACATTGACGCATTTGGGTCAGTGTGCTCTTCCCAGGGCGTGTCACATTGACAGAGTGGGGTCAGTCTGCTCTTTTATGGGTGGGTTACATTGACAGAGTGGGGTCAGTCTGCTCTTCCCTGGGTGTGTTACATTGACAGAGTGGGGTCAGTCTGATCTTCCCTGGTTGTGTTACATTGACAGATGAGTTCAGTCTGCTCTTCCCTGGGTGTGTTACATTGACAGAGTGGGGTCAGTCTGCTCTTCCCTGGGAGGGTTACATTGACAGAGTGGGGTCAGTCTTCTCTTCCCTGGGTGTGTTAGATTGACAGATTGGGGTCAGTCTGCTCTTCCCCAAGTTTGTTACATTGACACAGTGGGGTCAGTCTGTTCTTCCCTGTGTGTGTCACATTGACAGAGTGGGGTCAGTCTGCTCTTCCCTGGCTGTGTTACATTGACAGAGTGGGGTCAGTCTGCTCTTCCCTGGGTGTGTTACATTGACAGAGTGGGGTCAGTCTGCTCTTCCCTGGGTGTGTTACATTGACACAGTGGGGTCAGTCTGCTCTTCCCTGGGTGTGTTACATTGACAGAGTGGGGTCAATCTGCTCTTGCCTGGGTGGGTAACATTGACAGAGTGGGGTCAGTTTGCTCTTCCCTGGGTGTGTTACATTGACGGAGTGGTGTCAGTCTGCTCTTCCCTGGGTGTGTTACATTGACAGAGTGGGGTCAGTTTGCTCTTCCCTGGGTGTGTTCCATTGACAGAGTGGGGTCAGTCTGTTCTCCCAGGGTTTGTTACATTGACAGAGTGGGGTCAGTCTGTTCTTCCCTGGGTGTGTTACATTGACAGAGTGAGGTCAGTCTGCTCTTCCCAGGGCGTGTCACATTGACAGAGTTGGGTCAATCTGCTCTTCCCTGGGTGGGTAACATTGACAGAGTATGGTCAGTCTGCTCTTCCCAGGGCGTGTCACATTGACAGAGTGGGGCCAGTCTGCTCTTTTATGGGTGGTTTACATTGACAGAGTGGGGTAAGTCTGCTATTCCCTGGGTGTGTTACATTGACAGAGTGGGGTCAGTCTGCTCTTCCCTGGGGGGGTTACATTGACAGAGTGGAGTCAGTCTGTTCTTCCCTGGGTGTGTTACATTGACAGAGTGGGGTCAGTCTGCTCTTCCCTGGGTGTGTTACATTGACAGAGTGGGGTAAGTCTGCAGTTCACTGTGTGAATAATTTTGCAGAAGAGGACATTCTGCTCTTCTCTGGGTGGGTTACATTGACAGAGTGAGGTCAGTCTGCTCTTCCCTGGGTTTGTTACATTGACAGAGTTTGGTCAGTCTGCTCTTCCCTGGGTGTGTTTCATTGACACATTTGGGTCAGTGTGCTCTTCCCAGGGCGTGTCACATTGACAGAGTGGGGACAGTCTGCTCTTTTATGGGTGGGTTACATTGACAGAGTGGGGTCAGTCTGCTCTTCCCTGGGTGTGTTACATTGACAGAGTGGGGTCAGTCTGATCTTCCCTGGTTGTGTTACATTGACAGATGAGTTCAGTCTGCTCTTCCCTGGGTGTGTTACATTGACAGAGTGGGGTCAGTCTGCTCTTCCCTGGGAGGGTTACATTGACAGAGTGGGGTCAGTCTTCTCTTCCCTGGGTGTGTTACATTGACAGATTGGGGTCAGTCTGCTCTTCCCCAAGTTTGTTACATTGACACAGTGGGGTCAGTCTGTTCTTCCCTGTGTGTGTCACATTGACAGAGTGGGGTCAGTCTGCTCTTCCCTGGGTGTGTTACATTGACAGAGTGGTGTCAGTCTGCTCTTCCCTGGGTCTGTTACATTGACAGAGTGGGGTCAGTCTGCTCTTCCCTGGGTGTGTTACATTGACAGAGTGGGGTCAATCTGCTCTTGCCTGGGTGTGTTACATTGACAGAGTGGGGTCAATCTGCTCTTGCCTGGGTGGGTAACATTGACAGAGTGGGGTCAGTCTGCTCTTCCCTGGGTGTGTTACATTGACAGAGTGGGGTCAGTCTGATCTTCCCTGGTTGTGTTACATTGACAGATGAGTTCAGTCTGCTCTTCCCTGGGTGTGTTACATTGACAGAGTGGTGTCAGTCTGCTCTTCCCTGGGTCTGTTACATTGACAGAGTGGGGTCAGTCTTCTCTTCCCTGGGTGTGTTACATTGACAGATTGGGGTCAGTCTGCTCTTCCCCAAGTTTGTTACATTGACACAGTGGGGTCAGTCTGTTCTTCCCTGTGTGTGTCACATTGACAGAGTGGGGTCAGTCTGCTCTTCCCTGGGTGTGTTACATTGACAGAGTGGTGTCAGTCTGCTCTTCCCTGGGTCTGTTACATTGACAGAGTGGGGTCAGTCTGCTCTTCCCTGGGTGTGTTACATTGACAGAGTGGGGTCAGTCTGCTCTTCCCTGGGTGTGTTACATTGACAGAGTGTGGTCAATCTGCTCTTCCCTGGGTGTGTAACATTGACAGAGTGGGGTCAGTCTGCTCTTCCCTGGGTGTGTTTCATTGACAGAGTGGGGTCAGTTTGCTCTTCCCTGGGTGTGTTACATTGACGGAGTGGTGTCAGTCTGCTCTTCCCTGGGTGTGTTACATTGACAGAGTGGGGTCAGTTTGCTCTTCCCTGGGTGTGTTCCATTGACAGAGTGGGGTCAGTCTGTTCTCCCAGGGTTTGTTACATTGACAGAGTGGGGTCAGTCTGTTCTTCCCTGGGTGTGTTACATTGACAGAGTGAGGTCAGTCTGCTCTTCCCAGGGCGTGTCACATTGACAGAGTTGGGTTAATCTGCTCTTCCCTGGGTGGGTAACATTGACAGAGTATGGTCAGTCTGCTCTTCCCAGGGCGTGTCACATTGACAGAGTGGGGCCAGTCTGCTCTTTTATGGGTGGGTTGCATTGACAGAGTGGGGTAAGTCTGCTATTCCCTGGGTGTGTTACATTGACAGAGTGGGGTCAGTCTGCTCTTCCCTGGGGGGGTTACATTGACAGAGTGGAGTCAGTCTGTTCTTCCCTGGGTGTGTTACATTGACAGAGTGGGGTCAGTCTGCTCTTCCCTGGGTGTGTTACATTGACAGAGTGGGGTAAGTCTGCAGTTCACTGTGTGAATAATTTTGCAGAAGAGGACATTCTGCTCTTCTCTGGGTGGGTTACATTGACACAGTGAGTTCAGTCTGCTCTCCCCTGGGTTTGTTACATTGACAGAGTTTGGTCAGTCTGCTCTTCCCTGGGTGTGTTACATTGACAGAGTTGGGTCAGTGTGCTCTTCCAGGGCGTGTCACATTGACAGAGTGGGATCAGTCTGCGCTTCCCTGGGTGTGTTACATTGACAGAATGAGTTTAGTCTGCTCTTCCCAGGGCGTGTCACATTGACAGAGTGGGGTCAGTCTGCTCTTTTATGGGTGGGTTACATTGACAGAGTGGTGTCAGTCTGCTCTTCCCTGGGTGTGTTACATTGGCAGAGTGAGGTCAGTCTGCTCTTCCCTGGGTTTGTTACATTGACACAGTGGGGTCAGTCTGCACTTCCCTGGGTGTGTTACATTGACAGAGTCGGGTCAGTCTGCTCTTCCCTGGCTGTGTTACATTAACAGAGTGGGGTCAGTCTGCTCTTCCCTGGGTCTGTTACATTGACAGAGTGGGGTCAGTCTGCTCATCCCTGGGTGTGTTACATTGACAGAGTGGGGTCAGTCTGATCTTCCCTGGTTGTGTTACATTGACAGATGTGTTCAGTCTGCTCTTCCCTGGGTGTGTTACATTGACAGAGTGGGGTCAGTCTGCTCTTCCCTGGGAGGGTTACATTGACAGAGTGGGGTCAGTCTTCTCTTCCCTGGGTGTGTTACATTGACAGATTGGGGTCAGTCTGCTCTTCCCCAAGTTTGTTACATTGACACAGTGGGGTCAGTCTGTTCTTCCCTGTGTGTGTCACATTGACAGAGTGGGGTCAGTCTGCTCTTCCCTGGCTGTGTTACATTGACAGAGTGGGGTCAGTCTGCTCTTCCCTGGGTCTGTTACATTGACAGAGTGTGGTCAGTCTGCTCTTCCCTGGGTGTGTTACATTGACAGAGTGGGGTCAGTCTGCTCTTCCCTGGGTGTATTACATTGACAGAGTGGGGTCAATCTGCTCTTGCCTGGGTGGGTAACATTGACAGAGTGGGGTCAGTCTGCTCTTCCCTGGGTGTGTTTCATTGACAGAGTGGGGTCAGTTTGCTCTTCCCTGGGTGTGTTACATTGACGGAGTGGTGTCAGTCTGCTCTTCCCTGGGTGTGTTACATTGACAGAGTGGGGTCAGTTTGCTCTTCCCTGGGTGTGTTCCATTGACAGAGTGGGGTCAGTCTGTTCTCCCAGGGTTTGTTACATTGACAGAGTGGGGTCAGTCTGTTCTTCCCTGGGTGTGTTACATTGACAGAGTGAGGTCAGTCTGCTCTTCCCAGGGCGTGTCACATTGACAGAGTTGGGTTAATCTGCTCTTCCCTGGGTGGGTAACATTGACAGAGTATGGTCAGTCTGCTCTTCCCAGGGCGTGTCACATTGACAGAGTGGGGCCAGTCTGCTCTTTTATGGGTGGGTTGCATTGACAGAGTGGGGTAAGTCTGCTATTCCCTGGGTGTGTTACATTGACAGAGTGGGGTCAGTCTCCTCTTCCCTGGGGGGGTTACATTGACAGAGTGGAGTCAGTCTGTTCTTCCCTGGGTGTGTTACATTGACAGAGTGGGGTCAGTCTGCTCTTCCCTGGGTGTGTTACATTGACAGAGTGGGGTAAGTCTGCAGTTCACTGTGTGAATAATTTTGCAGAAGAGGACATTCTGCTCTTCTCTGGGTGGGTTACATTGACAGAGTGAGGTCAGTCTGCTCTTCCCTGGGTTTGTTACATTGACAGAGTTTGGTCAGTCTGCTCTTCCCTGGGTGTGTTACATTGACAGAGTTGGGTCAGTGTGCTCTTCCAGGGCGTGTCACATTGACAGAGTGGGGTCAGTCTGCGCTTCCCTGGGTGTGTTACATTGACAGAATGAGTTCAGTCTGCTCTTCCCAGGGCGTGTCACATTGACAGAGTGGGGTCAGTCTGCTCTTTTATGGGTGGGTTACATTGACAGAGTGGTGTCAGTCTGCTCTTCCCTGGGTGTGTTACATTGGCAGAGTGAGGTCAGTCTGCTCTTCCCTGGGTTTGTTACATTGACACAGTGGGGTCAGTCTGCACTTCCCTGGGTGTGTTACATTGACAGAGTCGGGTCAGTCTGCTCTTCCCTATGTGTGTTACATTGACAGAGTGGGGTCAGTCTGCACTTCCCTGGGTGTGTTACATTGACAGAGTGAGGTCAGTCTGCTCTTCCCTGGGTTTGTTACATTTACAGAGTGAGGTCAGTCTGCTCTTCCCTGGGTGTGTTACATTGACAGAGTGGGGTAAGACTGCAGTTGACTGTGTGAGTAATTTTGCAGAAGCGGTCATTCTGCTCATCTCTGGGTGGGTTACATTGACAGAGTGAGGTCAGTCTGCTCTTCCCTGGGTTTGTTAAATTGACAGAGTGGGGACAGTCTGCTCTTCCCTGGGTGTGTTACAGTGACAGGGTGGGGTCAGTCTGCTCTTCCCTGGGTGTGTTACATTGACAGAGTGAGGTCAGTCTGCTCTTCCCTGGGTGTGTTACATTGACAGAGTGGGGTCAGTCTGCTCTTCCCTGGGTGTGTTACATTGACAGAGTGAGGTCAGTCTGCTCTTCCCTGGGTTTGTTACATTGACAGATTGGGGTCAGTCTTCTCTTCCCTGGGTGTGTTACATTGACAGATTGGGGTCAGTCTGCTCTTCCCTGAGTGTGTTACATTGACAGAGTGGGGTCAGTCTGTTCTTCCTTGGGTGTGTTAAATTGACAGTGTTGGGTCAGTCTGCTCTTCCCTGGGTGTGTTACATTGACAGAGTGGCGTCAGTCTGTTCTTCCCTGGGAGTTTTACAGTGACAGGGTGGTGTCAGTCTGCTCTCCCCTGTGTGTGTTAAAGTGACAGAGTGGGGTCAGTCTGCTCTTCCCTGGGTGTGTTACATTGACAGAGTGGGGTCTGTCTGCTCTTCCCTGGGTGTGTTAAAGTGACAGAGTGGGGTCAGTCTGCTCTTCCCTGAGTGTGTTACATTGACAGAGTGATGTCAGTCTGTTCTTCCTTGGGTGTGTTAAATTGACAGTGTTGGGTCAGTCTGCTCTTCCCTGGGTGTGTTACATTGACAGAGTGGCGTCAGTCTGTTCTTCCCTGGGTTTGTTACATTGACAGAGTGGTATCTGTCTGCTCTTCCCTGGGTGTGTTACAATGACAGAGTGGGGTCAGTGTGCACATCACTGGGTGGGTTACATTGACAGAGTGGGGTAAGTCTGCAGTTCACTGTCTGAGTAATTTTGCGGAAGAGGACATTCTGCTCTTCTCTGGGTGGGTTACATTGACAGAGTGAGGTCAGTCTGCTCTTCCCTGGGTTTGTTACATTGACAGAGTTTGGTCAGTCTGCTCTTCCCTGGGTGTGATACATTGACAGAGTTGGGTCAGTGTGCTCCGTTCCCAGGGCGTGTCACATTGACAGAGTGGGGTCAGTCTGCTCTTTTGTGGGTGTGTTACATTGACAGAGTGAGGTTAGTCTGCTCTTCCCAGGGCGTGTCACATTGACAGAGTGGGGTCAGTCTGCTCTTTTATGGGTGGGTTACATTGACAGAGTGAGGTCAGTCTGCTCTTCCCTGGGTTTGTTACATTGACACAGTGGGGTCAGTCTGCTCTTCCCTGGGTGTGTTACATTGAGAGATTGGGGTTAGTCTGCTCTTCCCCAAGTTTGTTACATTGACAGAGTGGGGTCAGTCTGCACTTCCCTGGGTGTGTTACATTGACAGAGTGAGGTCAGTCTGCTCTTCCCTGGGTTTGTTACATTTACAGAGTGTGGTCTGTTTACTCTTCCCTGGGTGTGTTACATTGACAGAGTGGGGTAAGACTGCAGTTGACTGTGTGAGTAATTTTGCAGAAGCGGTCATTCTGCTCTTCTCTGGGTGGGTTACATTGACAGAGTGAGTTCAGTCTGCTCTTCTCTGGGTGTGTTACATTGACAGAGTCGGGTCAGTCTGCTCTTCCCTGGGTGTGTTACATTGACAGAGTGAGGTCAGTCTGCTCTTCCCTGGGTGTGTTACATTGACAGAGTGGGGTCAGTCTGCTCTTCCCTGGGTGTGTTACATTGACAGAGTGAGGTCAGTCTGCTCTTCCCTGAGTTTGTTACATTAACAGATTGGGGTGAGTCTTCTCTTTCCTGAGTGTGTTACATTGACAGAGTGGGGTCAGTCTGTTCTTCCTTGGGTGTGTTAAATTGACAGTGTTGGGTCAGTCTGCTCTTCCCTGGGTGTGTTACATTGACAGAGTGGCGTCAGTCTGTCCTTCCCTGGGAGTGTTACAGTGACAGGGTGTTGTCAGTCTGCTCTCCCCTGGGTGTGTTACATTGACAGAGTGGGGTCAGTCTGCTCTTCCCTGGGTGTGTTAAATTGACAGAGTGGGGTCATTTTTTTCTCCCTTGGTGTGTTACATTGACAGAGTGGTATCTGTCTGCTCTTCCCTGGGTGTGTTACAATGACAGAGTGGGGTCAATGTGCACTTCACTGGGTGGGTTACATTGACAGAGTGGGGAAGTCTGCAGTTCACTGTGTGAGTAACTTTGCAGAAGAGGTCATTCTGCTCTTCTCTGGGTGGGTTACATTGACAGAGTGAGGTCAGTCTGCTCTTCCCTGGGTTTGTTACATTGACAGAGTTGGGTCAGTGTGCTCTTCCCAGGGCGTGTCACATTGACAGAGTGGGGTCAGTCTGCTCTTTTATGGGTGGGTTACATTGACAGAGTGGAGTCAGTCTGCTCTTCCCTGAGTGTGTTACATTGACAGAGTGGGATCAGTCTGATCTTCCCTGGTTGTGGTACATTGACAGAGTGAGTTCAGTCTGCTCTTCCCTGGGGGTGTTAAATTGACAGAGTGGGGTACAGTCTGCTCTTCCCTGCAAGGGTTACATTGGCAGAGTGGGGTCAGTCTTCTCTTCCCTGGGTGTGTTACATTGACAGATTGGGGTCCGTCTGCCCTTCCCCAAGTTTGTTACATTGACACAATGGGGTCAGTCTGCTCTTCCCTGGCTGTGTTACATTGACAGAGTGGGGTCAGTCTGCTCTTCCCTGGGTGTGTTACATTGACAGTGTGGGGTCAGTCTGCTCTTCCCTGGGTGTGTTACATTGACAGAGTGGGGTCAGTCTGCTCTTCCCTGGGTGTGTTACATTGACAGAGTGGGGTCAGTCTGCTCTTTCCTGGGTGTGTTACATTGACAGAGTGGGGTCAGTCTGCTCTTCCCTTTGTGTGTTACATTGACAGAGTCGGGTCAGTGTGCACTTCCCTGGGTGTGTTATATTGACAGAGTGGGGTCAGTCTGCTCTTCCCTGGGTGTGTTACGTTGACAGAGTGGGGTCAGCCTGCTCTTCCCTGGGTGTGTTACATTGACAGAGTGGGGTCAGTCTGCTCTTCCCTGGGTGTGTTACATTGACAGAGTGGGGTCAGTCTGCTCTTTCCTGGGTGGTTTACATTGACAGATTGGGGTCAGTCTGTTCTTCCCTGGGTTTGTTACATTGACAGAGTGGGGTCAGTCTGCCCTTCCCTGGGTGTGTTGCATTGACAGAGTGGGGGTCAGTCTGCTCTTCCCTGGGTTTGTTACTTTGACAGAGTGGGGTCAGTCTGCTCTTCCCTGGGTGTGTTACGTTGACAGAGTGGGGTCAGCCTGCTCTTCCCTCGGTGTGTTACAATGACAGAGTGGGGTCAGTCTGCACTTCCCTGTGTGTGTTACATTGACAGAGTGGGGTCAGTCTGCTCTTCCCTGGGTGTGTTATATTGACAGAGTCGGGTCAGTCTGCACTTCCCTGGGTGTGTTACATTGACAGAGTGGGGTCAGTCTGCTCTTCCCTGGGTGTGTTACATTGACAGAGTGGGGTCAGTCTGCACTTCCCTGGGTGTGTTACATTGACAGAGTGGGGTCAGTCTGCTCTTTCCTGGGTGTGTTACATTGACAGAGTGGGGTCAGTCTGCTCTTCCCTTTGTGTGTTACATTGACAGAGTCGGGTCAGTGTGCACTTCCCTGGGTGTGTTATATTGACAGAGTGGGGTCAGTCTGCTCTTCCCTGGGTGTGTTACGTTGACAGAGTGGGGTCAGCCTGCTCTTCCCTGGGTGTGTTACATTGACAGAGTGGGGTCAGTCTGCTCTTCCCTGGGTGTGTTACATTGACAGAGTGGGGTCAGTCTTCTCTTCCCTGGGTGTGTTACATTGACAGATTGGGGTCCGTCTGCCCTTCCCCAAGTTTGTTACATTGACACAATGGGGTCAGTCTGCTCTTCCCTGGCTGTGTTACATTGACAGAGTGGGGTCAGTCTGCTCTTCCCTGGGTGTGTTACATTGACAGTGTGGGGTCAGTCTGCTCTTCCCTGGGTGTGTTACATTGACAGAGTGGGGTCAGTCTGCTCTTCCCTGGGTGTGTTACATTGACAGAGTGGGGTCAGTCTGCTCTTTCCTGGGTGTGTTACATTGACAGAGTGGGGTCAGTCTGCTCTTCCCTTTGTGTGTTACATTGACAGAGTCGGGTCAGTGTGCACTTCCCTGGGTGTGTTATATTGACAGAGTGGGGTCAGTCTGCTCTTCCCTGGGTGTGTTACGTTGACAGAGTGGGGTCAGCCTGCTCTTCCCTGGGTGTGTTACATTGACAGAGTGGGGTCAGTCTGCTCTTCCCTGGGTGTGTTACATTGACAGAGTGGGGTCAGTCTGCTCTTTCCTGGGTGGTTTACATTGACAGATTGGGGTCAGTCTGTTCTTCCCTGGGTTTGTTACATTGACAGAGTGGGGTCAGTCTGCCCTTCCCTGGGTGTGTTGCATTGACAGAGTGGGGGTCAGTCTGCTCTTCCCTGGGTTTGTTACTTTGACAGAGTGGGGTCAGTCTGCTCTTCCCTGGGTGTGTTACGTTGACAGAGTGGGGTCAGCCTGCTCTTCCCTGGGTGTGTTACAATGACAGAGTGGGGTCAGTCTGCACTTCCCTGTGTGTGTTACATTGACAGAGTGGGGTCAGTCTGCTCTTCCCTGGGTGTGTTATATTGACAGAGTCGGGTCAGTCTGCACTTCCCTGGGTGTGTTACATTGACAGAGTGGGGTCAGTCTGCTCTTCCCTGGGTGTGTTACATTGACAGAGTGGGGTCAGTCTGCACTTCCCTGGGTGTGTTACATTGACAGAGTCGGGTCAGTCTGCTCTTCCCTATGTGTGTTACATTGACAGAGTGGGGTCAGTCTGTTCTTCATTGGGTGTGTTAAATTGACAGTGTTGGGTCAGTCTGCTCTTCCCTGGGTGTGTTACATTGACAGAGTGGCGTCAGTCTGTTCTGCCCTGCGAGTGTTACAGTGACAGGGTGGTGTCAGTCGGCTCTCCCCTGGGTGTGTTACATTGACAGAGTGGGGGTCAGTCTGCTTTTCCCTGGGTGTGTTACATTGACAGGTTGTGGTCAGTCTGCTCTTCCCAGGACGTGTCACATTGACAGTGTGGGGTCAGTCTGCTCTTTTATGGGTGGGTTACATTGACAGAATGAATTCAGTCTGCTCTTCCCTGCGTGTGTTGCATTGACAGAGTGGGGTCAGTCTGCTCTTCCCTGGGTTTGTTACATTTACAGAGTGAGGTCAGTCTGCTCTTCCCTGGGTGTGTTACATTGACAGAGTGGGGTAAGACTGCAGTTGACTGTGTGAGTAATTTTGCAGAAGCGGTCATTCTGCTCATCTCTGGGTGGGTTACATTGACAGAGTGAGGTCAGTCTGCTCTTCCCTGGGTTTGTTAAATTGACAGAGTGGGGACAGTCTGCTCTTCCCTGGGTGTGTTACAGTGACAGGGTGGGGTCAGTCTGCTCTTCCCTGGGTGTGTTACATTGACAGAGTGAGGTCAGTCTGCTCTTCCCTGCGTGTGTTACATTGACAGAGTGGGGTCAGTCTGCTCTTCCCTGGGTGTGTTACATTGACAGAGTGAGGTCAGTCTGCTCTTCCCTGGGTTTGTTACATTGACAGATTGGGGTCAGTCTTCTCTTCCCTGGGTGTGTTACATTGACAGATTGGGGTCAGTCTGCTCTTCCCTGAGTGTGTTACATTGACAGAGTGGGGTCAGTCTGTTCTTCCTTGGGTGTGTTAAATTGACAGTGTTGGGTCAGTCTGCTCTTCCCTGGGTGTGTTACATTGACAGAGTGGCGTCAGTCTGTTCTTCCCTGGGAGTTTTACAGTGACAGGGTGGTGTCAGTCTGCTCTCCCCTGTGTGTGTTAAAGTGACAGAGTGGGGTCAGTCTGCTCTTCCCTGGGTGTGTTACATTGACAGAGTGGGGTCTGTCTGCTCTTCCCTGGGTGTGTTAAAGTGACAGAGTGGGGTCAGTCTGCTCTTCCCTGGGTGTGTTACATTGACAGAATGGGGTCAGTCTGCTCTTCCCTGAGTGTGTTACATTGACAGAGTGATGTCAGTCTGTTCTTCCTTGGGTGTGTTAAATTGACAGTGTTGGGTCAGTCTGCTCTTCCCTGGGTGTGTTACATTGACAGAGTGGCGTCAGTCTGTTCTTCCCTGGGTGTGTTACATTGACAGAGTCGGGTCAGTGTGCACTTCCCTGGGTGTGTTATATTGACAGAGTGGGGTCAGTCTGCTCTTCCCTGGGTGTGTTACGTTGACAGAGTGGGGTCAGCCTGCTCTTCCCTGGGTGTGTTACATTGACAGAGTGGGGTCAGTCTGCTCTTCCCTGGGTGTGTTACATTGACAGAGTGGGGTCAGTCTTCTCTTCCCTGGGTGTGTTACATTGACAGATTGGGGTCCGTCTGCCCTTCCCCAAGTTTGTTACATTGACACAATGGGGTCAGTCTGCTCTTCCCTGGCTGTGTTACATTGACAGAGTGGGGTCAGTCTGCTCTTCCCTGGGTGTGTTACATTGACAGTGTGGGGTCAGTCTGCTCTTCCCTGGGTGTGTTACATTGACAGAGTGGGGTCAGTCTGCTCTTCCCTGGGTGTGTTACATTGACAGAGTGGGGTCAGTCTGCTCTTTCCTGGGTGTGTTACATTGACAGAGTGGGGTCAGTCTGCTCTTCCCTTTGTGTGTTACATTGACAGAGTCGGGTCAGTGTGCACTTCCCTGGGTGTGTTATATTGACAGAGTGGGGTCAGTCTGCTCTTCCCTGGGTGTGTTACGTTGACAGAGTGGGGTCAGCCTGCTCTTCCCTGGGTGTGTTACATTGACAGAGTGGGGTCAGTCTGCTCTTCCCTGGGTGTGTTACATTGACAGAGTGGGGTCAGTCTGCTCTTTCCTGGGTGGTTTACATTGACAGATTGGGGTCAGTCTGTTCTTCCCTGGGTTTGTTACATTGACAGAGTGGGGTCAGTCTGCCCTTCCCTGGGTGTGTTGCATTGACAGAGTGGGGGTCAGTCTGCTCTTCCCTGGGTTTGTTACTTTGACAGAGTGGGGTCAGTCTGCTCTTCCCTGGGTGTGTTACGTTGACAGAGTGGGGTCAGCCTGCTCTTCCCTGGGTGTGTTACAATGACAGAGTGGGGTCAGTCTGCACTTCCCTGTGTGTGTTACATTGACAGAGTGGGGTCAGTCTGCTCTTCCCTGGGTGTGTTATATTGACAGAGTCGGGTCAGTCTGCACTTCCCTGGGTGTGTTACATTGACAGAGTGGGGTCAGTCTGCTCTTCCCTGGGTGTGTTACATTGACAGAGTGGGGTCAGTCTGCACTTCCCTGGGTGTGTTACATTGACAGAGTCGGGTCAGTCTGCTCTTCCCTATGTGTGTTACATTGACAGAGTGGGGTCAGTCTGTTCTTCATTGGGTGTGTTAAATTGACAGTGTTGGGTCAGTCTGCTCTTCCCTGGGTGTGTTACATTGACAGAGTGGCGTCAGTCTGTTCTGCCCTGCGAGTGTTACAGTGACAGGGTGGTGTCAGTCGGCTCTCCCCTGGGTGTGTTACATTGACAGAGTGGGGGTCAGTCTGCTTTTCCCTGGGTGTGTTACATTGACAGGTTGTGGTCAGTCTGCTCTTCCCAGGACGTGTCACATTGACAGTGTGGGGTCAGTCTGCTCTTTTATGGGTGGGTTACATTGACAGAATGAATTCAGTCTGCTCTTCCCTGCGTGTGTTGCATTGACAGAGTGGGGTCAGTCTGCTCTTCCCTGGGTTTGTTACATTTACAGAGTGAGGTCAGTCTGCTCTTCCCTGGGTGTGTTACATTGCCAGAGTGGGGTAAGACTGCAGTTGACTGTGTGAGTAATTTTGCAGAAGCGGTCATTCTGCTCATCTCTGGGTGGGTTACATTGACAGAGTGAGGTCAGTCTGCTCTTCCCTGGGTTTGTTAAATTGACAGAGTGGGGACAGTCTGCTCTTCCCTGGGTGTGTTACAGTGACAGGGTGGGGTCAGTCTGCTCTTCCCTGGGTGTGTTACATTGACAGAGTGAGGTCAGTCTGCTCTTCCCTGCGTGTGTTACATTGACAGAGTGGGGTCAGTCTGCTCTTCCCTGGGTGTGTTACATTGACAGAGTGAGGTCAGTCTGCTCTTCCCTGGGTTTGTTACATTGACAGATTGGGGTCAGTCTTCTCTTCCCTGGGTGTGTTACATTGACAGATTGGGGTCAGTCTGCTCTTCCCTGAGTGTGTTACATTGACAGAGTGGGGTCAGTCTGTTCTTCCTTGGGTGTGTTAAATTGACAGTGTTGGGTCAGTCTGCTCTTCCCTGGGTGTGTTACATTGACAGAGTGGCGTCAGTCTGTTCTTCCCTGGGAGTTTTACAGTGACAGGGTGGTGTCAGTCTGCTCTCCCCTGTGTGTGTTAAAGTGACAGAGTGGGGTCAGTCTGCTCTTCCCTGGGTGTGTTACATTGACAGAGTGGGGTCTGTCTGCTCTTCCCTGGGTGTGTTAAAGTGACAGAGTGGGGTCAGTCTGCTCTTCCCTGGGTGTGTTACATTGACAGAATGGGGTCAGTCTGCTCTTCCCTGAGTGTGTTACATTGACAGAGTGATGTCAGTCTGTTCTTCCTTGGGTGTGTTAAATTGACAGTGTTGGGTCAGTCTGCTCTTCCCTGGGTGTGTTACATTGACAGAGTGGCGTCAGTCTGTTCTTCCCTGGGTGTGTTACATTGACAGAGTGGTATCTGTCTGCTCTTCCCTGGGTGTGTTACAATGACAGAGTGGGGTCAGTGTGCACATCACTGGGTGGGTTACATTGACAGAGTGGGGTAAGTCTGCAGTTCACTGTCTGAGTAATTTTGCGGAAGAGGACATTCTGCTCTTCTCTGGGTGGGTTACATTGACAGAGTGAGGTCAGTCTGCTCTTCCCTGGGTTTGTTACATTGACAGAGTTTGGTCAGTCTGCTCTTCCCTGGGTGTGTCACATTGACAGAGTGGGGTCAGTCTGCTCTTTTGTGGGTGTGTTACATTGACAGAGTGAGGTTAGTCTGCTCTTCCCAGGGCGTGTCACATTGACAGAGTGGGGTCAGTCTGCTCTTTTATGGGTGGGTTACATTGACAGAGTTAGGTCAGTCTGCTCTTCCCTGGGTTTGTTACATTGACACAGTGGGGTCAGTCTGCTCTTCCCTGGGTGTGTTACATTGAGAGATTGGGGTTAGTCTGCTCTTCCCCAAGTTTGTTACATTGACAGAGTGGGGTCAGTCTGCACTTCCCTGGGTGTGTTACATTGACAGAGTGAGGTCAGTCTGCTCTTCCCTGGGTTTGTTACATTTACAGAGTGTGGTCTGTTTACTCTTCCCTGGGTGTGTTACATTGACAGAGTGGGGTAAGACTGCAGTTGACTGTGTGAGTAATTTTGCAGAAGCGGTCATTCTGCTCTTCTCTGGGTGTGTTACGTTGACAGAGTGGGGTCAGCCTGCTCTTCCCTGGGTGTGTTACAATGACAGAGTGGGGTCAGTCTGCACTTCCCTGTGTGTGTTACATTGACAGAGTGGGGTCAGTCTGCTCTTCCCTGGGTGTGTTATATTGACAGAGTCGGGTCAGTCTGCACTTCCCTGGGTGTGTTACATTGACAGAGTGGGGTCAGTCTGCTCTTCCCTGGGTGTGTTACATTGACAGAGTGGGGTCAGTCTGCACTTCCCTGGGTGTGTTACATTGACAGAGTCGGGTCAGTCTGCTCTTCTCTATGTGTGTTACATTGACAGAGTGGGGTCAGTCTGTTCTTCATTGGGTGTGTTAAATTGACAGTGTTGGGTCAGTCTGCTCTTCCCTGGGTGTGTTACATTGACAGAGTGGCGTCAGTCTGTTCTGCCCTGCGAGTGTTACAGTGACAGGGTGGTGTCAGTCGGCTCTTCCCTGGGTGTGTTACATTGACAGAGTGGGGGTCAGTCTGCTTTTCCCTGGGTGTGTTACATTGACAGAGTGTGGTCAGTCTGCTCTTCCCAGGACGTGTCACATTGACAGTGTGGGGTCAGTCTGCTCTTTTATGGGTGGGTTACATTGACAGAATGAATTCAGTCTGCTCTTCCCTGCGTGTGTTGCATTGACAGAGTGGGGTCAGTCTGCTCTTCCCTGGGTTTGTTACATTTACAGAGTGAGGTCAGTCTGCTCTTCCCTGGGTGTGTTACATTGACAGAGTGGGGTAAGACTGCAGTTGACTGTGTGAGTAATTTTGCAGAAGCGGTCATTCTGCTCATCTCTGGGTGGGTTACATTGACAGAGTGAGGTCAGTCTGCTCTTCCCTGGGTGTGTTACATTGACAGAGTGGGGTAAGACTGCAGTTGACTGTGTGAGTAATTTTGCAGAAGCGGTCATTCTGCTCTTCCCTGGGTGTGTTACATTGACAGAGTGGCGTCAGTCTGTTCTTCCCTGGGAGTTTTACAGTGACAGGGTGGTGTCAGTCTGCTCTCCCCTGTGTGTGTTAAAGTGACAGAGTGGGGTCAGTCTGCTCTTCCCTGGGTGTGTTACATTGACAGAGTGGGGTCTGTCTGCTCTTCCCTGGGTGTGTTAAAGTGACAGAGTGGGGTCAGTCTGCTCTTCCCTGGGTGTGTTACATTGACAGAATGGGGTCAGTCTGCTCTTCCCTGAGTGTGTTACATTGACAGAGTGATGTCAGTCTGTTCTTCCTTGGGTGTGTTAAATTGACAGTGTTGGGTCAGTCTGCTCTTCCCTGGGTGTGTTACATTGACAGAGTGGCGTCAGTCTGTTCTTCCCTGGGTGTGTTACATTGACAGAGTGGTATCTGTCTGCTCTTCCCTGGGTGTGTTACAATGACAGAGTGGGGTCAGTGTGCACATCACTGGGTGGGTTACATTGACAGAGTGGGGTAAGTCTGCAGTTCACTGTCTGAGTAATTTTGCGGAAGAGGACATTCTGCTCTTCTCTGGGTGGGTTACATTGACAGAGTGAGGTCAGTCTGCTCTTCCCTGGGTTTGTTACATTGACAGAGTTTGGTCAGTCTGCTCTTCCCTGGGTGTGTCACATTGACAGAGTGGGGTCAGTCTGCTCTTTTGTGGGTGTGTTACATTGACAGAGTGAGGTTAGTCTGCTCTTCCCAGGGCGTGTCACATTGACAGAGTGGGGTCAGTCTGCTCTTTTATGGGTGGGTTACATTGACAGAGTGAGGTCAGTCTGCTCTTCCCTGGGTTTGTTACATTGACACAGTGGGGTCAGTCTGCTCTTCCCTGGGTGTGTTACATTGAGAGATTGGGGTTAGTCTGCTCTTCCCCAAGTTTGTTACATTGACAGAGTGGGGTCAGTCTGCACTTCCCTGGGTGTGTTACATTGACAGAGTGAGGTCAGTCTGCTCTTCCCTGGGTTTGTTACATTTACAGAGTGTGGTCTGTTTACTCTTCCCTGGGTGTGTTACATTGACAGAGTGGGGTAAGACTGCAGTTGACTGTGTGAGTAATTTTGCAGAAGCGGTCATTCTGCTCTTCTCTGGGTAGGTTACATTGACAGAGTGAGTTCAGTCTGCTCTTCTCTGGGTGTGTTACATTGACAGAGTCGGGTCAGTCTGCTCTTCCCTGGGTGTGTTACATTGACAGAGTGAGGTCAGTCTGCTCTTCCCTGGGTGTGTTACATTGACAGAGTGGGGTCAGTCTGCTCTTCCCTGGGTGTGTTACATTGACAGAGTGAGGTCAGTCTGCTCTTCCCTGAGTTTGTTACATTAACAGATTGGGGTGAGTCTTCTCTTTCCTGAGTGTGTTACATTGACAGAGTGGGGTCAGTCTGTTCTTCCTTGGGTGTGTTAAATTGACAGTGTTGGGTCAGTCTGCTCTTCCCTGGGTGTGTTACATTGACAGAGTGGCGTCAGTCTGTCCTTCCCTGGGAGTGTTACAGTGACAGGGTGTTGTCAGTCTGCTCTCCCCTGGGTGTGTTACATTGACAGAGTGGGGTCAGTCTGCTCTTCCCTGGGTGTGTTAAATTGACAGAGTGGGGTCAGTCTGTTCTTCCCTTGGTGTGTTACATTGACAGAGTGGTATCTGTCTGCTCTTCCCTGGGTGTGTTACAATGACAGAGTGGGGTCAATGTGCACTTCACTGGGTGGGTTACATTGACAGAGTGGGGAAGTCTGCAGTTCACTGTGTGAGTAACTTTGCAGAAGAGGTCATTCTGCTCTTCTCTGGGTGGGTTACATTGACAGAGTGAGGTCAGTCTGCTCTTCCCTGGGTTTGTTACATTGACAGAGTGGGATCAGTCTGATCTTCCCTGGTTGTGGTACATTGACAGAGTGAGTTCAGTCTGCTCTTCCCTGGGGGTGTTAAATTGACAGAGTGGGGTACAGTCTGCTCTTCCCTGGGAGGGTTACATTGGCAGAGTGGGGTCAGTCTTCTCTTCCCTGGGTGTGTTACATTGACAGATTGGGGTCCGTCTGCCCTTCCCCAAGTTTGTTACATTGACACAATGGGGTCAGTCTGCTCTTCCCTGGCTGTGTTACATTGACAGAGTGGGGTCAGTCTGCTCTTCCCTGGGTGTGTTACATTGACAGTGTGGGGTCAGTCTGCTCTTCCCTGGGTGTGTTACATTGACAGAGTGGGGTCAGTCTGCTCTTCCCTGGGTGTGTTACATTGACAGAGTGGGGTCAGTCTGCTCTTTCCTGGGTGGTTTACATTGACAGATTGGGGTCAGTCTGTTCTTCCCTGGGTTTGTTACATTGACAGAGTGGGGTCAGTCTGCCCTTCCCTGGGTGTGTTGCATTGACAGAGTGGGGGTCAGTCTGCTCTTCCCTGGGTTTGTTACTTTGATAGGGTGGGGTCAGTATGCACTTCCCTGGGTATGTTACATTGACAGAGTGGGGTCAGTCTGCTCTTCCCTGGGTGTGTTACATTGACAGAGTGGGGTCAGTCTGCTCTTCCCTGTGTGTGTTACATTGACAGATTGGGGTCAGTCTGCACTTCCCTGGGTGTGTTACATTGACAGAGTGAGGTCAGTCTGCTCTTCCCTTTGTGTGTTACATTGACAGAGTCGGGTCAGTGTGCACTTCCCTGGGTGTGTTATATTGACAGAGTGGGGTCAGTCTGCTCTTCCCTGGGTGTGTTACGTTGACAGAGTGGGGTCAGCCTGCTCTTCCCTGGGTGTGTTACATTGACAGAGTGGGGTCAGTTTGCTCTTCCCTGGGTGTGTTACATTGACAGAGTGGGGTCAGTCTGCTCTTTCCTGGGTGGTTTACATTGACAGATTGGGGTCAGTCTGTTCTTCCCTGGGTTTGTTACATTGACAGAGTGGGGTCAGTCTGCCCTTCCCTGGGTGTGTTGCATTGACAGAGTGGGGGTCAGTCTGCTCTTCCCTGGGTTTGTTACTTTGACAGAGTGGGGTCAGTCTGCTCTTCCCTGGGTGTGTTACGTTGACAGAGTGGGGTCAGCCTGCTCTTCCCTGGGTGTGTTACAATGACAGAGTGGGGTCAGTCTGCACTTCCCTGTGTGTGTTACATTGACAGAGTGGGGTCAGTCTGCTCTTCCCTGGGTGTGTTATATTGACAGAGTCGGGTCAGTCTGCACTTCCCTGGGTGTGTTACATTGACAGAGTGGGGTCAGTCTGCTCTTCCCTGGGTGTGTTACATTGACAGAGTGGGGTCAGTCTGCACTTCCCTGGGTGTGTTACATTGACAGAGTCGGGTCAGTCTGCTCTTCCCTATGTGTGTTACATTGACAGAGTGGGGTCAGTCTGTTCTTCATTGGGTGTGTTAAATTGACAGTGTTGGGTCAGTCTGCTCTTCCCTGGGTGTGTTACATTGACAGAGTGGCGTCAGTCTGTTCTGCCCTGCGAGTGTTACAGTGACAGGGTGGTGTCAGTCGGCTCTCCCCTGGGTGTGTTACATTGACAGAGTGGGGGTCAGTCTGCTTTTCCCTGGGTGTGTTACATTGACAGAGTGTGGTCAGTCTGCTCTTCCCAGGACGTGTCACATTGACAGTGTGGGGTCAGTCTGCTCTTTTATGGGTGGGTTACATTGACAGAATGAATTCAGTCTGCTCTTCCCTGCGTGTGTTGCATTGACAGAGTGGGGTCAGTCTGCTCTTCCCTGGGTTTGTTACATTTACAGAGTGAGGTCAGTCTGCTCTTCCCTGGGTGTGTTACATTGACAGAGTGGGGTAAGACTGCAGTTGACTGTGTGAGTAATTTTGCAGAAGCGGTCATTCTGCTCATCTCTGGGTGTGTTACATTGACAGAGTGAGGTCAGTCTGCTCTTCCCTGGGTGTGTTACATTGACAGAGTGGGGTCAGTCTGCTCTTCCCTGGGTGTGTTACATTGACAGAGTGAGGTCAGTCTGCTCTTCCCTGGGTTTGTTACATTGACAGATTGGGGTCAGTCTTCTCTTCCCTGGGTGTGTTACATTGACAGATTGGGGTCAGTCTGCTCTTCCCTGAGTGTGTTACATTGACAGAGTGGGGTCAGTCTGTTCTTCCTTGGGTGTGTTAAATTGACAGTGTTGGGTCAGTCTGCTCTTCCCTGGGTGTGTTACATTGACAGAGTGGCGTCAGTCTGTTCTTCCCTGGGAGTTTTACAGTGACAGGGTGGTGTCAGTCTGCTCTCCCCTGTGTGTGTTAAAGTGACAGAGTGGGGTCAGTCTGCTCTTCCCTGGGTGTGTTACATTGACAGAGTGGGGTCTGTCTGCTCTTCCCTGGGTGTGTTAAAGTGACAGAGTGGGGTCAGTCTGCTCTTCCCTGGGTGTGTTACATTGACAGAGTGGGGTCAGTCTGCTCTTCCCTGAGTGTGTTACATTGACAGAGTGATGTCAGTCTGTTCTTCCTTGGGTGTGTTAAATTGACAGTGTTGGGTCAGTCTGCTCTTCCCTGGGTGTGTTACATTGACAGAGTGGCGTCAGTCTGTTCTTCCCTGGGTGTGTTACATTGACAGAGTGGTATCTGTCTGCTCTTCCCTGGGTGTGTTACAATGACAGAGTGGGGTCAGTGTGCACATCACTGGGTGGGTTACATTGACAGAGTGGGGTAAGTCTGCAGTTCACTGTCTGAGTAATTTTGCGGAAGAGGACATTCTGCTCTTCTCTGGGTGGGTTACATTGACAGAGTGAGGTCAGTCTGCTCTTCCCTGGGTTTGTTACATTGACAGAGTTTGGTCAGTCTGCTCTTCCCTGGGTGTGTTACATTGACAGAGTTGGGTCAGTGTGCTCTTCCCAGGGCGTGTCACATTGACAGAGTGGGGTCAGTCTGCTCTTTTGTGGGTGTGTTACATTGACAGAGTGAGGTTAGTCTGCTCTTCCCAGGGCGTGTCACATTGACAGAGTGGGGTCAGTCTGCTCTTTTATGGGTGGGTTACATTGACAGAGTGAGGTCAGTCTGCTCTTCCCTGGGTTTGTTACATTGACACAGTGGGGTCAGTCTGCTCTTCCCTGGGTGTGTTACATTTAGATATTGGGGTTAGTCTGCTCTTCCCCAAGTTTGTTACATTGACAGAGTGGGGTCAGTCTGCACTTCCCTGGGTGTGTTACATTGACAGAGTGAGGTCAGTCTGCTCTTCCCTGGGTTTGTTACATTTACAGAGTGTGGTCTGTTTACTCTTCCCTGGGTGTGTTACATTGACAGAGTCGGGTAAGACTGCAGTTGACTGTGTGAGTAATTTTGCAGAAGCGGTCATTCTGCTCTTCTCTGGGTGGGTTACATTGACAGAGTGAGTTCAGTCTGCTCTTCTCTGGGTGTGTTACATTGACAGAGTCGGGTCAGTCTGCTCTTCCCTGGGTGTGTTACATTGACAGAGTGAGGTCAGTCTGCTCTTCCCTGGGTGTGTTACATTGACAGAGTGGGGTCAGTCTGCTCTTCCCTGGGTGTGTTACATTGACAGAGTGAGGTCAGTCTGCTCTTCCCTGAGTTTGTTACATTAACAGATTGGGGTGAGTCTTCTCTTTCCTGAGTGTGTTACATTGACAGAGTGGGGTCAGTCTGTTCTTCCTTGGGTGTGTTAAATTGACAGTGTTGGGTCAGTCTGCTCTTCCCTGGGTGTGTTACATTGACAGAGTGGCGTCAGTCTGTCCTTCCCTGGGAGTGTTACAGTGACAGGGTGTTGTCAGTCTGCTCTCCCCTGGGTGTGTTACATTGACAGAGTGGGGTCAGTCTGCTCTTCCCTGGGTGTGTTAAATTGACAGAGTGGGGTCAGTCTGTTCTTCCCTTGGTGTGTTACATTGACAGAGTGGTATCTGTCTGCTCTTCCCTGGGTGTGTTACAATGACAGAGTGGGGTCAATGTGCACTTCACTGGGTGGGTTACATTGACAGAGTGGGGAAGTCTGCAGTTCACTGTGTGAGTAACTTTGCAGAAGAGGTCATTCTGCTCTTCTCTGGGTGGGTTACATTGACAGAGTGAGGTCAGTCTGCTCTTCCCTGGGTTTGTTACATTGACAGAGTTGGGTCAGTGTGCTCTTCCCAGGGCGTGTCACATTGACAGAGTGGGGTCAGTCTGCTCTTTTATGGGTGGGTTACATTGACAGAGTGGAGTCAGTCTGCTCTTCCCTGAGTGTGTTACATTGACAGAGTGGGATCAGTCTGATCTTCCCTGGTTGTGGTACATTGACAGAGTGAGTTCAGTCTGCTCTTCCCTGGGGGTGTTAAATTGACAGAGTGGGGTACAGTCTGCTCTTCCCTGGGAGGGTTACATTGGCAGAGTGGGGTCAGTCTTCTCTTCCCTGGGTGTGTTACATTGACAGATTGGGGTCCGTCTGCCCTTCCCCAAGTTTGTTACATTGACACAATGGGGTCAGTCTGCTCTTCCCTGGCTGTGTTACATTGACAGAGTGGGGTCAGTCTGCTCTTCCCTGGGTTTGTTACTTTGATAGGGTGGGGTCAGTATGCACTTCCCTGGGTGTGTTACATTGACAGAGTGGGGTCAGTCTGCTCTTCCCTGGGTGTGTTACATTGACAGAGTGGGGTCAGTCTGCTCTTCCCTGTGTTTGTTACATTGACAGATTGGGGTCAGTCTGCACTTCCCTGGGTGTGTTACATTGACAGAGTGGGGTCAGTCTGCTCTTCCCTTTGTGTGTTACATTGACAGAGTCGGGTCAGTGTGCACTTCCCTGGGTGTGTTATATTGACAGAGTGGGGTCAGTCTGCTCTTCCCTGGGTGTGTTACGTTGACAGAGTGGGGTCAGCCTGCTCTTCCCTGGGTGTGTTACATTGACAGAGTGGGGTCAGTCTGCTCTTCCCTGGGTGTGTTACATTGACAGAGTGGGGTCAGTCTGCTCTTTCCTGGGTGGTTTACATTGACAGATTGGGGTCAGTCTGTTCTTCCCTGGGTTTGTTACATTGACAGAGTGGGGTCAGTCTGCCCTTCCCTGGGTGTGTTGCATTGACAGAGTGGGGGTCAGTCTGCTCTTCCCTGGGTTTGTTACTTTGACAGAGTGGGGTCAGTCTGCTCTTCCCTGGGTGTGTTACGTTGACAGAGTGGGGTCAGCCTGCTCTTCCCTGGGTGTGTTACAATGACAGAGTGGGGTCAGTCTGCACTTCCCTGTGTGTGTTACATTGACAGAGTGGGGTCAGTCTGCTCTTCCCTGGGTGTGTTATATTGACAGAGTCGGGTCAGTCTGCACTTCCCTGGGTGTGTTACATTGACAGAGTGGGGTCAGTCTGCTCTTCCCTGGGTGTGTTACATTGACAGAGTGGGGTCAGTCTGCACTTCCCTGGGTGTGTTACATTGACAGAGTCGGGTCAGTCTGCTCTTCCCTATGTGTGTTACATTGACAGAGTGGGGTCAGTCTGTTCTTCATTGGGTGTGTTAAATTGACAGTGTTGGGTCAGTCTGCTCTTCCCTGGGTGTGTTACATTGACAGAGTGGCGTCAGTCTGTTCTGCCCTGCGAGTGTTACAGTGACAGGGTGGTGTCAGTCGGCTCTCCCCTGGGTGTGTTACATTGACAGAGTGGGGGTCAGTCTGCTTTTCCCTGGGTGTGTTACATTGACAGAGTGTGGTCAGTCTGCTCTTCCCAGGACGTGTCACATTGACAGTGTGGGGTCAGTCTGCTCTTTTATGGGTGGGTGACATTGACAGAATGAATTCAGTCTGCTCTTCCCTGCGTGTGTTGCATTGACAGAGTGGGGTCAGTCTGATCTTCCCTGGTTGTGTTACATTGACAGAGTGAGTTCAGTCTGCTCTTCCCTGGGTGTGTTACATTGACAGAGAGGGGTCAGTCTGCTCTTCCCTGGGTGTGTTACATTGACAGAGTGAGGTCAGTCTGCTCTTCCCTGGGTTTGTTACATTGACAGAGTGGGGTCAGTCTTCACTTCCCTGGGTGTGTTACATTGACAGATTGGGGTCAGTCTGCTCTTCCCTGAGTGTGATACATTGACAGGGTGGGGAAATTTTGTACTTCCTTGGGTGTGTTAAATTGACAGTGTTGGGTCAGTCTGCTCTTCCCTGGGTGTGTTACATTGACAGAGTGGCGTCAGTCTGTTTTTCACTGGGAGTGTTACAGTGACAGGGTGGTGTCAGTCTGCTCTCCCCTGGTTGTGTTACATTGACAGAGTGGGGTCAGTCTGTTCTTCCCTGGGTGTGTTTCATTGACAGAGTGGTATCTGTCTGCTCTTCCCTGGGTGTGTTACATTGACAGAAGGGTCAGTCTGTTCTCCCATTGTGTGTTACATTGACAGAGTGGGGTCAGTCTGCTCTTCCCTGGGTGTGTTACAAAGACAGAGTGGGGTCAATGTGCACTTCATTGGGTGGGTTACATTGACAGAGTGGGGTAAGTCTGCAGTTCACTGTGTGAGTAACTTTGCAGAAGAGGTCATTCTGCTCTTCTCTGGGTGTGTTACATTGACAGAGTGAGGTCAGTCTGCTCTTCCCTGGATTTGTTACATTGACAGAGTTTGGTCAGTCTGCTCTTCCCTGGGTGTGTTACATTGACACATTTGGGTCAGTGTGCTCTTCCCAGGGCGTGTCACATTGACAGAGTGGGGACAGTCTGCTCTTTTATGGGTGTGTTACATTGACAGAGTGGGGTCAGTCTGCTCTTCCCTGGGTGTGTTACATTGACAGAGTGGGGTCAGTCTGATCTTCCCTGGTTGTGTTACATTGACAGATGAGTTCAGTCTGCTCTTCCCTGGGTGTGTTACATTGACAGAGTGGGGTCAGTCTGCTCTTCCCTGGGAGGGTTACATTGACAGAGTGGGGTCAGTCTTCTCTTCCCTGGGTGTGTTACATTGACAGATTGGGGTTAGTCTGCTCTTCCCCATGTTTGTTACATTGACACAGTGGGGTCAGTCTGTTCTTCCCTGTGTGTGTCACATTGACAGAGTGGGGTCAGTCTGCTCTTCCCTGGCTGTGTTACATTGACAGAGTGGGGTCAGTCTGCTCTTCCCTGGGTGTGTTACATTGACAGAGTGGGGTCAGTCTGCTCTTCCCTGGGTGTGTTACATTGACACAGTGGGGTCAGTCTGCTCTTCCCTGGGTGTGTTACATTGACAGAGTGGGGTCAATCTGCTCTTTTATGGGTGGGTTACATTGACAGAGTGGGGTAAGTCTGCTATTCCCTGGGTGTGTTACATTGACAGAGTGTGGTCAGTCTGCTCTTCCCTGGGTGTGTTACATTGACAGAGTGGGGTAAGTCTGCAGTTCACTGTGTGAATAATGTTGCAGAAGAGGACATTCTGCTCTTCTCTGGGTGGGTTACATTGACAGAGTGAGGTCAGTCTGCTCTTCCCTGGGTGTGTTACAGTGACAGAGTGAGTTCAGTCTGCTCTTCCCTGGGTGTGTTACATTGACAGAGTGGGGTCAGTCTGCTCTTCCCTGGGTGTGTTATATTGACAGAGTGAGGTCAGTCTGCTCTTCCCTGGGTGTGTTACATTGACAGAGTGAGGTCAGTCTGCTCTTCCCTGGGTTTGTTATATTGACAGATTGGGGTCAGTCTTCTCTTCCCTGGGTGTGTTACATTGACAGATTGGGGTCAGTCTGCTCTCCCCTGGGTGTGTTAAAGTGACAGAGTGGGGTCAGTCTGCTCTTCCCTGGGTGTGTTACAGTGACACAGTGAGTTCAGTCTGCTCTTCCCTGGGTGTGTTACATTGACAGAGTGGGGTCAGTCTGCTCTTCCCTGGGTGTGTTACATTGACAGAGTGAGGTCAGTCTGCTCTTCCCTGGGTGTGTTACATTGACAGAGTGGGGTCAGTCTGCTCTTCCCTGAGTGTGTTACATTGACAGAGTGATGTCAGTCTGTTCTTCCTTGGGTGAGTTAAATTGACAGTGTTGGGTCAGTCTGCTCTTCCCTGGGTGTGTTACATTGACAGAGTGGCGTCAGTCTGTTCTTCCCTGGGTGTGTTACATTGACAGAGTGGTATCTGTCTGCTCTTCCCTGGGTGTGTTACAATGACAGAGTGGGGTCAGTGTGCACATCACTGGTTGGGTTACATTGACAGAGTGGGGTAAGTCTGCAGTTCACTGTGTGAGTAATTTTACGGAAGAGGACATTCTGCTCTTCTCTGGGTGGGTTACATTGACAGAGTGAGGTCAGTCTGCTCTTCCCTGGGTTTGTTACATTGACAGAGTTTGGTCAGTCTGCTCTTCCCTGGGTGTGTTACATTGACAGAGTTGGGTCAGTGTGCTCTTCCCAGGGCGTGTCACATTGACAGAGTGGGGTCAGTCTGCTCTTTTATGGGTGTGTTACATTGACAGAGTGAGGTTAGTCTGCTCTTCCCAGGGCGTGTCACATTGACAGAGTGGGGTCAGTCTGCTCTTTTATGGGTGGGTTACATTGACAGAGTGGGGTCAGTCTGCTCTTCCCTGGGTGTGTAACATTGGCAGAGTGAGGTCAGTCTGCTCTTCCCTGGGTTTGTTACATTGACACAGTGGGGTCAGTCTGCTCTTCCCTGGGTGTGTTACATTGAGAGATTGGGGTTAGTCTGCTCTTCACCAAGTTTGTTACATTGACAGAGTGGGGTCAGTCTGCACTTCCCTGGGTGTGTTACATTGACAGAGTGAGGTCAGTCTGCTCTTCCCTGGGTTTGTTACATTTACAGAGTGTGGTCTGTCAACTCTTCCCTGGGTGTGTTACATTGACAGAGTGGGGTAAGACTGCAGTTGACTGTGTGAGTAATTTTGCAGAAGCGGTCATTCTGCTCTTCTCTGGGTGGGTTACATTGACAGAGTGAGTTCAGTCTGCTCTTCCCTGGGTGTGTTACATTGACAGAGTGGGGTCAGTCTGCTCTTCCCTGGGTGTGTTACATTGACAGAGTGAGGTCAGTCTGCTCTTCCCTGGGTGTGTTACATTGACAGAGTGGGGTCAGTCTGCTCTTCCCTGGGTGTGTTACATTGACAGAGTGAGGTCAGTCTGCTCTTCCCTGGGTTTGTTACATTAACAGATTGGGGTCAGTCTTCTCTTTCCTGAGTGTGTTACATTGACAGAGTGGGGTCAGTCTGTTCTTCCTTGGGTGTGTTAAATTGACAGTGTTGGGTCAGTCTGCTCTTCCCTGGGTGTGTTACATTGACAGAGTGGCGTCAGTCTGTCCTTCCCTGGGAGTTTTACAGTGACAGGGTGTTGTCAGTCTGCTCTCCCCTGGGTGTGTTACATTGACAGAGTGGGGTCAGTCTGCTCTTTTATGGGTGTGTTACATTGACAGAATGAGTTTAGTCTGCTCTTCCCAGGGCGTGTCACATTGACAGAGTGGGGTCAGTCTGCTCTTTTATGGGTGGGTTACATTGACAGAGTGGTGTCAGTCTGCTCTTCCCTGGGTGTGTTACATTGGCAGAGTGAGGTCAGTCTGCTCTTCCCTGGGTTTGTTACATTGACACAGTGGGGTCACTCTGCACTTCCCTGGGTGTGTTACATTGACAGAGTCCGGTCAGTCTGCTCTTCCCTATGTGTGTTACATTGACAGAGTGGGGTCAGTCTGCACTTCGCTGGGTGTGTTACATTGACAGAGTGAGGTCAGTCTGCTCTTCCCTGGGTTTGTTACATTTACAGAGTGTGGTCAGTCTACTCTTCCCTGGGTGTGTTACATTGACAGAGTGGGGTAAGACTGCAGTTGACTGTGTGAGTAATTTTGCAGAAGCGGTCATTCTGCTCATCTCTGGGTGGGTTACATTGACAGAGTGAGGTCACTCTGCTCTTCCCTGGGTTTGTTAAATTGACAGAGTGGGGACAGTCTGCTCTTCCCTGGGTGTGTTACAGTGACAGGGTGGGTTCAGTCTGCTCCTCCCTGGGTGTGTTACATTGACAGAGTTGGGTAAGACTGCAGTTGACTGTGTGCGTAATTTTGCAGAAGCGGTCATTCTGCTCTTCTCTGGGTGGGTTACATTGACAGAGTGAGGTCAGTCTGCTCTTCCCTGGGTGTGTTACAGTGACAGAGTGAGTTCAGTCTGCTCTTCCCTGGGTGTGTTACATTGACAGAGTGGGGTCAGTCTGCTCTTCCCTGGGTGTGTTACATTGACAGAGTGAGGTCAGTCTGCTCTTCCCTGGGTGTGTTACATTGACAGAGTGAGGTCAGTCTGCTCTTCCCTGGGTTTATTACATTGACAGATTGGGGTCAGTCTTCTCTTCCCTGGGTGTGTTACATTGACAGATTGGGGTCAGTCTGCTCTTCCCTGGGTGTGTTACATTGACAGATTGGAGTCAGTCTGCTCTTCCCTGGGTGTGTTACATTGACAGAGTTGGGTCAGTGTGCTCTTCCCAGGGCGTGTCACATTGACAGAGTGGGGTCAGTCTGCTCTTTTATGGGTGTGTTACATTGACAGAGTGAGGTTAGTCTGCTCTTCCCTGGGTTTGTTACATTGACACAGTGGGGTCAGTCTGCTCTTCCCTGGGTGTGTTACATTGAGAGATTGGGGTTAGTCTGCTCTTCACCAAGTTTGTTACATTGACAGAGTGGGGTCAGTCTGCACTTCCCTGGGTGTGTTACATTGACAGAGTGAGGTCAGTCTGCTCTTCCCTGGGTTTGTTACATTTACAGAGTGTGGTCTGTCAACTCTTCCCTGGGTGTGTTACATTGACAGAGTGGGGTAAGACTGCAGTTGACTGTGTGAGTAATTTTGCAGAAGCGGTCATTCTGCTCTTCTCTGGGTGGGTTACATTGACAGAGTGAGTTCAGTCTGCTCTTCCCTGGGTGTGTTACATTGACAGAGTGGGGTCAGTCTGCTCTTCCCTGGGTGTGTTACATTGACAGAGTGAGGTCAGTCTGCTCTTCCCTGGGTGTGTTACATTGACAGAGTGGGGTCAGTCTGCTCTTCCCTGGGTGTGTTACATTGACAGAGTGAGGTCAGTCGGCTCTTCCCTGGGTTTGTTACATTAACACATTGGGGTGAGTCTTCTCTTTCCTGAGTGTGTTACATTGACAGAGTGGGGTCAGTCTGTTCTTCCTTGGGTGTGTTAAATTGACAGTGTTGGGTCAGTCTGCTCTTCCCTGGGTGTGTTACATTGACAGAGTGGCGTCAGTCTGTCCTTCCCTGGGAGTTTTACAGTGACAGGGTGTTGTCAGTCTGCTCTCCCCTGGGTGTGTTACATTGACAGAGTGGGGTCAGTCTGCTCTTCCCTGGGTGTGTTACATTGGCAGAGTGAGGTCAGTCTGCTCTTCCCTGGGTTTGTTACATTGACACAGTGGGGTCACTCTGCACTTCCCTGGGTGTGTTACATTGACGGAGTCGGGTCAGTCTGCTCTTCCCTATGTGTGTTACATTGACAGAGTGGGGTCAGTCTGCACTTCCCTGGGTGTGTTACATTGACAGAGTGAGGTCAGTCTGCTCTTCCCTGGGTTTGTTACATTTACAGAGTGTGGTCAGTCTACTCTTCCCTGGGTGTGTTACATTGACAGAGTGGGGTAAGACTGCAGTTGATTGTGTGAGTAATTTTGCAGAAGCGGTCATTCTGCTCATCTCTGGGTGGGTTACATTGACAGAGTGAGGTCAGTCTGCTCTTCCCTGGGTTTGTTAAATTGACAGAGTGGGGTCAGTCTGTTCTTCCTTGGGTGTGTTAAATTGACAGTGTTGGGTCAGTCTGCTCTTCCCTGGGTGTGTTACATTGACAGAGTGGCGTCAGTCTGTCCTTCCCTGGGAGTTTTACAGTGACAGGGTGTTGTCAGTCTGCTCTCCCCTGGGTGTGTTACATTGACAGAGTGGGGTCAGTCTGTTCTTCCCTTGGTGTGTTACATTGACAGAGTGGTATCTGTCTGCTCTTCCCTGGGTGTGTTACAATGCCAGAGTGGGGTCAATGTGCACTTCACTGGGTGGGTTACATTGACAGAGTGGGGAAGTCTGCAGTTCACTGTGTGAGTAACTTTGCAGAAGAGGTCATTCTGCTCTTCTCTGGGTGGGTTACATTGACAGAGTGAGGTCAGTCTGCTCTTCCCTGGGTTTGTTACATTGACAGAGTTGGGTCAGTGTGCTCTTCCCAGGGCGTGTCACATTGACAGAGTGGGGACAGTCTGCTCTTTTATGGGTGGGTTACATTGACAGAGTGGGGTCAGTCTGCTCTTCCCTGAGTGTGTTACATTGACAGAGTGGGATCAGTCTGATCTTCCCTGGTTGTGTTACATTGACAGAGTGAGTTCAGTCTGCTCTTCCCTGGGTGTGTTACATTGACAGAGTGGAGTACAGTCTGCTCTTCCCTGGGAGGGTTACATTGACAGAGTGGGGTCAGTCTTCTCTTCCCTGGGTGTGTTACATTGACAGATTGGGGTCCGTCTGCTCTTCCCCAAGTTTGTTACATTGACACAGTGGGGTCAGTCTGCTCTTCCCTGGCTGTGTTACATTGACAGAGTGGGGTCAGTCTGCTCTTCCCTGGGTGTGTTACATTGACAGTGTGGGGTCAGTCTGCTCTTCCCTGGGTGTGTTACATTGACAGAGTGGGGTCAGTCTGCTCTTCCCTGGGTGTGTTACATTGACAGAGTGGGGTCAGTCTGCTCTTTCCTGGGTGGTTTACATTGACAGATTGGGGTCAGTCTGTTCTTCCCTGGGTTTGTTACATTGACAGAGTGGGGTCAGTCTGCCCTTCCCTGGGTGTGTTGCATTGACAGAGTGGGGTTCAGTCTGCTCTTCCCTGGGTTTGTTACTTTGATAGGGTGGGGTCAGTGTGCACTTCCCTGGGTGTGTTACATTGACAGAGTGGGGTCAGTCTGCTCTTCCCTGTGTGTGTTACATTGACAGATTGGGGTCAGTCTGCACTTCCCTGGGTGTGTTACATTGACAGAGTGGGGTCAGTCTGCTCTTCCCTTTGTGTGTTACATTGACAGAGTCGGGTCAGTGTGCACTTCCCTGGGTGTGTTACATTGACAGAGTGGGGTCAGTCTGCTCTTCCCTGGGTGTGTTACGTTGACAGAGTGGGGTCAGCCTGCTCTTCCCTGGGTGTGTTACATTGACAGAGTGGGGTCAGCCTGCTCTTCCCTGGGTGTGTTACATTGACAGAGTGGGGTCAGTCTGCTCTTCCCTGTGTGTGTTACATTGACAGAGTGGGGTCAGTCTGCTCTTCCCTGGGTGTGTTATATTGACAGAGTCGGGTCAGTCTGCACTTCCCTGGGTGTGTTACATTGACAGAGTGGGGTCAGTCTGCTCTTCCCTGGGTGTGTTACATTGACAGAGTGGGGTCAGTCTGCCCTTCCCTGGGTGTGTTACATTGACAGAGTGGGGGTCAGTCTGCTCTTCCCTGGGTTTGTTACTTTGACAGAGTGGGGTCACTCTTCTCTTCCCTGGGTGTGTTACATTGACAGATTGGGGTCAGTGTGCACTTCCCTAGGTGGGTTACATTGACAGAGTTGGCTCAGTCTGCTCTTCAGTGCATGGGTCAGGTGACGGTTTACCTCTTTCATTGGGGCGGATGTCAAGGAGCATCTTAAACCGGAGAGGGATCGGAGGGAATTGGAGCCGTTTAGAGAGAGAGTACAGAAGGTAAGACAGCTCCGCTGAAAGCACGGCACTTAATGCTGCCCCGATTAAAATATTGAAGATGTCAGAGGGGCAGATGAGCTGAGACAGGGTGGGAGCTGGGCGATATTGATGATGTGGAAGGACAGTGTGTGTATCTGATCACATTCTGTCAGTCTGACTAATAGCAGTCATTCCTGACACTGGATTCACTGAGGGGTGAAGGCTACGTGAACAGAGTAGACTGTCCCTGTTATTCTGTTCCTGACTCTCCAGCTCCCACTCTGTTAGTGACCTCTCAGTCTCCCGGGAAATGGGCTTTTTCCCAATTGTGCCGGATTCCTGGCCTTCATCCTTGGCCGAGCTGAGAGTTGATGGTCTGAGGAATATCATTCCCAAATGACTCCTGTCCAAGATAATACCGATTAATGTGTCTGTGTATCCTCCAGTAATCTGTAAATATCATTGCTCAGGGCTGGAGGGACATGGATTGATGACATTGAGGATGTTCTGAACCAGACCAAACTCCTCTGCCTTAAGGAAATGGTCTCGACCCCTTTTCCTGATTTCCTGAAGACAAGTGTAAGGCGTTACAATGTGATTGGTCAAACTGCCAGGCTTGAATCAAAATACACTTTACTCCACACTATCGTTGTAACACAAACATAAGGAAGAAAGATTGGACAAACCGAACTCGATTGGAAACCTGAACCAAATGAACATTATTTAACTATAAACAGCAACTGTTCGGATATAGTAACATTCCATAAACCACACAATTCTGGTCTTTCTGCTATCGGGAGAATGGGGTGAAACTTGTAAAGATTCAGAAAAGATTTACAAGGATGTTTGCAGAGTCAGGATTTCTGACTGTTTTGAGGCTGGAGTTTATTTTATCCTTGTGTAGATTTGACACATTAACCCTCCCTCCCCACCACTACAGAAGCTGTTGGAACTGTTCAGTGTTTCCAGTGGCTTCTGTAATTATTTCAGGTTCCTGACTGGAGCAGTCTCTCACTTTTCGAACAAAACAAACCCATCCTTGTGCTGTACCCAATATTTCAATAAGAAATGGGAAGCAGCAGAGGGGAAAGCTTCTGAGATGCCGAGCAATGCTGCCCGGTTCCACACTGCAATTCACAGGAACCATCGCCAGGAAAATCAAGGAGCAATCTGACAGATCCGGTTTACCACAGAATGAAAGATTTATTTCCTCGATTTATCCCAGTGCCTTACCTTTAAAAGGCTGTTTACAAACCACAACACTGTGATAGCCGGGAATCGAACCCGGGTCAACTGCTTGGAAGACAGCTCTGCTCCCCACTATCCCACCATCACCCTGCTCCCAGCTCCCTCCCCATTCCCAAACACACTTAACAAGGCCGTGATCATCACCAACTGGATTGGGGCTGAAATCCAAACAGACACATCCTCTGTATCTAACCCAGTGATGGAGCTATCCTGATTGAGTTTGATGTGAACAGGATGGGGGAAGTGGGGGATTTAATCAGTACCTAACGCCGAGCTCAAAATGGCCTGGGAATTTGAAATGCTGCAGTGTAGAGGGAGATTTACTCTGTATCTGACCCCATTCTCTACCTGCCCTGGGGATTTAAATGGGGACAGTTTAATGGGAGCTTTATTTTGTCTGGAACCCTGTGCTCCCTCTGCCCTGGGAGTGTTTGCTGGGAACACTGTCTAACCTCTGTGATATGGATCCTATGAAGATTGATAGGAGACAGTGTAAATGGAATTGTCAGGGTCCAATTCCTTCACGTGGATGAGAGAAGGTGAGAAAAAATGATACCAGTGGGACTGAAGGGTCAGGAACAGAATGAAGACCCCATTGGCTCAGAGACAGGAGACAGGATAGAGGGGAATGAGGGTTTCAGATTGGAGGGAGCTACAGGCACATACAAGTTGGGAACTGTTTTCAGTAAAAGGCAATTGATCCCAGGTCACTGCAGAGTGGAAGAATCTGATGCCTTTCCCTCACTATCCTCCTCCAATCCCTGGGAAGATCTGCTCCCACACCATGTTCCATCCTAACTGCTGACTGTGTTAGATACATTAATACATTGGCAATGGGCAGGGGTGCTTTTAACCATGGGATCTTGCTGTGTAACTTGCCTGCATAATGCTCTCGCTTCCCCTTTCAACTCATCTTTTCTCTCTTTTATCCCAAGGAACTTTGGAAAGCTGCAACGTGAAGTTCCAAAATGTTCGAGTCCAGGAAAGAACAACCTCCAGAGGGGGAGCAGGGGCCTAAGGCCTGAGGCCTGGTCGACAGGCTGCACCCCCTGGGGGCCCACGTGAGTTGTGTGTTTATTTACCCCGAGGTTTAATCTCCTCTGGGGGACCCTGGGTTTTAGGGGCCTCCGGGTAACTGGTTCCTGTCAGATTGTGGTCCTGTCATTTTTAAAACAGATTTGAAGCCTGGGGTTAAAGTTTGTCAATTCCCAGGATCTGAGAGGCAGGACTGCCCTAGGGGGCAATTAAAACCCAAATGATCTGACCCTCTCTAAAGACTTCTCATAAAGTCAGAGTGATGTGGGTTGTAGAGAGGGCAGGATGAGAAAATTCAACAGTGAGAGAAAGAGAGTGAGAGAAACGTTTAAAAAATTGAGAGAGCAGGGGAAACAGAAGGGGAGAGAGAGGGAGAGGCATTTTGAGATTGTGAAGTTGCTGCAATGTTTGACTCTGGGGTGACAGGAAATAATTAAACTGAAGCAGCATCACAGAGGGGGAAAATGGTCGGAGCAATTAGCTGCATTGGTGCATGTGGGATCTTGCTGTGCACCAGCTCCCCCAATACTACCATTGCAGGCAGTGAGTGTTTTAATCAGCTAATCCGTCATTTCAAACTTTTTCCAAGGCTTTAACATAAAAATGCAGCTTATCGCCCGATATATTTGTGTTTGGATGTTGCTGAGAGATTGTCTGTGTCACTGAGAGAGGAAAATCTGGGATCTTGCTGTGCAATCATTCTGTAATGATTTTCCTCTTTTCAACTAATGCTGTCTCTTTCCTCCCACGGGCCACTTGAAGATTCAAAGAGAGAAACTTTAAGATCAGGAGACCTTTGAACAACAGCTTTCTCCAGAGGGGACACTGTCCTGAGGCCTGAGGCCTGGTCGATAGGCTGCATTGTGTGGGCGGGATTCTGTGTTTATTTACCTCAAGGGTTAATCTCATTTTGGGGACCCTGGGTTTTAGGGGCCTCTGGTTAATTGGCTCCTGTTGGATTGTGGCCCTGTTGGTTTTAAAACAGGTTTGAAGCCTGGGGTTAAAATAACTGGGGCCCTGGGATTTGACAGAAACATATCAATCCCCAGTGAGAGTCTGACAGACAGGACTCCCTCAAAAAGGGAATTAAAACTATAAATGAGAAACTCTACCTAAAGACTTGTTGTAACATCAGAGTAATACTACTTGTGGGATCTTGCTGTGTCTCAAACCACTTACAGAGTGGCCTACATTGCAAGAAGGGTGACCAAATGTGATAATCACATAAATAAGACCCAGGTTGGCCCAATCCCTGAGTATCTGAAGGGGATCTCTCTCTCTCTTTGACTGTGTGGAGTTTGCACGTTCTCCCCGTGTCTGCGTGGGTTTCCTCCGGGTGCTCCGGTTTCCTCCCACAGTCCAAAGGTGTGCAGGTCAGGTGAATTGGCCATGCTAAATTGCCCGTAGTGTTAGGTAAGGGGTAAATGTAGGGGTATGGGTGGGTTGCGCTTCGGCGGGGTGGTGTGGACTTGTTGGGCCGAAGGGCCTGTTTCCACACTGTAAGTAATCTAATCTAATCTAATCTCTCTCTCTCTCTCTCTCTCTCTCTCTGTCCCCTCTCTCACACCCTCTCCAGCTTCTTTTGTTAGTTTTTCAAACAAATAAAACCATCCCACACACAGCAATGTGACTCGTGGGTATTTGAAGTGGGGGAGAAGGAAATATTTTGCAGCACAAGGTGATTGTTTTTGAGACAAAGGGGTAAAAAAAGACAAGATGCAGACAAAGACAGCGAATGTGTGTGGGAAGGAGGGAGCGATAGAGAGATAAGATGTGTCTTTGTAGCTGGGCTGGGAAGGGGAGACAGGATCTGGGGGAGTGGGGAGAGAACGGGACTCTCCAATATCCCATCACCGCCCAGCTCCAATCACTTCCTTCTAGAAAGTGCCATCCACAAAATTAAACCCTGGGATGGAGGTTTTTTTTTAAAAGAAACAGGAGTCTCAAAGATATCCACAGTCTCTTGTTGGACAGAAAGTGGGATTGAAGCACATTCTGGAGCAGGAAGGGAGTACACTGTGGGATCTCCCTGTGCGTCAATGGCCCACAGCATTGCTGGCACAGAGACTGCTGGGAAACTGTTTATCAAAGGGAATATTGTCAAATATAAATGTTGCAATCTTTTGAAAGGTAAGATAAAGATTACCATGTACAAGGTTAAATCAGAGGAAGGGAAAAAGGTTAGAGATGGAGAAGGGGAGGGTGGAGAGAGAGAGAGAGAGAGAGAGAGAGAGAGCAAGCGAGTGCGTAGAGAAGAAACAATGTAGGAAGTGGTTTGAATTTGTCAAACAGCAGGATCTTTGTCATCCTGAAGCCAGGATTGAACCCTTAACCAGCATCAGTGAAACACACAATCTGTCTGTGGTCCCACTACTACCTGTGGGATCTTGCTGTGTCTGAAGGGACTAACAGTCAGTAACAGAATGAATATGCCATTGGCTCAGAGAGAGGAGACAGGATAGAGGGGAATGAGGGTTTCAGATTGGAGGGAGCTACAGGCACATACAAGTTGGGAACTGTTCTCAATAAAAGGTAATTGATCCCAGGTCACTGTAGAGTGTAAGAATCTGATGTCTTTCCCTCACTATCCCCCTCCAATCCCTGGGAAGATCTGCTCCCACACCACGTTCCACTGTTGACTGTGTTAGATATTTTGATACATTGGGGATGGGCGGGTGTGATTTTAAACCTGGGATTTTAAGCTTGCCTTCAAAATGCTCTCGCTCCCCCTTTCACATGATCTTTTCTCTCTTTTATCCCGAGGAACATTTGTTTGGAAAGCTGCAATGTGAAGATAAAGGAAAGAACAACCTCCAGAGGGGGAGCACGGGCCTGAGGCCTGAGGCCTGGTCGACAGGCTGCACCCGGTGGGGGCCCACATGAGTTGTGTGTTTATTTACCCCGAGGTTTAATCTCCTCTGGGGGGGACCCTAGGTTTTAGGGGCCTCTGGGTAACTGGTTCCTGTCAGATTGCGGCCCTGTCATTTTTAAAACAGATTTCAATCCTGGGGATAAAGTAAATGGGGACTTGCGATTTATTACAAATATATGAATCCCCAGAAAATGTCTGACAGACCAGACTCCCCAAGAAGGGAATTAAAGCCTTAAATGAAAAACTCTCCCCAAAGACTTGTTCTAGTGTCAGAGTAATGTGGGATGTGTCCAGGCCTGGGTGATCAAATGTGATAATCACATAAATAAGACACAGGTTGGCCGGTTCAATTCAATTCCCTGAGTATCTGGGAGGGGATCTCTCTGTCTGTCCGTATGTCTCTCTCTCTCTCTCTCTCTCTGTCCCCTCTCTCACACCCTCTCCAGCTTCTTTTGTTGATATTTTAAACAAATAAAACCGTCCCACACACAGCAATGTGACTGGTGGGTATTTGAAGTAGGGGAGATGGAAATATTTTGCAGCACAAGGTGATTGTGTTTGAGACAAAGGGGTAAAAGAACACAAGATACACAGAGAGAGAGTGTGGGAAGGAGCGAGTGATAGAGGGATAAGATGGAGAGTGGGGGAAGGAGCAGGGAAGGAGAGGAGAGGAGGGGAGGGAGGGGGAAAAGGAGAGGGGAAGGGGTGTAATGCGAGGTGGGGAAGGAGAGAGGGGTAAGGAGAGGGGGAAGGAAAGGGGAAGGAGAGGGGATGAAAGTAGAGACGGAGTAAGGTGGAGGGAAGCAGAGGGGGGAAGGAGAGGGTGGGAAAGGGGGAGAAGGAGAGGGGGGAAGGAGAGTGGGGGAAGGGGGTGGACAGAGAGAGGGTGAAAGTAGAGATGGGGTAAGGAGAGGGGGAAGAAGATATGGGAAGGGGAGATATGGGAAGATATGGGAAGGAGAGAGAGGGGTTTGAGAGTCGGGGGAAGGAGAGCGGGGGAAGGAGAGGGGGAAGAAGAGGGGGAATGGGGTGAAGGTGAGTAGGGGAAAGGGGGAAAGTAGAGGGAGAAGGAGGGGGAAGGAGAGGGGCAAGGAGACGGAGGCAGAGAGTGGAGAGGAGAGATGTCAGAAGGAGTTGGGGGAAAGACTGAGGGAAAGAGTGTGGTAAGGAGAGAGGGGAAGGGTGGAAGGAGTGGGGGGAAGGGCGAATGGACAGGGAGTGAAAGAGAGGGGGAGGAGGATTGTCAGAAGGAGATAGAGTGAAGGGGGGGGCGAAGGAGAGGGCGAAACGTAGATGTGGGGAAGGAGAGTGCGGAAGGAGAGAGGGGGGACGTAGAGAGTGAGGAAGGACAGAGGGGAGGAAGGGGCGAGGGGGGAAGGAGAGGGGCAAAAAAGAGGGGAGGGAAGGGGAGAGGGGAAGGAGAGAAGGGGGAAGGAGGGAAGGGGGAAGGAGAGAGAGGGGAGAAGGAGAGACAGGAATGAAGGGGGAATTAGAGAGGGGGAAAGGAGAGAGTGGGGAAGGACAGAGGGGTAGAAGGAGCAAGGGGGGAAGGAGACGGGGGCGAATGAGAAGAGGGGGAAGGGGAGAGGGAAGGAAGTGGAAGGAGAGAGGGGAGAAGGAGAGAGGGAAGGAGAGGGAAGGAGAGGGGGGAAGGAGAGAGGGAAGGAAGGGGGAAGGAGAGAGGGGAGAAAGAGAGAGGGGAGGAAGGGGGAAGGAGAGAGGGAAGAAGGAGACGTGGGGAAGGAGAGGGGAAAGGAGAGGGGGGAAGGAGAGAGGATAAGGAATGGGGAAAGAGAGAGGGAGAAGGAAGAGGGAAGGTGAGGGGGAAGGAGAGAGGGGGCAAGTAGAGAGTGGGGAAGGACAGAGGAGTGGAAGGAGCAAGGGGGGAAGGAGACAGGGGGAATGAGAGGAGGGGGAAGGAGAGAGGGAAGGGAGGGGGGAAGGAGAGAGGATAAGGAATGGGGAAAGAGAGAGAGGGAGAACGAAGAGGGAAGGAGAGGGGGAAGGAGAGAGGGGGAGGAGAGAAAGGGGAAGGAATGGGGAAGGAGCGAGGGTGGAAGGAGAGAGGCGTAAAGGAGAGAGGGGAAGGAAGGGAGAAGGAGAGAGGGGAGAAGGGGAGGAAGGAAGGAAGGGGGAATGAGAGGGGGAGAAAGAGACGGGGTAAGGAAGGGGAAAGGAGAGAGAGGGGAGAAGTAAGAGTGGAGAACGAGAGGGGGAAGGAGAGAGGCGGGAAAAAGGAGCAAGGAAGGGGGAGGAGGGAGGGGAAGGGGAGGCAGAAGGAGAGAGGGGAGAAGGAGAGAGGGGAGAAAGAAAGGGGGGAAGGAGAGAGGGGAGAATGAGAGAAGGGAGAAAGAAAGGGGGGAAGGAGAGAGGGGAGAATGAGAGAAGGGAAGGAGAGGGGCAATGAGAGAGGGGAGAATGAGGTGGGAAAGGAAGGAGGGAGAAAGAGAGAGCAGAAGAAAGGGGAAAGGAGAGAGGGGAAAAGGAGAGAGGGGAAGGAAGGGGGAAGGAGAGAGGGGAGAACGAAAGGGGGAGAAGGAGAGGGGGAGGAGGGGGGAAAAGGAGATGTTGAAAGGAAGGGGGAGGAGAGAGGGGGGAAGGATAGAGGGGAGAGAAAGCAGGGGGCAGAAGAGAGGACAGAAGGAGAGCGGGGAAGGAAGTGGGAGGAGAGAGGGGAGAAGGAGAGGGGGTAAGGAAGGGAGAAGGAGAGAGGGGAGAAGGAAGGGGTAAAGGAAGGGGGTAGGAGAGAGGGGAAGGAAGGGGGAAGGAGCAATGGAGAAAGAGAGAGGTGAGAAGGAGAGAGAGAGAAAGGACAGAGGGGAAGAACCGGCGAAGGAGATAGGGGAGAAGGAGAGAGGGGCGAAGGAGACGGGGGAAGGAGAGGGGCAACGAGAGAGGGGAGAAGGAGGGGGGTAAAGGAAGGGGAAAGGATTCAGGGGAGAAGGCGAGAGGGGAAGGAAGGGGGAATGAGAGAGTAGAGAACAAAAGGGGGAAAGGGGAGAGAAGGAGAGGGTGAAAGGAAGGGGGAGGAGAGAGGGGGGAAGGATAGAGGGGAGGGAAAGCAGGGGGCAGAATAGAGGACAGAAGGAGAGCGGGGAAGGAAGTGGGAGGAGAGAGGGAAGAAGGAGAGGGGGTAAGGAAGGGAGAAGGAGAGGGGGAGGAGTGGGGGAAGGAGAGACGGGAGAAGGAGGGGTGGAAAGAAAAGGAAGGAGAGAGGGGAGAAGGAGAGAGGGGGAAGGAAGGGGGAAGACGATGGGGAGAAGGAGGGGGGAAGGAAGGGGGAAGGAGATGGGGGAGGAAGGGGAAAGGAGATGGGGGAAGGAAGGGGGAAGGAGATGGGGGAAGGAAGGGGGAAGGAGATGGGGGAAGGAGATGGGGGAAGGAAGGGGGAAGGAGATGGGGGAAGGAGATGGGGGAAGGAAGGGGGAAGGAGATGGGCGGAGGAAGGGGGAAGGAGATGGGGGAAGGAAGGGGGAAGGAGATGGGGGAAGGAAGGGGGAAGGAGATATGGGGAAGGAGAGGGGTGAAGGAAGGGGGAAGGAGATAGGGGGAGGAGATAGTGGGAAGGAGATGTGGGAAGGAGATGGGGAGGAAGGAGAGGGGAAGGAGATGGGGGGGAGGAAGGGGGAAGGAGATGGGGAAGGAGATGGGGAAGGAGGGGGGAAGGAAGGGGGAAGGAGATGGGGGGAAGGAGATGGGGGAAGGGGGCAAGGAAGGGGGAAGGCGATAAGGGGGGAAGGAGGGGGCAAGGAGATAGGGGAAGGGGGAAGGAAGGGGGAAGGAGAGGGGAAGAAGGAGATAAGGGGGAAGGAGAGGGAGGAAGGAAATAGGGGGAAGGAGAGGGGGGAAGGAAGGGGGAAGGAGATGGGGTAGAAGAAGATTGGGGGGAGGAGATGGGGGGAAGGAGATGGGGGAAGGCGATGGGGGAAGGAGAGGGGAAGGAAGGGGGAAGGAGATGGGGGAAGGAGGGGGAAGGAAGGGGGAAGGAGATAAGTGGGAAGGAGATAGTTGGGAAGGAGATAGCGGGGTAGGAGATAGGGGGAAGGAGATGGGGCAAGGAGATAGGGGGAAGGAGAGGGGAAGGAGATGGGGAAGGAGGGGGAAGGAAGGGGGAAGGAGATGGGGAGGGAAGGAGGGGAGAAGGAAGAGGGAAGGAGGGGTGGGAAGGAAGGGGGAAGGGGGAAGGAAGGGGGAGAGAGAGAGAGGGGAAGGGGATGGGAGGGTGGAAGGTGAAAGGAGAGTGGGGGAAAGGAGAGGGGGCAGGAAGGGGGACAGAGAGGGAGGAAGGAGAGGGGAAGGAGAGAGGGAGAAGGAGAGGGGGAAGGAAGGGGGAAGGAGAGAGGGGGAAGAGAGAGGGGGGAATGAAGGGGGGAAGGGGAGAGGGGGAAGGAGAGGGGGAGAAGGAAGGAGATGGGGGAAAGGAAGGAGAGGGGAGTGAAGGAGAGGGGGGAAGGAAGGAGAGGGGGAATGAAGAAGATGGGGGAAGGAGAGGGGGGAAGGAAGGGGGAAGGAGAGAGGGGGAACGGATAGGGGGAAGGAAGCAGATGGGGGCAAGGAGGGGGGAAGGAGGGGGGAAGGAATGAGGGGGAGGAAGGAAGGGAGGAGGAAGGGGGGGAGAGTGAGGGTGGGAAGGCAGGAGATGGGGAAGGAGAGGGGGGAAGGAAGGGGGAAGGAAGGATGGGGAAGGAAGGGGGAAGGAAGGATGGGGGAAGGAAGGGGGAAGGAAGGAGTTGGGGGGAAGGAGAGGGGGGAAGGAAGGGGGGAGGAAGGAGATGGGGAAGGAAGGAGATGGGGGAAGGAGGGGGAAGGCAAGAGATGGGGGAAGGACAGGGGAAGGAAGGGGGAAGGAAGGAAGGGGGAAGAAAGGGGGAAGGAAGGAGATGGGGTCAGGAAAGGGGGGAAGGAAGGGGAAAGGAAGGAGATGGGGGGACGGAAGGAGATGGGGGTGAAAGAGGGGGGAGGAAGGAGATGGGGGAAGGAAGGAGATGGGGGAAGGAGAGGGGGCGAAGGCAGGATATGGAGGAAGGAGAGGGGGGAAGGGGGAGGAAGGAGGACGGAAGGAGTGGGGAAGGAAGGGGGAAGGAACGAGATGGTGAGAAGGAGGGGGGAAGGAAGGGGGAAGGAGAGGGGGGTGAAGGAGTGGGGAGGAAGGAAGGGGGAAG